>NW_028261388.1:46912595-47229262 GCF_051295495.1 Thamnophis sirtalis | reverse complement strand
CCAGTGCTTTCAACAATCAAACCGGGATCCATCTTGGAAATGAATCAGTTAATGTACAGTGCAGCTGTAATAGTCACTAAAGAACTAGGGATTAAAATCAAAGCATCTAGTCACATAATGGAAAAAGCATCAAAGCCAAAGTGGAAAATCCGTTTAGAACAAAAAGTCAAAAAATTTAAGGACAGATGTTAGTAACTTAAAGAACATGCATGAGCAATGGTTTAAAAACAGCAAAATCATAGATCAGGAAATCAGAAGATATAGATTGGATACAAGAAACATCAATGAAGCTGTAGAGATTGTGAAACAGCAGATAACAGCAACAGCTAGAAAAATTGAAAGATATGAGGCACGAATCATCCAATATAAACAAAATCAGCAATTTCGATCAGACCAACGGTGTTTTTATCAAAGTCTTAATGTGAATGGTGAAACCAAAAGTGAAAAACCAGAAAAGCAGGCCATAGTTGAATTTTGGAAAGAACTGTGGAAAAATGCAAAGGACTACAATAAGGAAGCAAAGTGGATACATGACTTTGAGAAAAGCATTGGCAACAAACAAATGCAAGTATTAGAAATAACAACCGAGATGGTCAAAAAATCAAGTAAAAAAAGTAAAGAATTGGACATCACCTGGAAGGGACCAATTACATGGTTTCTGACTCAAATATCTGATCAGTTTACATGCAATATTGGCCAGACAACTGAATGAAATTTTACAAAATGGTCAAATTGATGAATGGTTGACAAATGGAAAAACATACTTGATTCAGAAGGATGCAACTAAAGGAACAATACCTGAAAACTACAGACCTATAACATGCTTGCCAACAACCTTCAAATTATTCACAGGCATTATTTCAGATAACATTATGGATTATTTGGAAACAAACAACATCTTGCCAGTAGAGCAAAAAGGCAACAAAAGAAGGACCAGGGGCACCAAAGATCAGCTCCTAATTGATAAAATGATATTAGAAAATTGTAAGAACAGAAAAACGAACTTGAATATGGTCTGGATTGATTACAAAAAGGCATTTGACTCACTGCCACATAGTTGGATCATAAAATGCTTAGAAACAACTGGCATTAGCAAAAATATTACATCCTTTACTGAAAAGGCGTTGAAACAATGGAAAACTGAGTTGGCAGTAGGGAATGAGAACTATGGAATGGTTAATATCAAGTGAGGAATTTTCCAGGGTGATTCACTTTCTCTTCATGATCACGATGATCCCACTATCAGTAATCTTAAAATGAAATTAGGCTACCAAACAGCCAAAGAAGCTGAAAAAAATTCTCATTTACTATATATGGATGATTTGAAACTCTATGGAAATTCAGAAATAGAAATCCAATCACTGACAAACACAGTCTGAGTATTCAATGAAAATGAAGCCTACAAATATTTAGGCATTCAGCAGTTGGAGAACATCAAGCATGGAGAAGTAAAAACTATTGTCAGGGGAGAGTACACCAACAGAATTAGGAAAATTTTGAAGTCTAAATTGAATGGTGGAAATACAATCAAGGCCATAAATACCTGGGCAATACCAGTTATAAGATACACAGCTGGTATAGTTAACTGACACAAGTTGATTTGGACATTTTGGACCAAAAAATCAGGAAACTAATGACAATGCACTATAGTTTACATCCACGTGGTGATACTGATAGACTAAATCTGCCCCGAAAATCAGGTGGCAGAGGATTATTACAAGTGAAGCAAACAGTTGAAGAAGAAAAACATGGACTGGCTGATTATTTAAAAGAAAGTCAAGAACATCTATTAATCGAAGTAAAGAACAAAAATCTATTGAAGGTCCAACAGACGAAACAAGAATACAGAAAAAAATGTGATAAAATCAAGAATGGAGAGTTGGCAGAACAAAGCACTGCATGGCCAATTTCTGGAAAAAATAAAAGATAAAGTGGACAGTGAAAAAACTTGGTTATGGTTAACAGTAGGTACATTAAAGAAAGAAATAGAGTCACTAATCCTGGCTGCGTAAGAACAAGCTATCCGCACAAATGCCATTAAGGCCAAAATCGAAAAATCCTCTGATGATGCCAAATGCAGACTTTGCAAAGAAGCTGATGAAACTGTTGATCACATACTCAGCTGCTGTAAAAAATTAAATAATTAAATCCATTAATACATGGGCAGTTCCAGTAATACGCTACTCAACTGAAATCATCAACTGGACTTTGGCTGAACTGGAAAATGTGGACCAGAAAACGCACTTTTGAATATGTACCATACTTTGCATCCACTAAGTGACAACAACAGGTTATACCTGCCAAGAAAAATAGGAGGCAGATGGCTATTGCAAATCCATCAAACTGTAAAAGAAGAAAAATGAAGTTTAAATGATTATGTGAACCAAAGTACAGAAAAATTGTTACAGGCTGTGAAAATGGACAACAGTACAAAAACAACAGAAAGAAAGGCAGAATATAAGGAAAAACAACTGGATGACAGATTAAATAGATGGAAAACCAAAGCTTTGCATGGACAGCACTTGAAAAACATTGAAGGAAAATGTGATGACAACTTAACATGAAGATGGCTTAAGATGGGAACCATCAAGAAAGAAACAAGAGGTTTAATACTTGCTGCTCAAGAACAAGCACTACAAACTAATGCCATGAAAGCGAAGTTACAAATATCCACTGACAATCCAAACTACCGACTTTGCAACAACAAAGTTGAAACTGTTCCACATTTAATATGTGAATGCAGCAAAATTGCACAAACTGATTACAAAGCTAGACACAACTGAGTTGCTAAATTAATCCACTGGTCATTATGCAAAAAAATATGACTTACCTGTACCCAAAAAGTCATGGGAGCACAAAGTTGAAAAAGTTACCGAAAATGAGAAGGTGGGAAATGAGAATCTTATGGGACTTTCAAATACAGACAGATCATCATTTGGAACACAACATGCCAGGTTGCACTTTGTTGAGATATTAATTTTCCTAGTCCACCATCACCCCCAAATCTTTCTTATGTTTAAGTGTTATATAGCTGAGTGAGCAATTTGTGTTATTCTGAATAAGTTTTTTTTGGGGGGGGAGTTTACTTGCCCCACCACTATTTTTTCCCTTTAATTGCATTTTCATATGTTTAATTGATTTGTAGTTCAACTTAGCACTTAAGTTGGAAAATTTATTTAGCTAAAGGGCTTTTCGTTTAACCTCCAAAATTCTACTTCTTTCTTTATTATAATCTTCTAGTTTGGCTTTCAAACTAGCTTTCAAATAATTTGGTTTGGAAATATTTCTATCTCTAAAAGTAGAATATAAAAGGCAAGATTAAGCAAATTTATGGACATTTTCCAGTCAACACTAGATATATTTTCTCAGATATAAATCTCAAGCAACTCTGTGCTCAAGAATGCAATCTTCATAAAAGGGTAGAATTGTACAGGTCAACCAGATTTAATTAATAAACATGTATCCTAATTAATAGTCATAAAGTTCCTGGGGTTATTTCTCTTACAAAAATGAGCAAACATATATTTTCCATAATATGACAGCATTTTATGCAACATTCATGTTTTTGTACCAATGTTCAGTTTCAAAAACACACTAGACTCTGCCTGATGCTTAAATTTTCCTACATTATTTTCCCTTTTTTATTTTGAGTTTTTCATAGATTATATAATGAATACAAACATTATTATTCATCAAGATGCTTAATTAATAAAATGATTCTGTGGGATCAAATGAGTAGACTGTTGTTCATAAAAGTTTATTTAATGGAAAACAGTTCCTTAGAAAGAATGGGGAAAAAAACCTGAGAACAGTTCATGTAGATATGCCTGGAGAGAGAGAAAAAGCTTTTGCAACCACTAATTTGAGCTGTAAAACAACACGTTGATTGCTATTATTATAACAGGATTAGTCACATGTTGGCATTCTGTAGGATAGAGAAGGCAGGTACAATCCTCCAATCAGTTCATTAAGCCGAGTATTTTGGTTGCATCACACTGTTTATATTTCTGTTGATATTTTGCTCTTTAATTCTGTTTATTGAGTTTGGTAACATGGTTATAAGTTTATGTTCCTCAGTGGATTTCTCTAGGTCCACATAAGTGGAATTCTAATCCATTTCAATTTGGTTGTTTGCAGAGATCTTGGATTATATATCTTATTTGCTTTCTTTAAAATAACACAGTTGTTCACGGTAGGACATATGCTCTCTATTTTATTTCTACTATTCTATATTCACATTACATATACAATTATAAATATGCTAAATGTTAATTATTTGAAAGCTATTTGCTTCCAAATATTGAAAATGGGGATTTATTCAGTCGCTGAAGTAGTGTAACAAAACTCGCAACAATGTATTAGATGAAGCCGGCTGGGCGGCTGCAGGAACAGCTGAAAACAATAGAGCAATCGGCAAGGTTGTTGCTCTAACAAGACAGTTAACTGTTTAAACGGCTTGCCTTTTAAACTGCAAGCACCTGGCTCGTGTTACAGCTCGCGCTGATGACAGCTCGGCAACTGACAGGCACGTCTGATTGGCTAAGACGCACCTGGCTGCTTCCGAGCTGTCATTCGTAACAGCGAGGACTTTCTTCAATACACAACACTTCTTCCCCCCCAGCTGTGCGCAAGCACGCGTAGTCTTTTAAATAAGCAGGGGAACGACGGATTCGCTCAGACCGCCTTAATTCTATTGCAGGCGGATCCTGGCAACGATGTCCTTGTGGTAATTGTGGAGGAATTGCATAACTAAAAGGTGAAGTGTGTGGATGAGACATGGTGGCAGATGATGCTGGAGGGGCATGAGGCTGGTAGTCTGCCTCTGAGGGGTTTGGGCTATGTATATAAGGATCTGGAACCCTTGGAATGGGAGGAGCATTTACACCGGCTAGATTTTGTTGAACTTGCAGTTGAAACCCTTGAACATCCGCTTGAGAAGCTACGGCTGCTGACTTCCGTTTCCTCAATTGATCCAGGTGTCTTCGCCATGAGGATCCATCGGATAAGTCAACCCTATAGGAAACGGGTCCTGTTATTTGTGATATAACTGCTGGAACCCATCTCAAGTCCCCTCCATAATTTCTAGCCCAAACTAGATCCCCCAGTTGGAAAGAACGGGATGGGGTTGGAGGCCCCAGGTTGCCAGACTGAATTCCTGAATAGACGGGATGCAATCTATCCAGGGTGGTCCGCAGGCGCCTGCCCATCAACATCTCCGCGGGGCTCTTCTGTGTCAGAGGGCAAGGTGTGGAATGCTGTGCCAATAAGTAAGCATCCACCCTAGCCTGCCAGTCACCACGGTTTAGCCGGCCCAAAGCCTCCTTGGCCGATCTAACCGCCCTTTCCGCTCGGCCATTGCTTGCCGGGTGGTAAGGGGCAACCAGCGCATGTCGTATCCCTAGTTCAGCCAGGAAAGTTTGAAAAGTTGTGGCTGTAAATTGCGGGCCGTTGTCAGACACCACTGTGTCTGGCAACCCATGGGTTGCGAACAACCGTCGCAAAGCTCGCACCGTGCTGTCAGATGTGGTGGAGTGCATTAGCAATACTTCCACCCATCGAGAGTACGCATCCACAACTATAAGGAAAACCTGCCCATGGAATGGACCAGCGAAATCAATATGTAACCTAGACCAAGGCCCTCGAGGCATCTCCCATTCCCGGGAGGGAGAGGAAGGAGGAGAAGGCCGGGACTGTTGGCATGTCTCACATTTGGCAACCCAGGCTTCAATGTCGGCATCTAACCCTGGCCACCAAACAAAACTGCGAGCAAGAGCTTTCATTCTACTGACCCCAGGATGACTTTCATGAAGGCGTTGCAAAATCTGTTGTTGCAGGACCGTTGGGATGACCACACGGTCGCCCCACAACAGGCAGCCGGAATGAATTGAAAGCTCTGCTTGTCTGTTTTTAAAATGTTTGAATTGAGGTGGTAATGTACCAGAAGGCCAACCTCTCAGGACCCAATTAAGAAGTTTTGCCAAAGTAGGGTCAGACCGAGAGTGGGCTGCTATGTCTGTAGCAGACAAAGGCAATTCTAGCTCTGCAATTGCCAAAACTGAAAGGCAAGGAACTGGTTTAACTTCCTTCAATGGAAGTGGGCAGCGACTCAGGGCATCTGCATGCCCTATCTGCTTGCCTGGACGGTATCGTAAGGCGTAGGAGTACGCCGCTAAGAATTCCGTCCATCGTGTCATTCTTGGGGATAGAATAGGAGGGGTCGGCTTATCACCTGCCAAAAGCCCAAGGAGTGGCTTATGGTCTGTAAACAAGGTGAAATGCCGCCCGTATAAGTAATCGTGGAATTTTTTAATTCCTGACACTGCAGCTAGAGCCTCCTTGTCAATTTGGCTGTAATTCCTTTCTGCTGATGTCAGTGTCCGGGAGTAAAAAGCTATGGGAGCTTCTGAACCATTGGGCAGGACATGGCTCAGAACGGCTCCCAAACCCACGGGCGAGGCATCACATGCTAGAGTCAGAGGCATCTTGTCACTGTATTGGACTAAGACTGCATCTGACGTCAGCAGGGATTTGACAGCTGCGAACGCTTGTGCTTCGCGGCTGCCCCATTGCCAAGGCGCTGATCGGTCCAGCAACCGATGCAGGGGCTCGGCCAGTGATGCCTTATGTGGAATGAAAGGTGCATAAAAATTTAAAAGCCCCAGGAACGATTGTAACTGCGCCTTGGAAGTTGGAGCAGGTGCGTCCCTGATAGCTGCCAATTTTGAAGGGGTAGGGTGAATTCCCTGGGCGTCAATTGTGAAGCCCAGAAATTCCACTTGGGGAACAGCAAAGAAACACTTGCTGCGTTTCAATTTAAGTCCCGCGCCCCTGAAACGGTCGAGGACTTTCCTTAGAACTTTGATGAGGTCTGATCGGCTGTTTGCAGCGATCAGGACGTCATCAAAATATGGTACCACTCCTGGAAGCCCATGGAGCAACCGCTCCATGAGACTCTGGAAAATCCCTGGGGCAACGGATACGCCAAATTGTAGGCGGCGACAACGGAAAGCCCCCCGGTGGGTGACGATGGTTTGGGCAGCCGCCGCATCGTCATCCACAGGAAGCTGCTGGTAGGCTTGCGCCATATCCAGTTTGGCAAAAATACAACCCTGCCCCAGGGAATGGAGCAGATGTTGTACAACAGGGACTGGATATGGGTTTGCTTGCAAGGCGAGGTTGATGGTGGATTTGTAGTCGGCACAGACCCTAATGGAGCCGTCGGGCTTCACTGGAATGACAATTGGGGTCTCCCACGGTGAATGGTCGACTGGCTCCAGTATGCCCTGTGCCACGAGCTTGTCGAGCTCGGCTTCAACCTTGGGCCTTAAAGCAAAAGGCACCCTGCGGGCCTTCAGTCTGATGGGAGCAACCTGGGGATCCAAGTTGAGAGAGATAGGGTTACCCTTGTACCGGCCCAGCTGGCCATCAAAAATGTCAGCGTAATCTGACAAAACTAATGCCACATCAGCAGAAGTGTCTGTCATGGAATGAATTCCATGTATTGAGAGACCCAGTGGGCTGAACCAATCCAAACCTAGAATGGATGGCAAGGGCTTAAGCACAATTAAAACAGGCAAAGTTGTACAATGCTGCCCATAAGAAACTCTGACATTATAGGAACCAACAATAGAAATGCTAGACCCCTGATAGTCCTTTAAGATAGAGTCAGGAGGAGAAAGGTGACAGCGTTTAACATGGGGGCACAAAAGAGAAAATTTGTCCCATGATAACAAGGATTTGGAAGCTCCAGAGTCTACTTCCATGTTGCAAGGTTGACCTTCGATCAATGGAGTGACAATTATCTTGTTCGTACCCTCTGAGGAAGAATTGATGGAGACATCAGGAAACGGCAGGCCAGCTTGCTTGACGTTGAAGCAATTATCCTGTCGCTGAGCAGACGCGCGGGGCTGAGGACTTCTGTTTGAAGCAGCTGTCCCATAAGGAGGTGGAGGAGCAGACGATGCAGCTGTAGCAGGCTGAGCAGCTCTACAAACTTTGGCCAAATGTCCTTTTTTTCCGCAACGGCGGCACTCTGCAGCCTTAAAGGGGCAGGAAGCCCTGGCATGCGGACCACCGCAGCTAAAACAGGCATTTGAATTAGAAAGTGGACGGCTGATAGACTGCTGCTGACGCGGTTGCTGTCTGCGGGGCTGTGCCCCAATCCTGTCCACCTGTAAATTAAGTAAATAGTCTGGAAGAGGGGCAAGCTCATCAATTAAATTGGTGATGTACGTTGGCTGTTGTAGTGGAGGAGGAACCAAGGCAGTTGAGGCTTGACCCGTTGGTAAACTGCCAGCAACTGTCATCTGCGCGAGGTAACGTTCTATCTCGCTGGATGACGAATCTGCCAACTCCGCAGCACGAGCCTCATCTATGGCATAAACTAACGTGACTTTAGGCTTGCCCAAAAGCCGGCGTCTGAGGAAAATGTCTTTTAATCCACAGACAAATTGTTCTGCAAGATTAGCCTCTAAGTCAGGGAAATCGCACTGTGCTGCAGCAACTCTTAAAGCTTGCAAAAACTGATTGACATTCTCTGCAGGCTTTTGGACGCGCCTGCGGTAAGCAAAACGTCTTGCTATTTGGGAGGGGGTAGGGGCATAGTAAGCCTGAAGCCCATCTGTGAGCTCTTGCCACGAGAGGTCATAAACCGCTCTTGGGGCTGCAAAAGACCTTGCGGTGGCAAACATTTCCGGACCACAAGCTGTAAGAAAAAATCCGCACTTTCGCGCTTGAGAATAACCCTGGCGGTTATTTGCGATCAGGAAGCACTCAAACCTTTCCAGGAATGCTTCCCAAGTCTCACCTCCGACTCCAAAAGGTGCAAAAGTAGGCATACCAGCCATGACGGTGAGGAGAACTCTAAACAACTGAGAGAAGAAAATTGCAGTTGATTTTCTTCAGGTTACAGGTCCCCAGTCTTCGTCGCCAGTATTATAACTGAAAAAAAACCAGGCAGGTCCTTTAAAACACTGTAACCTTTTATTCAGTCGCTGAAGTAGTGTAACAAAACTCGCAACAATGTATTAGATGAAGCCGGCTGGGCGGCTGCAGGAACAGCTGAAAACAATAGAGCAATCGGCAAGGTTGTTGCTCTAACAAGACAGTTAACTGTTTAAACGGCTTGCCTTTTAAACTGCAAGCACCTGGCTCGTGTTACAGCTCGCGCTGATGACAGCTCGGCAACTGACAGGCACGTCTGATTGGCTAAGACGCACCTGGCTGCTTCCGAGCTGTCATTCGTAACAGCGAGGACTTTCTTCAATACACAACAGCAAGTATATCTTTAGCAGATATGTTGAAGCTGCTAGGAATTATTTATTCACTAGCATCTATATGGCATACTGTAGATAGATTTCCACTGTGGATATATGCAAGCAACTTTGTCACAAAATTCTGAACCAGGAGTATATAGAGTATATTATATTGTCAGATTAATCCCATATCTCTTGAATATCTGACAAGAAAAACCATGATGCAAGAAATAATGTGACATATTGTTCTGACAATCTTAATGTGATGCAGGGGATTCAATAAGTGAAGGTACAGATGAAAGAGTCATCTCCCTTTTCAGGAGGTTAAACTGATGGATTGAGAGGCCAGAACTTGGTGACAGCTGCAAAGGACTGGGGCAGCACAATTCCTAGAACCTTTAGTTTATGGGCCAAGTACTCTCTAGCTGTTCTGCTGAATAAACTCAGGAAGCAACAATGATGTGAATCTGTCCTGATCAGTAACGTGCAGTCAGAGGAGGCAGGGGAGGCAGAGTCTCACCACTGTCATCATGAAAATAAAAAAAAGTAAAAGGAAAAAGGCTGAAGTAGTTGCTGCCAGAGTCACAGTGGATGACTCTGCTTAGTGGTTAACTGTTTAAAAAAAGCCTCTAAAAAAGTGCCTTCTACAGGAGGAGGCGGGAGAACCACGGGCGTCATTTAGTCTGACTTTATGATCACTTGAGCAGAGTTAAGCAAGGGTTAAAAGCCAAAAAATTCCTTATGTAGATGAGGCACATGATTCTCTTGCCTCCTCCTGTAGAGGGCATTTTTAAGAGGCTTTTTAAGTTAAGCAGAGTCATCAATTGGGGACTCTGGCAGCAGCTAACCCAGCCTCACCTCAGCAGCTCTTGCCTTTTTGTTTTTATATTTTTACATTTTCATGATGGCAGGCAAGAGCAGAGTTGAAATCCTCTGTGAAACAGCTGGAAAAGATATGAGGGTTGGAGGGAGGGGGAGGAATTCAAAATTAATGTAATTTGTAAGTAATTGTAAGTAATTTCTCTGTGTGTGTGTGTGTGCGCACACGCGCATGTTTGTTTCTTCACTCAAACAAACTCTCTCTCAATTTGAGAGAGAGTTTGTTTGAGACGAGAGGGAAGGGGGTAGGAGAGGCAGGGAGGGCAGCCCACCAGCTTTCTTTTTCTGTGTCGGGGCAGCCCACCAGCAGAGGTGGGTCTTTTACCCAACTCTGCTGGCAGGCTGGCGCTTTCTCTTTTTTTGCGGCAAAAGAAAGAAAGCGGCTTTTGTCCACCCCGCCGCTATGTCCGACTTGAAAACATTCCAACTTGAAAACATTCTGAGCTTGGAACAGGAAGTGTTCTGTGACACAAAATATGTGAGTTTTATTCCAAATGTGAAACAAAACCTGACTAACTAGAATATTTTACTAGAGTATATTACAACTAAGGTTATTTTTATTTTATTTTATTTTATTTATTTATTTATTTATTTATTTATTTATTTAAAATATTTATATAGTTGCATACTGAAGTGAATCTAGATGGCCTAGGCCCAAGGAATAGGAAGTTCTCAAGATGAATGAATTTGAAGGAAGGAATGAGGTCTTACCCCACTATATATATATAGTGATAAGGAGTCGAGCCTTGTAGCTCAATGGTTAACACATCTGCCTAAGAGGCAATAGAGCACAGGTTCGATTCCCAACAAGGGTGTGGCTAGCTGATGAGAGCTAAATAGCTTGAAATAGATCTATACTAGTCTCCCTTTATTTATTTATCAGCATAAATATAACAAATGTAACAAAAAGGCAACAGTAAAAAATATTGGGTTTCTGTCTGAATGGTCTCTTGTGATGAGCCGAAGACAGAGAGTGGAAGTGTGACCTTCCTCCCATATTTGGGCATACCAGGGGTTGTGACTTTATATATATATATATATATATATATATATATATATATATATATATATATATATATATATATAGAGAGAGAGAGAGAGAGAGAGAGAGAGAGAGAGAGAGAGAGAGAGAGAGAGAGAGATATTTTTACAACCCCTGGTAAGCCCCAATTATGGGAGGAAGCTAACTGCTTCCATCATCTGTCATTCGGCTCGTCACAAGAGTCCATCACGACAGAAACCCTTTTTTTTTTTTTACTGTTGCCTTTGTTATATTTGTGTTTTTTTATTTGTGCTGATAAATAAATAAAGGGAGACTAGTATAGATCTATTTCAAGCTATTTAGCTCTCATCAGCTAGCATACCCTTACTGGGATTTGAACCTGGGCTATATTGCATACTAGGCATACTAGGCAGAGATCTTAGCCATTAGGCCACAGGCTCTTAGCCTTTATCAGCGAAGCCAGGGTGAAAGGTATCTATTAGATTTTTACAACCCCTGGTAAGCCCCAATTATGGGAGGAAGCTAACTGCTTCCATCATCTGTCATTTGGCTCGTCACAAGAGTCCATCACGACAGAAACCCAATATATTTTTTTACTGTTGCCTTTGTTATATTTGTGTTTTTTTATTTGTGCTGATAAATAAATAAAGGGAGACTAGCATAGATCTATTTCAAGCTATTTAGCTCTCATCAGCTAGCCATGCCCTTACTGGGATTTGAACCAATTATACTACGATGCAGTGGCATTATCTGCAATTAGTGACTGGACTCATCTAACTAATGACAGAATTTTGAATATCGAGGGATATGACTTGTTATATGGTTGGCATGCTTACCTGTTATTTAACAAAAAAATGGATAAGAAATTTAAAAATCATATCTTAAGAAATGCTTTATTGCGGGTTTGGAAAAAATATCAACATAAATTAAATGATAAATTGCCCATGTGGGCAATTCCTAGACATGCAATTGAAAATATGAACGTAGAACAAAAATACGATAGAACCACCTATAGACAACTTCTTATTTCAGAAAGAGGGGTGTTGCAACTAAAATCTTTAGAGGTACTTAAAGAAGAGAAGGTAGTTCAAACGTGGTTTCAGTATGGTCAACTACAGGCTAGGTGGAAAATAGATCAAAAAATTGGCTTTGTAAAAGTTAAGGATAATTTGTTTAAACAAATAAGAGATCAAAGCTCAATGCATATAAAGAGGATATATAATGTACTAATACAGATGGACTCTGAAACGGAACTGATTAAGGATTGTATGATAAAATGGGTTCAGAATATTGAGGAACCAATAATGCTTGAAACATGGGAAAGAATCTGGGTAAGAAATGTTAAATTTACACAAGCACAAAACTTGAGAGAAAATTTTTATAAGATATTTTATAGATGGCACCTAGATCCTAAAAAGCTTGCCTCTATGTATCCAAATGTTCAACCTAAATGTTGGAGATGTGGTTCTTTTGATGCTACATATTTTCATATATGGTGGACATGTCATAATGTCAAGGCATTTTGGATAAAAATATGGTGGATCCTGCAAAACATTTTCAAAAGAAGGATAAAATTCACCCCCCAGTTGTTTTTACTGGGTATATGTATTGACTTTACAGTACTAGAGACTAATTTGGTTCTGTACTTAATAATGGCAGCAAGACTCTTGGTGGCGCAGTATTGGAAGAAGAAAGATTTACCTACAATTCAAGAATGGACTTTGAAAGTTATGAACTTAACCGAAATGGCCAAAATTTCAGCATATCTCAAAGAACATTCAAACGAGAGATATAAACGAGACTGGAAAAAATGGATTGATTACATAAAAAGTAAATATGGGACTAAGAAACTCCAGATAGCTTATGCTTAGTATCAGTAACAATTTAAATTGTTTAAAATTTGGGTAACAGTAAGAAGCTGAGCTCAATGTAGAGATATTTTAGACTGTGATTGTCCAAAAGTTATACCACGTATGGTCTTTGGGAAGTCGGGGGGAGGGAAGGGAGGTGGGGATTTAGGGGGAGGGGGGAGGGGGGAAATACAATATGTGTTAAATTCCATGATTGCATTTGTATACTGTGGTTTTTTAATGTTAGTGCGAAAACAGAACAAACCGAATATACTGGAAGGTAATAGAAATATACCGAAGGAAAGAGTCGAGTGAAAGAAGAAGAAGGGTGGAGAGGGGGAGAGAGAGGAGGAGGAGAAGGGAGGGAGGGAATGGATTAGAGGGAGTGATAGGGTTAGGGTTAGAAAGAAGGGGAGGGGAAGTAGGCGTGGAGGGGTGTGTGAGAAGGAAGAATGAAAGTTGGAGGGGGTTGAAAGAGGGTGTATGGTGGGCCAAGGTGGTATACTGGGTTTGTATTGTAGGGGGCATTTTCTATATAAGTGAGGGCCGTGTTTATTATTCAATGTTATATGCCCTGATTATGCACAGTAAATATGTGATTGTATAGAATGAAAAACATAATAAAATATATATATATATATATAAAAAAATTGGGTTTCTGTCGTGATGGACTCTTGTGACGAGCCGAATGACAGATGATGGAAGCAGTTAGCTTCCTCCCATAATTGGGGCTTACCAGGGGTTGTAAAAATCTAATAGATACCTTTCACCCTGGCTTCGCTGATAACGGATAAGAGCCTGTGGCCTAATGGCTAAGATCTCTGCCTAGTATGCCTAGTATGCAATATAGCCCAGGTTCAAATCCCAGTAAGGGTATGGCTAGCTGATGAGAGCTAAATAGCTTGAAATAGATCTATACTAGTCTCCCTTTATTTATTTATCAGCACAAATAAACACACACACACACACACACACACACACACATATATACACACACACACACACACATACATATACATATACATATACATATACATATACATATACATATACATATACATATACATATACATATACATATACATATACATATACATATACATATACATATACATATACATATACATATACATAGATATATATATATATCTTGCCAGATGGCATCATAGGCTGATTAGTTCTCTTTTTGGGTTCTTGAGGTATTGCCAAGTCAAAAACAAAATACATTTCCCATTCTGACTGCATTTATCATACACATGCTCATGTTACATCTAATTCTATGATACTTGCACTGGACACCTCCCAAACGTTATAATGTAATCGTCTCTGCTCTCTGTTTGATATGTAGGCCTACCTGAAGTAGCCAAAGTTATAATGGAGAACATATATTCAGTCCTGAATGTATTTTGTATAGTATCTTTCTAGAAAAAGACACTATATTTGACAATTATTATTTCTCTTCTAATGAAAATTCACAGAACATGTTGCTAAGGTGATTTGTTTAGGGCAAGGAGTAAAGCATAAACATCCAATAAAAGCTACAATATTATTAAATGCATAATTCATTTCTGTTCAATGACATCATGAATTATCTTGTTTCCTTTCCCAGTTCTCTTATGGGTATTAATAATGAAAACAAAACCCAGGTGGACATTAATACAATTCCATTACTGGCAAGCTGATAGTTCCTTCTTTCCCCCTTTTTCATTTTTTTGTTGCTTTTTCTCATATCCTCCTTACTATCAGGTTCATTATAGAGAAAATACATATTTCGTTTTAGCATACATAAAGGATATGCTCTATTATTCTCTGTAACAAGTGAATTCTAGATAGAAACATTATTGTTATCTTTCATGATAGGATAGAGACAACAATTGCTACTTTTTTCTATTTGAATAAATGATTGTGATTTCGATTTTTTTCATAAAAAATATGAAATTATTTTTTCATAAAAAATATAAGTCTAGCAATTCTAAACACTAAAGTGTTTAGTAATGCTAGACTTATTTATAAAAAAAAATGCATAAATCTGTATTGCTAAAAATTCTTAAATTACATTTATGTTATATTTAAATCATTTCAATCTAGCTTTTGACAGTGTAGAATAAAAACAATCAGCCATACATTTTATGCATATATACTGGTAAATATACCTTTAAGACAATCTCAACTCCCACTAAATGGAATTGTATACGTTTGGTTTTCTGGCTATATAATGGAAGAGGTCTGCCACAGGGAGGTCTGCCATAGCCCTTTTCCAGATGTTTTTAACATTCCCACACTAGCAAACAGAACAGGAATATTCTTGTGGCATCCCATTCAAACAGAAAAACAAGCTGACCATACTTAACTTTTGAGATCAGTCAAGAGAGATAATCTAAAATGATGCTGTACTTGCTGAAACTTACTCTGAGCAAATCATTGTATTTTGTAGCTTTCCAGGAATATTTAGTGACTAGGTCGACCAGAAGTTTTCCAGCTGAACAGATGTGGGGTGTGTGAGCTCTGAAGAGCCTCACATGAACCCTGTCTGACAAAACAATTCTGAGATCCTTTTGGGATCAGAACCCCCCTGGAGGTGGGAGGAAAAAGGGGCAGCATATCATCAGACCCAGAGGGAGGCAACAGGTCCCTCACAGGTCAGAGATTTGCTCTCTGAATTGGAGTAGGGGTGGCAGCATAGCAACATGGCTGCACAAGAAGCTGGCTTCCAGCCAAAGCAACTGAGCAGGATCATACAGGACAAGATCAAAGACTGGTAAAAAGATCTAATTAACCCACAGTCATAAATCAAAAATTGGAAAAAGCAAAGAACCTTGAGAGTATAAATAATATTAATGGACAGATCTGGATTTTGGCAAAAAGAAAGAAAGAAAGGGAAAAATGGAGGGTTGAATCACTAGCCCCAAAAAACTAGCTTGAAACAATTTGAACAGAAAAGGAGAAAGTAGAGAAATGACAAATCCACTCACGTACAAACTCTAAATTTGGTTTTGGATTTGAAATAGAAACCAAACATACTGTGAAGATTTGCTTCGTCAGAATTCTTTCTAACTAATATATTTTAAGCAACTCCAATTAATGAGAGGTGGAATGTAACCAGGGAAAAAATCAAGAAAAAAGCACTATTTTCTCACTGATAACTGATAACCTAATCTTGCATGTGCAGGAAGAATTAATTAACTGACTGTCATAAATCAGAACTTGGAAAAAAAGGAGGCAAAGAGAAACATACCCGAGTTTGGCTGTATGCAGTTTGTTCAATTAATATATTCTGAGTAACTATAACCAAGGAGAGAGGAAAGATAACAAGGGGAAAAATAATAAAATCAAGAACTGGGAAAATACAAAGTTTTTTTCTTTGCAAAAGATCAAGATGGCTCCCGCTTCTCTTCCGCTTCACATTAGCTGAATTAGCTAAATTTTAGGTGGACCAGAACTTTGAAATAGAACTGTATAACTAACTGCAATTTTGGAACTGGACATTAAGGAAGAACAGAAGACTAAGATGGCTCCCGCCACTCTTCTTCTCCACATCAGTTGAACTAGCTAAATTTAAGGTGGACCAGAACTCTGAAATAAGAACTGTATAATTAACTGTAACTTTGGAACTGGACATTATGGAAAGGTGGGAATTTGAAGAAACACGTAAAATTCTAAAAAAATATGCATAAATCATTAAAATCAAGTCTAAATAGAGTCCTGAACTCAGAGAATCAGGAATTGAAGGAAGAAGTGAAGGAAGAAGGGGGAGGGATAATGAAGGGCTAGAAACGGTGGGAAATAAAAAGCAGACAAAAAACTTCATTGAGTTCAACAGTGGAATAGGGAAAATTGAAAATGGGGGATGTGACCAAGAAAAGGATATAAAAAGCAGACAAAAGATCTCACTGAGTTTGACAGTGGCATAGGGAAAATTGAAGAGGGGGGCTATGTCCCAACAATGGAACATGAAATATATTACAATGAGAAATTATTGAGATTTAAAGACAGAATCACAAATTTGGGTCTTGTAAGGATGCATAATTATATAAATATAACGATGAGAATAGCTGGGAATTTTAACCAGGTCTACATCTCAGCCAAAAATAGGCTGGGGACAATAACTATATATGTATACTTTTTTCCCTCTCTTTTAAAAAATGAGGTAGATATATGTTAAAATTAAATACGTATATTGAAAAGAAATTATAAATACCATCAACATAAAATGGAGCTCGCTCAGAAGCTGAAATACACCAAGTAAATGAGATGAAGTGTGTGAAGTAGAGGAGAGAGATAAGGGAAGAAAAGAAGGATAGGAGAGAGGGTAGGGAGGGGGAAGAGGAGGAGAGAAAGAAGGAGTGGAAAGGGGAGAGAGGAGAAAGAGAGAGGAAGGGGAAGAGAGAGAAGAGAAAGACGACAGAGGGAAGAAAGGAGGTAGGGAGGAGTTGGAGAGGGAAAAGAAAGTTATTGATAAGATACAAATATGGAGAGCAGAAGAGCCAATAATTGTTTATTTGTTTTTTGGAGATGAATTGATGTAAACATTTAATAATATAATATGATGTTGGCTATGTAATAGTATACATGTGGTTATATGTTATAAAAATGAAAAAAATAAAAAAAAACTTTATATAAATAAAAAAGAAAACAAAAACAAATAAACAAATATTTAGTGTCTGCTCTCAATTGCAATCTAAAGAACAAAAATTTGTGACTATAAATTGTGCTAAATTCAGTGAACCTTTATTTGCAGAAGACAATATATAACCAAGCTGTTAGTGAACAAAGAAGTTTTGTAATATACAACTATGAATAAACAAATGAAAACAAACTGATTGAAGTTAAATAAAATATAAACTCTTATATATATTACAGAAGTGAGCACAGCCCCTCACATTTTGTAAATATTTAAGTATATGTTTTCATGTGACAACACTGAAGAAATGACACTTGGCTACAATGTAAAGTAGTAGTAGTAGTTGTAGTTTATTCAATTTGTATGCCGCCCTACTCCTGAAGGACTCAGGGCGGCTAACAACCAAGGGGGAAAGGGGATACAAATAGGACAAAAGACAGACAAATTAAAAAGCAACAACAGTTGCAACATTTCAAATGGGGCTGGAAATTCATCAGCCCCAGGCCTGCCGGAACAACCAGGTCTTAGTGGCTTTGCGAAAAGTAGTGAGTATACAGCTTGTATAACAGTGTAAATGTGCTGTCTCCTCAAAATAATGCAACACGCAGCCATTAATTTTAAAGCATTTGCTGGCAACAAATACTTAAAAATTTACAAAATGTGAGGAGGTGTGCTCCCTTCTGTAATATACTGTACATTTATTGAATATTATTTTTAAAAATCCAGTTTTGAGCCAAACAATCCTAAGTATTCTACATGAAGGTCAGACCATCACAAAGATGTAACCTAGTAAGTTAAAATCCAGTAAGTAACATCTTCTTCACTGCATTCAAAAGGAATCCAGGCAAAATATTGTCACTAGGAAAACAAAAGTTGTCCACCTGATTTGAGGAAGATCAGGGTTTCCAAACCTAAAGCAGATAGGTAGGGTAATTTTATTTCTGCCTATTTGTCAAGGTGTAAAAATTGTATGTTTCCAGATGACTGAACCTTTTCCTGATCAGCTTGGAACTGGTGCCCATTACTTCTGCTCTTGGAAACCCACAGCCTGCTGAACCTGTACATAATAGTGCATTTACTTTTTTGGGAGAAAGTCTTGTAATTCTAGTTCACACTGCACAATATCTGATTCTAGGAGAAAACTCCAGCCTTCTACACCATTAACTCAACCATTAGCACAACAGGCATGGGTAAGAATTCTGGAGAACTTAAACACATTCTAGGAACATATTTGTTCTAAAATGCCTAGACATTTTGTTAAAATGGGCATAACATTAGTGAAACTGATGTATCTACACTAGATATGGTACAGTACATGGTCTATGACTCTATTTCACTCATTTTGCAAGAAGAGATGCACTGAAAAGTGTGCTAATGTGCTATATCAGCCCTTTAGGAGACACAAAGGCAAGACATTAAATGTAAATGCTCTTTATTTGTTCATGGATAAGCGATTGAAAAGGTAACTGACTTGCCCTGCAACCATTAAGCCTGGCAAGAATAAGCAGCATAATACATGTTAGGTAAGCCCCCCGTTAGGAAAGTGAATACGTTCAGAGAAGCACTGTGAGAGAGTTGTTGGAGAAACACACAAAATCTCTTTGAAGTTCTGGGTCCCATGCTAATTTATCTCTAATAAAACACAAGGATGCTAAAGTGTGGGGGCAAATCCATAAAGCTGCTGGGTTTTATTTCTATGAATTGCCTCTAAAGGATTGAATATTGAAAGCCTTAAGTCACCTGAGATGAATGTTAAATTAACTCAGAAATGTTATGAAACCAACCAATGCATTAAGAGAGCATGCAAAGATGGCTCTTCAAAATTTTCACTGAACCATTTTTTAATGAACTGTATTTTTAATAAATGTTTTGTACAACATTATAGCCTTTTTTCATTTTGAATGAGAAATGTTGATTTATAGCAGAATGAAAACATTAAGAAATTGTTCAGGCAGTTTCATTAGATTTGTTTTCTACATGGACTTATTTTGAGCCAAAAAACTATCTACAGATATCCCCAGTTTGTGGAAGTTGTGTGGTTGGAAGGAACTCAATTTTAGCAAGAGTAACTAGCTATGGGTGTTTGGATCTCCTAGAACTGGGCATGCTATATTCCAATATTAACTTGGATGGGGTTGCACTTCCCTACAGATGATCAACAATTTGGGGAGCTTTCTGAACTCACAGCTCCTGCATTTATGGCAAAGGGAGTTATTACCAAATTGAATCTGATGTGACATTTACACTTTTTCCAAGATAAGGGAACCATTCAGACAGTCACTCATACCCTAGAGACTATTGCAATACACTCTACATCAGGGGTGTCAAACCAGATTGCATTGTGGACCATATTGTGACATATAGGGATGTTTTTTGCCTTTGCGGAGCTGGGGTGGGCGTGGCTTATATCTGGCCAGCAGGCTGCCAGTTTGACAGGTCTGGTCTACATGGAACTGCCCTTGAAGACTATTTGGAAGCTTCAGATGGTCCAGCATGCAGCAGCACCTGCAGTGAAGGTGGAACACCCCTCTGCTTTATGAGATGTAATGGCTGTCAGATGGCTTCTGGTTGCAATTAAAAGTACCTATAAAGGCCTACATGGCCTAAGGCCTGATTGATTGAGGGATCACCTATTTCTCATAGTATTTGCCCAATCACTTTGATTTGTTCCATCAATTAAATGATGCCATGATAGAGCACCTCTTCTGCTCAAAGCATATTTCATTTGTTGTCCATGTTTGCTTTACTGGACTCATTACTGATGTCACAATATATTTTGTTTTATTCAGTAATTAATTCAAAGGTTTCCGTTTCACAATTAGTGGCAAAGGTTTGTAAGCATTTCATTAAATTAAATATAGAAAACATTGCTCTATCATCTATGCATAGAAGTCGTATACACGGAGTATGGGAAATAAGATAATGGTAGAATCTTTTATTATCAGATTACTTCATTAAACAAAAGAGAAGTTTAAAAAGTTGAATAACAGCAAGCAAACAGCAACCGATGGAAGAGATTTCCAACTTCTATAATATATAATGCTAAAATCAAAATTAGTTGAAAAGTATAAAAGCTGCATACAGTTTCAGAGGTGCACACAATTAACCATTCCATCTCACAGGGTCAATCATGAACCCCCAAACATCAAACAACAACCTTTTCCCCAACTTCCCAAGAAACATGATTTTAAGTCATATTTTTAGAAAAATGTCAAAACACAAGGAAACTAGCACATACAGGAAGCCAGTTCAGAATAGTGCATAAAATAATAGATTATGGTTGTCCTCAAGCTTGTTGTTAAGTGAGTCACACCTAATTTAATACTTTTTAACATTTTTTTGCCATGGTTGTTAACAATCACTGCAGTTCTTAAGTCATGCAGTTGTTAAGTAAATCCAACTTTCCCCATTTGGCTGGGAAAGTAGCTAATGGTGATCACAACTGTCATAAATATATGCCAGTTGCCAAGTGCCCAAATGTTAATCACATGATGTAGGGATGCTGTGACAGTTATAAGTGTGAGGACCAATGTTCCCTCTAATTTTTTTTCAGTGTGAGCGGAAAAGTATAGTGTTTGAGCGGCATATTTTCATGCCTGAGCACCTGAATTTTTTTCACATATGTCACCTAAGACAACAACAAAATCAGTATTATTTGAAACTCAAAGTTATGTTTATTCAAGGTACCTGCTTAATTAAAAGTGTTATATAATATCAGTATCACTTAACAATGCTCCTGCTTAGCAACCAAAATGTTGGCTCAGAAAGTCTGGCATTTGAAGCACGCAAGTCTTAAAGCTGTTGTTACAAGACCCTTGCGCCCCTAACCCTTTAGGGAAAAAAACCCCCCAGGGGTCTTCAAACGTGACAGCTTTAAGACTTGTGGACTTCAACTCCCAGAATTCCTCCCTGAGGGGAATTATATATTTGGACTGTTTCATAGTTACATTAGAGAACTACATTGTTAGAACTTAGCACAAAAGATACCTTTTATCTGAAAATCCAAATAGAGTAAACCTGCTATTATCCCAGAGCACTAATGTCATTTGTCCTAATCTGTTTTACGAGTCTGTATTAAAATAGATATTTTCACTAAATTTTATAGATCTATATTTCAGGAACCTATCAGAAGTTAGGGCAAGATAAGAGTAGAAGAATGAATTTTGTTGCAGGTCATGGGGATTTTTTCAGCATCTTAAAAGTGGAGTGCATGTGCATTGAACTAGCACATTGAAATACCCATTTAATAACAAAAGGAAATGGCTGAATTAAATTTGGTAAAGTTGCAAGCGAGCTGTAAAAAGCTTGTGGTTTTTAAAATCATAGAATCAGAAGGGATACTGGAGGTCTTCTAGTCCAGCCCCTTGTCCAAGGCAGGAGTCTTTATATCATCTGAGACAAATGGCCCTCCAGTCTTTTGAAAACCTGTAGCAAATGAATTAAGATTCCATTGATTTTAATTGTTCTTATTGTCAGATTTCTCCTTATTTCCAGCTTGAGTCTCCTGACAAGCTTCCATTGGTTCTTGTCCTGTCCTCAGGTGCCATTGCTGCCTCCTCCTCCTCCTCCTCCTCCTCCTCCTCCAACAGCACCAACACATTTGCTGCCCAGTGCTGCGGCTGAGGTGAAGCCGCCAAAGCTCCCGCTGGTGCCCCCGCAGCGTTAGGCGGAAATCTGGCAGTGCTGTTGGAGGAGGAGGAGGCGAACCAGCCTGCCACTGCCGGCCACCACCAGCCCCGCCGCTCTTCCTGCCCCCTTCCCAGCCCCACAGTCCAGCGGTCGCAGCAGAAGCAGCCCCGGGTCTCCGCTGCCGCTCCCCGCATTTTCTGGACAGGGATCCCTTGGAGAGGGGATTCCTTCCTGCGAGACCCTGTCCAGAAAATGTGGGGAGTGGCAGCGGAGACCCGGGGCTGCTTTTGCTGTGACCGCTGGACTGTGGGGCTGAGAAGGGGGCGGGAAGAGCAGCGGGGCTGGCGGTGGGCGGTGGTGGCAGGCTAGTTCGCCTCCTCCTTCTCCAACAGGCAACAGCACTGCCAGATTCAGTTGTAGCCACCTGCAAAGGACTTCCACACATTTCCTTAAGAAATCTCTGCACGGCAGATAAAAACTTCTGCGCGGGGTTTTCTTGCAATGTGCGCGGCCGCGCAGGCGCACACCTTAGAGGGAACAGTGGTGAGGACTAGTTCAAAGTCCATTTTTTGTGTAAATTTGTACAGTCCCTAAACAAATGATTGTGAGGACTATCTATAAAATCAAAAACAACAAGTTCTAATCCTCCCTTTGACATTAAAACTGGCAGAGTTTGGCCAAGTTACTCTGTCTTAGCTCAGCCTACCTTGCCAAGTTGTGGAGAAAATAAGAGATAAAAATATGTACATTATCTTGTGCTGACAAAAAAAATAAGCAAATATTTGCATAATTTAGTAAAATAATATCTTGTGCTGACAAAAAAATAAGCAAATATTTGCATAATTTAGTAAAATAATTACTTTAAAACTGTAAATATTAGGGTTCATGCATGGACATGTGCATGTATGTGCACACTCAAAGCCATGTATTCACAAAAAACAAACAAAAATGTTAAAATACCTTTATTATCAGAATGGATATTTAGAATCAGAACAAAGTCATTAAATCTTCCTTATGTTACAAATTTATTTCCCATTACCAGATTTCAGCCTAGTTTTTTTTTAAGATTATATCAGGGGGAAAATGGTGAATAATGGCACAGTAATAGTCTGCAATTTTCTGGTTTAAAAAGCAGAAGTTTTGTGCTTAGCAGGCCATGAATTTAAATAACCTTAAAGGAAAAAATGTCATCTTTTAAAATAAGTAAGACATGAAATGTTAAACCCAAACCTAGTTGTATCAGAAAAAAGCCAATTTCATAGGAATATTTTAGCAGAAAATTAGAAACTACTTAAAATTTATACAGTCTATGGAATGGCTTAAACATATTAGTTTGTTGAAAGTAAACCTCAAGGTCACAACAATTGGGTAAAAATGAACCTGCTAAATTTTGAATATATGTACATATGTATAGTATATGCATGTATGTATGTATATATATGCATGTGTACACACACACACAGGCACACACACACACACACAGTCCTTGACTTACAACAGTTCATTTAGTGACAGTTCAAAGTTATAACACCACTGAAAATATGACTTATGACCATTTTTCACACTTATGACCATTGCAGTATCCCCATGATAATATGTTCAGAATTTAGATGCTTAACAACTGACCCATATTATTGTGGTTTCAGAGTCCCAGGAACATGTAATCACCTTTTGCAGCAAAGCAAAGTCAAGGCGGAAGCCAGATTCACTTAACAACCATGTTACTAACTTAACAACTTCAGCGTTTCCCTTAATAATGGTGGCAAGAAAAATCATAAAATGAGGCAAAATTCACTTAAGAAATGTCTCATTTAGCAACGTAAATTTTGGACTCAGTTGTGGTCATACATTGATGACTACCTGTATGCACTCATACACACACACACACACACACAAACTATTCAACACCAGTGACAATATTTCTGTACTACAAAGTGACCTTGACTATGTGTCAGAATCGTCAAACAATTGGCAACTCCAAATCTCAACCAACAAATGCTCTGTCTTACACATTTGCAACAAAAATCCGAAAACCAAATAGAAGCTGGGCGGATATGACCTCGTAGACAACCTTCACTCAGTCAAAGACCTAGGAGTACTCATCTCAAACAATCTAAGCCCCAGAGCTCACTGTAACAGCATTACAAAAAAGGCATTAAGAGTTGTTAACCTATTTTTGCAAAGCTTATTCTCCAGTAACATTGTCCTGTAAACTAGGGCATACAAAACTTTTGCCAGACCAATTCTTGAATAGAGCTCGTCTGCCTGGAATCCACACTGTATATCGGACATATAATCCAGCGAGTTCAGATGTATTTCACAAAAAGAGTCCTCCACTCCTCTACTCACAATAAAATACCTTATGCCACCAGGCTTGAAATCTTGGGCTTGGACAAACTAAAGGTAAACCACTCCAAACTCAATTGCAGAAAGTATGACTTCAGCAACAGAGTGGTCAATGCATAGAATGCACTACCCAACTCAAACCCCTGTAACTTTAACCTTAAACTGTCTAGTGTGGACCTCACTCCTTTCCTAAGAGGTCTGGAGGGGCATGAATAAGTGTACCAGCATGCTTACCATCCCTGTCCTATTGTCCCCATTTATTTATACTCATTTCCTGTGTTGATGTCCATGTCTATACTTATATGTGTTATCTCGTACATGTTTGATAAACTAAATAAAACAAAACACACACACACACACACACACACACACACACACACTCTTTTTCACATTTACAACCATTGCACAACCACCATCCTTGTGGTCATGTGATCAAAATTTGGACATTTGTTAACTGATACACACACACACACACACACACACACACACATATATGTGTGTGTTTTTTAATTTGTGCTGATAAATAAATAAAAAATAAAATATCAGCACAAATTAAAAAAAACACAAATATAACAAAGGCAACAGTAAAAATATTGGGTTTCTGTCGTGATGGACTCTTGTGACGAGCCGAAGGACAGATGATGGAAGCAGTTAGCTTCCTCCCATAATTGGGGCTTACCAGGGGTTGTAAAAATCTAATATATATATATATATAACATTTGTGTTGTATTTGTGCTGATAAGTAAATAAAGGGAGACTAGTATAGATCTATTTCAAGCTATTTAGCTGTCATCAGCTAGCCATACCCTTACTGGGATTAGAACCTGTGCTGTATTACATCTTAGGCAGATATGTTAACCACTAAGCCACAAGGTTCTCCTCCTTATCAGCTGAGCCAGGGAAATAGGTATGTATTTAGTGTCACAATCCCTGGTATGCCCAAATATGGGAGGAAGTCTACTGCTTCCTATATATATGAGGGTTGCAATGTCCTGTGGTCATATGATAACTTTGGTGACCTTTTGATCAGCAAAACCAATGGGAAGCCAGATTCATTCAACAACCATGTTATTAACTTAATAACTGTAGTGATTTACTTAACAGTTAGTGCAAGAAAAATAATAGAATAGGGCAAAACTCACTTATCAACTGCCTTGCTTAGTCATTGAAATTTTGGACTCAATTATGGTAATAAGTCAAGGACTACCTGAACTTTTGTCTATTTTATTCACTTTTAATCATTTTTAAACAAGTATATTTGTTTGGTATAAAAATCTAGGCACTGGAATGCCCAATTGCAATTACCACTTTATGGGGGGGGGGAATCATTTACACTGTGATATTCATACAGATTTCACTACCCCAAAACAGGTACAAGACATATTGGAAAGTCAGTTTCATTGCATTACATGTACAATGTATTAAGAGGTACAAAACATATATTAAACACATATTAAATATATTTAATCAAGCTTCTTATTTAAAAAATACATTTTTTTAAAATCACCCTTTACCAATTACTGCACATAAATGAATTTTGGACCATGTGGCACTTTATTTTATCACTTTGTTTACAATTTTCTCTCTTTATGCATCATATAGTCAGGATAATGCACCCTTTTAAACCCTGACAATGCAATTTACATGCAAGCTATTCAAAGGCTAATCCAACTACCATAATTTCAGTGGGCCTTATTCTCAGTTAGATAAATAGAAACTTGCAGCCAAAGAAGTTTTATGATTCATATTCATTGGAGTATCTTCTCCTTGTAGGAAAAGGAAAATATGAAATGTGTTTATGCTCACACATACAAGGGGGTAAAGGCTCATATTTTCATATTAGCTTAAGGAATTTACAGTCAGAGATCAACTGGACACAGCATATTAATAAGAAGATAAGCAAGATGAAGAATCTCTTAACTCAGAAGTCAAGCAGCCTAACTGAAGTATTAGTGAAGAAGCCAGTTCATGGCTTGCTGAGTCAAATGCTGCAGTAGATGATTCAGACACTGAATTGGAATCAAGGCCACTTAACCTTTGAGAATGTCACTGTAGATGTGTGAAACCAAAAGTGTCTAAAGATAAATAGAGTTCTCTTGCAAAGAAAGTCTTGAATAGAAGTTTTGCACAGATAAATCATGGTGGTGTTCTTCAGCAATGCTAGATTGGAGAATGAAGGAATGCAGCCTGTTTCTGGCTTTCTCAGAATTGTATTGGGCAATGGGAAACTGTTTGTAACACCTCTTTATTTGAGGAGTTGTTCTATGCAGGTTTCTTGAATCCTGGACAAACACAATAGCTGCTATTTCCTCCCCATTCCCCCTTTCATTGCTACACTTAGTGTGATTATTCATTTGGACTGCTTACTGGAAGCAGTGGCTTCAAGCACATTACTAATTGCATTGTAACTCTCATCTTCTCCTATATTACCTTGAGCTGGTTGTGGCAGCATCCATTATCTGGAAAGCTTGTGTTTCCCATGTAGGGAAGGAAAAAAATATCAGCAAGGAAATGAAGAACTTTAACACAAAGAAGCATTCAGAGTAACCTTTGAAGCATAAAGACAAGGATGTCGTGACAAAAAATGAGATCAGAAAGCTTCTTAAAAAGAAAGCAATTAAAACATTGCAGATAATACTTACCATACTTAGTACATTGTTATGGTATTTTATGTTAATCAAAAGGGTAAGTGATCCTCTATAGTCTTTGAACAATACATGTCTTGTGCTAATTTCATTTTACTGCTGTTGACTAGCATAATTATTCTTTCTGCATCACTGTGGTGGCACAGTGGTTAGAATACAGTATTGCAGGCTAATTCAGGTCACTTCCAGGAGTTCAATCCTAACCAGCTCAAGGTTGACTCAATCTTCTATCCTTCCAAAGTTGGTAAACTGAGGACCCAGATTGTTGTGGGCAATAGGCTGACTGTGTAAACCGCTTAGAAAGTGCTGTAAAGCACTATGAAGTGGTATATAAGTCTAAATGCCACTGCTATTGCTATCTTTAGGAGAATGCAAAAAGCAAATTAGAGGAATGGCCTGTAAGCCTTGCAGAAAGGCTCTATGCCTGAAAAATGTAAAATCACACACAAGGCAGCTTTATATTGTCCTAGC
Organism: Thamnophis sirtalis; assembly: GCF_051295495.1. Lineage (NCBI taxonomy): Eukaryota > Metazoa > Chordata > Lepidosauria > Squamata > Natricidae > Thamnophis > Thamnophis sirtalis. Next base: position 47,201,564 of record NW_028261388.1, on the reverse strand, counting down.
ATCTGCTCATATTGGAAGACGTAGCAGGGTGGCCTTGGTCAAACGTCTGATTAATTGTTTTTATGTTTCCATATGTTAGAGCTCAGCATTGCTTTCATAAATCATCTTCCAAATTTTATCCCCAACTGTGTCATTAGTTCCAAGGAACACTTTTCTTAGCAAAGAAATAAACCTTCAAAGGGAAACATGGTAAAGATTTCACATTTGCAGTAATTATCAAGCAGTGATTACTACTAATCAAAAATCTTTGATTAAAAATGTTCCCTCAGTGTCTGTCCTGATAATTACTCTGCAATCACTAATCCTAAAATAATGTAATTGAAGTTACAGTACTGATGCACTACTCAACTATTCTAAATGCTCCCACAGTCTCAGTTATCAAAAGTGGAACATGTTATTAGCCATCAGAAGAATTATCTTTTCAGCACAGAAGCATATTTTAGGGACCTAGTATGATATAGAGAGAAGCTGAAAAGTTTAGATGTAATGCTAGAACTTTCCACAGAGTGATTGTCAAATTTGAGTATTTTAATGTGAAAGAAAGAGAAATTATGCAGTACACAAAGTATAACCATATTGACTGTTTGTATTTAATTTTACATACTTTTAACTAAAAAAGTGAACATCAAGTCAATGCTAGGTAAATTATTTGTTGGTTTCCCTTGCAAAGTATATAACTATGGCCAATGATTCTTCTCATTTTTCCTAGACAAACAAATAAACAAATTCAGAAATATGGATTTAATGAGAATGTCTGGTGTGAAGTGGTATAGAAAATTTAGTAATAGATATTTCTTAAACTGCTTAGTATCAGTTTCACTGGTAAAAACTGAAAGTTATTTTTCAACAAGTCAAAATTAATTTATTTTAGAAATTTTGTAATTTAAAAGAGTCCAAAATTCAACCACGCTAAATAGTCAAAGTCCACTTGAAAAACTGCAAGACTAGGTAAAGTACAGGCTGTCAGAATCCAAGTGGGCATTCTAAAGAGCCATAGCTGGCATTGTTCCTATGACCACATTTCTCAAAAGCTGAGATCTTTTCCCTGTCTGTTTAAGCATATCATCACTGACATTCATATGGCTCATCACAGAATGCAGACTTTTTTCCCAAGAGCAATAGTAATCTCAAATAACTAATAGTGCAAATCTTTGCAATTTCATTGCTTTTGGGCCTATAATTCTTCATTTTCCATTTCCCACATCTGATGTAGGATGATCTCACATCTAATTATTAACCAAAATCAATTCTGCTTAGCTTTTTGAGAGTAGCTGTAGTTGGATACTGTCATCTGCTCTGAGATAATAACATTACTCTCCATTCTAAAATGTAGCAGTTTGATTATCTTTATCATAGTTTAGGATACCAATTGTGTTAAAAGGAAACAGCTGGCAATAGTTCTGCTGATGGCTAGCTTCAAATATAATAGCAAGTATTTAAAGAATTGCTGAATGGGAGCTATCCGGTTATGTATTGTACTGCTGTGAAATCTGAAGATTATCAATGCAAATTGAAAATGATGTGTTTCTCCTGCCACCTGACATTCTTTGCCTGTTTCACATATTGTTTAAAGATTCAGGGAGACAGAATATTGATACACGCTCAGTTGAAATAGAATGTGGTAATAATTTAATGGACCTGTAAATTTAAACAGAATTACTGTATGTCTCCAAACACTGTGTTAATGCCCAGGTATAGATTATATATTACCAACTATTGTCAACTTTCTTTTTCTTTTTTAATCCTATGATCTTAATGCATATTTCTTATAAGAGGATTTTATTGTATTTTATTTTTTCTTCCTTTGCACTTTTATACTTGCATTAGGAACGCTGACCCAAATTAGAACTTTAAAAATATTCTATATTTTTTTATTCAGTACCAAAAAAACAGGGTTGTTTGCTACTTATGACATGTACTATACATTGATATATCTACTGAGAATCATAAATTACTGACTCTGGAGTGAGAAAAGCAGTGGTAAGGTTTCCATTTTTTTTACTACCAGTTCACTCATGCATGTGCGTACATGCGCAGTAGCATCTGGGTGGGTGGGCGGAGCCTCCTTCCACCACTACTAATGGTTTGCCCGATCCAGGACGAACAGGGAACAATCCACTGTAGAGAAAAGCCTTATTAAAAATGAATGTGTAATGTTTATTTGCTTCTAATTTCATTTCAAGCAACCTTTTGATATGGTTTACATTTGGAACATTTTATATATTGAACATAACTGTGATAAGATATTAAATGATACAAACTATGTGTAAGTTAAAAATAATTTGAACATGGAAGAATAATTTTCAAGTTCAAATCTCTAAAATATTGCTTGTTTGATAATCAAACAGTTATTAGCAAATAAGCTTGCTCTTTCAAAACCAATGAACACTGATATATTACCTTTTTTTGACAGGGTATTAAACTCCCATGCAGGTTGAAGTGAGCATACTCTTCTATAAAATCTATCAGTAACTACTAATTGCTTTCTCCGGTGGTTTTTTTTTTTTTTTTTTTGTAAATCCATCAAAAGGTGTAATTTAGAAAAGAGATTTAGCAAACAGTAGACAGAACAAATAAAGTCGTCCCCCCCCCCCGATGAATAAAGTGAATGGTAGAGGAATCAATGTGACTTTGTAATTTAGCTCACAAATTCAACAAGTGGAAACATTTAAAATTAAGCTCAAAACTCTTTTATAAAGACTGATACCTTACAATTTATGCAAAAGACAAATTTAATGGAACAAAACTATATGCTTCTAGTTCAAATGCTTAAAATTTATTTAATGTGTTTATAAGAGTAACATGGGAACCATCCTATAGCATTCATTTCATTTGCTACAATGAAAAATAGTAGTGGGCAAACATTTTCCACATTACATTGTGGAAATGGTTTGAAAATAAGATAAATTACTTTGCCAAATGTAGGAATAGCTTAGAGCAGTGGTCCCCAACATTTTGGGCACTAGGGACAGGTACCATGGAAGAGAATTTTTTTCCGTGGAAGGGAGAGGGTGTAGTTTCATGTGCTGCCTGCATCCTGTAGATGAGGCTTCACTTGTTTGCGTGGACCAGTTTCTGGCATGCCACAGACTGGTGCCCATCCATGGACTGGCAGTTGGGGACCCCTGGCTTAGAGGTAGTCTTCAATTTACAATCACTATAGGGACCAAGAAATTCATTGTTAAGAGGTATGGTCATTAAGTAGGTGATTACATGACCACTCACCATTTTATGACCTTTTTGTCATCGTCATTAAGAGAATGACAACTAACCTTGCAATATTGTTGGGTTGTTAACTGAAACAACAGGTACAGTACTGAAAACAGAGAGGAGTTTATCTAATTGTGATACAGGTATATTTCCCCCCCAAAGTTTTTGTATATAGCTCTCTGGTCCATGGGCTTTAGGAGAGGGTGGTGTTTGGATACATAAACTACCTTTATACTTAGGTGAAGGTTGTAAAGATGCAGAGGATGTCTAGGTGCATTGTTAAGGAGCAGGAGAATTTTAAAGGGAAATTTTATTTTCCAAGCAAAGTTTATGTACAACTGTTCTTGTGTTATGTTCTTGCATCATCTATGATTTCTGATTGGCTCAATAATAAATGGATAAAGTGAACTTATTTTTCTTTGGAACCCATGGGGTCTTCTGTTGAAGACCCTATGGCCTCAGAAATGGCCCCAGAAATGACCTTAGTTTGACTCTGGTGATATTTCTGCCCCATAACAAAGTTAATCTGTCCTTGAATGCTTTATATTGCTTTAGACTCTGTGTACATAGGTCTGTTCTAACAGGTTTTTTTTGTTTCCCAGAATAACCCAGTTTCATCTACACTGAATATCTGTTTAGCAAATGGTTCACTTCTGTTATAAGAACTGGTTTCATCAAGGTCATCCAGGAAAGGTTGAGCAGATTCATCAATGCTTGCAGCTTTACCTGATGCGTGTTTGTTGTGCCAATGAAATCTTCATTGAAACTCCATAAAGCAGCTATCACTAGCAGTGTACTCTTCACCTGTTCAGCATTGTGACAATGTTCCATGCCTTATTCTGAATTAAAAGAAGGCTAGTTGGAATACTCTTCTGTATTTTTCTTCTGTCAGCTGTGACCAGGGGGGCTTTTGCCCAGGTTCACCTGGTGCACCAGTTGCGGCCCTATCTGGACTGGGAGGCACTTTGAATGGTCACTCACGCCCTTGTCACCTCAAGACTGGATTACTGTAACACGCTCTACATGGGGCTGCCCCTGAAGAGTGTTCGAAGTTTAGTTTATTGGTCTTGAAGACTGCAGTTGATCCAGAATGCAGCTGTGCGAGCGATATTGGGTGTACCTAGATACACCCATGTTACACCCATCCTCTGCGAGCTGCACTGGCTCCCTATTGGTCTCCGAATGCGCTTCAAGGTGCTAGTCGTTACTTTTAAAGCCCTACATGGTTTAGGACCTGGCTACCTAAGAGACCGCCTCCTGCCACATATCTCCCAACGACCAACTAGATCTCACAGGTTGGGCCTCCTCCGGGTGCCGTCGACCGGACAATGCTGGCTGGCGACTCCCCGGGGGAGAGCCTTTTGTGTAGCTGTGCCGGCCCTGTGGAACGATCTACCCATAGAGATCCGGACCCTTAACACTCTCCTGGCCTTCCGTAAAGCCACCAAGACCTGGCTGTTCCGGCAGGCCTGGGGCTGTTGATCAATGTCCAGCCCCACCTACACTGAATGGATGATGTGTAATTTTAATTATGTACCTTTATTTTTAAATTTTTAAATGTTTTTTATCTGTCTGTAAGCCGCCCAGAGTCCCTAGGGAGTGGGTGGCATACAAATTTTATTAAATTGGAAATTGGAAATTTGATGTTCATGCCAACATATAACCAGTTTCATGCATGAGCCATGTTTGGTGTCTTGTTATGACTGAATCCATTCCTGGTGTTCATTTAATAAATTCTCTGATCTTTTCCTTATCCTTCAGAATACCTGAAATGGTGGAATGGGCCAACCCTTTTTCTTGTGCTATGATATTCACTTTCTTCTCCCTGTTATCCACTTTGATGACATCCATCTTCAAATCAAGATTGATGGTTTTCATTTGCTTCTTGCTTCTTTAGCTGAACTAGAGCTTTTTCTCATTCCCTTTGAAGTCATCATCAGCCAAAATAAGAGCTTGTTAAATAAAAGTACTGTGTATATACAGTACTTTTCTACTGTATGAGAGGGGGGTGGGGGTGGAAAGAGAAAAAGTTGTGTAACTGGTTCAGAATGATTTATCTTCAGATTTAGGATGGGAAGAGGAAATTCTGCATTGCAAGAATGTCTTTTCCTTGTTTACAAAAAACTTTATTTTTGGGGACAAAAAGCATGTAAATATTTGTTTAAATGTTGCATCTTTTTTCTCAACCGATTCCTCATCCTGCTTCATTTCTTGGTCACTTTTCCCCCTTAGTTACAGAATCTGATTCTTAACAATTGAAGAGAATAAACAGTGAAGGTAAGATTCTGCATGCAAGCAAATTGTGAGGAAAAGCCAGTGTCTGCAGAAAAGAATAAAACCAGATCAAAATAGTGTGCAAAAATGAAGGTCATGAGTTTATCGAACAGATAGATAATACATATTGCTCAGCTGTGTTTTATCCTCAAGTTAGGTCTCTGCACTTCGTATGATTTAGTCATTTTCACTAATACACAGAAATCATTGCCACAAAGGAAACACAATGAGATGAGGTAAAAGGGAGGAAGTGAGGAATTTCTTCTGAAACATTAGGAAGCAGATTACTTTGTTTGGTATTAGCTAGTTGAGGAAACATGATATTTATAATGCAGTACAGTACTGAAATAATCAGACTTGGAAAAATATTAATCCAAGATATTCTGTCTTCATACAGCACTGAATTTTAGAGATAAAGTTGATAAAGTTACCTGCAACTTGCTTTACATGTAGAAATTCACTATTGCATGCATATAAAGGACATTCAGAAAAATGCATATTTGTTTTAGTTAATATGCAATAATCCAGATCATTCTCAGAAGCTTCAAAAATAAAATATCTGTGGAGATTCTCAATCATCCAGGCCATGATTGTCCCAAAGGTGCTTTTCAAAAGGAAACTTTTTGGTTTTTTTCTTAAAACATTTCACTTTTCATCCAAGAAATGGGGAATGGAAGGATTTCTATTCTTTAGCAGTCTAAGCATTAACACTCTGAAGCTGTCTGAGGGACTTTGAGACTATTGGGGAATTTATCTGTACCCTCAGGGTGCTTGTATAGTATTTAGTATTTTGTAGACTTTCATACAGCAGTATGCACTTAAAAGACATCACTCTGTTAATCCTGGACACAAGTGAAACATGTGTGCTGGCTGCACAATACCTGGATATCACTCAATTATGTGACCATGGGAAAGCAAAGGTTGTTAGCATGTGTCCTTCTGGAGTACTGAATGTCATTCAAGTGAGAACAGACCTCCAATTCTGAAGTAGCTAAATAGTGATCACATGATCACAGAAGCCCAAGACTCCACATAACTAAAGCTTCCTTATTTGTTTGTTTGTTCCTTTGTTTATTTATAAATAAATAAAGCCTTCTGTAACAGCCAAATTTTTCAAGCTTCTGGAAGGCCATGAGATTAGGAGCTACTCTTGTCTCCAGAGTGGTGAGGAACATGGGAGTTGGGCACATGCTGTTCCAGAAGTAAGAAATACCCCCAGAGAAGATCTGGATTGGGGTCATTCCTTCACAAAACTAGAAAGCTGGAGACTTTCAAAGGATATTCTCTGTAGCCTCAGACCGGGTGGACAAAATTTTGATGACATCACAGAAATACAACATGGATAATGTCACTGTCACAGAAGTATTCCCTTTGCTGAAGAGAAAAGAGAAACGGTATATTTTTCTGCTTCCCCATTTTGATAAAAATATCTTTGGCTTCCTTTTTTGCTATAATTATAAGCAAAAGTATAACTGGAACAAAATATTCCTTAACTGAAGGATCAGACACAAATACATCTACAAAGACCTGATAACACCACTGCTATGGTGTTCAAACCTTGGAAGGCTGAATATCCTGATTTAATGTTACATAAGGTAAACTGTGATAGAATTGTAGATAATGTTCACCGGTTGGAATACAACTTTCTTAGGCTGGTAAGATGATCACACTGAATGTTAAAATATAGCCAGTAGCTACATTTTTTATTTTTTTTTATTTTATTCATAGGATGGGTATTTTTTAATTGAGAAGAGAAAATATTGAGGCTTTTACTATATGTATCCCAGAGGCAATTTTGCACACACTGGCTTGTTTTTAATCACATAAAGAGTTCAGGAAGAAAATCCCCATTTGTTCTTTCCTTCTGTCCTCCAGACATAAAATAGCTGGGTTTTTTTGTGAGTTTAAACTCACATCAACTGTTTGCTACTGCCCAGAAAAAGTGTGACATTCAACTCAGAGGATTTAAATACTTCCTGTCTTCTTTCTTACCCGCTTTTCTCAACCTGCTTTGATGTCCCCAGGCAGAATACCAATTGAGGGTTCCTAGGTGACAAAACTTTTTCTAACTTCATTGTTATGCGTACAACCTGAATAAAAATACCAACTAGGCTCCTAAATGTATATCTTTTACATTTTCATGGTTTTAATTATACTCAATTTTTAAAGAGAAAGTTATATTTTGTTGATGGAAAATATATTAACAAAATTTTATTAACAAAATGTTATATGAAGATATGAATACATAGAAAGTTCACATGCGTAGACAATTCCAATGATGTTCTAATCATTCTAACATCTTGTTTTATAGTTCACTTTATTTGAACAGTTAGTGTGAGAATAAGAAACAAATTCTGTTTGTTATATTTATTAAGTGACTACCATTTGAATCTATTTAGATACATTATAGTGCACCGATGTGAAACTCGACACATCACGTTGCCATCATGTGATGTTTCATGACATTTTTCCCTTTCATGGAACTGGGGTGGGCATGACCTACATGTGATGCATCTGGCCCGTGGGCTGCCAGTTTAACCCCCCTGCTATAGTCAGGGGTGTTTATAGGGGGTACCTATAAAAGTTCAAAGGATAAGGTAGACCATAATCTACTACTAGATAAAGTAGAAGAATGTGAGTTAGACGGCATCACCACCAGATGGATTTGTAACTGGCTGACCAACTACACTCAACATGTAGTCCTCAATGCAACTGCATCTACATGGAGAGAAGTGTTGTGGCCCGGCAAGAGCTGTTAGAGCTGTCGCCAGACTCCGACAGCAAGGGGTCTTATGAGTCGGTCTTGGAGAAGGTGGAGGACCCTGGACAGGGTGTCGACTCCGAGCAGGGCGAGGAGAGACTGGTTAGCCACTAGGTGGCGGCAGAGCATTGGATCAAAGGGAATGTTCATGAAAGCATTTGGGAGTTGTATCAGGATGCATGCAGGCGTAGGTCTACTCAGCATAAAGGACAAAGGAGTAACTACAGGAGGTGATTGCAAACAGCTGGGCTGATCAGGATCCCCTCCTGCTGATAAATGAGACTGCTGATGCCACACCCTGGTTGCAGAAGTCAACGTTCTGTTCCCGTTCTAGTGATTGTTCTTGTTCGCATTCACAAACCGAGAGAAGCCAACTTGGATAAGTGGTTGAGATAAGAGAAGCCGGGTTTACATTTTGGTGTGAGTTATCAGACTTTCTGCCGGAGCTCATTATCTTTGTTTATTTGGGCTTGCAGCCAACAAGAGCTTGGACTGATTAAAATAAACTTTTTTAGTTACGTGGCTTTTGGCTTTCATTCCTGGACGGAGAAGGGGGGTCAGAACAGGAAGTATGCAGTGGAGTACCCCAAGGCTCTGTTTTAGGCCTAGTACTCTTCAACATCTTCATCAATGATTTGGATGAGGGAATAAATAGGGAACTCATCAAATTTGCAGATGACACCAAGCTGGCAGGAATAGCCAACACTCCAGAAGATAGGCTAAAGATACAGAAGGATCTTGACAAACCTGAACAGTAGGCACTATCTAATAAAATGAAATAATGCCTTGGTAAGGCCAAACTTGGAATACTGCATTCAGTTTTGGTCACCACGATGTAGAAAGGATGTGGGGACTCTAGAAAGAGTGCAGAGAAGAGCAACAAAGATGACTAGGAGATTGGAGACTAAAACATATGAAGAACGGTTGCAGGAACTGGGTATGTCTAGTTTAATGAAAAGAAGGACTAGGGAAGACATGATAGTAGTGTTCCAATATCTCAGGGGTTGCCACAAAGAAGAGGGAGTCAAACTATTCTCCAAGGCACCTGAGGGCAGAACAAGAAGCAATGGGTGGAAACTAATCAAGGAGAGAAGCAACTTAAAACTGAGGAGAAATTTCCTGACAGTTAGAACAATTAATCAGTGGAACAGCTTGCCTCCAGTAGCTGTGAATGCCCCAACACTGGAAGTTTTAAAAAAGATGTTGGATAGCCATTTGTCTGAAATGGTATAAGGTTTCCTGCTTAGGCAGGGGGTTGAACTAGAAGACCTCCAAGGTTCCTTCCAACTCTGCTATTGTATTGTATTGTATTGTAACTATAACAACAACAATAATAATGACAATACAACTGGGTTAATGAAAACAGCCAAATACAGAAATGGTTTGCAAATGCAGTTTATCTTCTTCCCCCGGTACGGACTGACCAACAAAGCAGTAAGTCAATGAATAAATTGTCAGAGCTGCTGCCCAGTGCTCTCCACCACCTTTTATAGTTACTTGGTAATTAGGATAAACCTCACCCCCACACATGTGCACACCCATAACCTTGTGTCCCAGAGCAAAAACCACCCAGCAATTAATCATGGATTGTTCACAGTCAGTTATCAAGAGCTTTGTAGATATCTCAGCTGGACTCCTTGTGGAAGAGGAACTTTACATCTGCTAAGCACAAGGCCTGGCAGCTGGCCCAGCTTTCTCTCCTAAATGGCAGCTTCAGGACTCTGGGCTGGCCGGAGCTGATATGTGGCCTCTCTACCATGGAGACAGCATCTGGGGAGCTAAAAATTACAGTCAGTTAGGAGTCAAAGGACCCCTTCCCTCCGGTTTTGTGGGATGTCTGCGATGGAATCTCACTACCAGGTAGGGCGCCCTACAGTCCTTGCTATGAACCTATGATGCCCGTGACAGGGGATAACCTTTCCATAAAACATGGTATTGTAACTGTCCTCTGTGCCCCCTGGTATCTAATATATCTTGCACTACACAGTGCTGTTCCCTATCTACAGTAACCAGGGTTGGCGGCCGTACCGGGTCTCCTCTGATATCAGATGCCTGAATTGATCAGAGCAGGCTGCAGTGGAAGAGTGGATGTGTTTTCCCAGTAGTGGGGAAAGTCTTAGCTGCATTGTGACCAGGTTAATAACTCACACAATTGGGAAAGGCCCAATGTATTTGGGCCCAAGTTTCTTACATGGCAATGGCAGCCTGAGATATTTAGTGGAAAGGTATAACCTCTGGCCTACATGGAAAGGTACTTGCGCCTTCCACCTTTTGTCAGCATTCTTTTTATATGTAGCAAAAGAGTGACATAACATATCCCTCACCACTTTCCAAACCTTTTGCATATGGGCTATCCATTCCTGTGAAGTCGTGTCATCTGGACGCACTTGAGGACACTCTGGAATTGGGATGAACTCCCCCCCTGTAGCCACACGAAATGGGGTAAACCCCGTACTTTTGTGCACTGCATTGTTATATGCAACTACTGCAAAGGGGAGGAGTTCAGCCCAATCGGTCTGTTGGTACTGGATGTAACACCTTAAGTAACGCTCCATCATCGCGTTTGCCCTCTCTGTGGCACCATTGATCAAGGGGTGGAAAGCTGTACTAAATCCCTGTGAAGACACTACCATCGCCACAAATCTGCACCAGAACCAGGCAATGAATTGCACTCCCTTGTCTGAAATTATCCTTTTCAGGATGCCATAGAGTCTATAGACATGGGCAATATGTTAAATATGTGTTCATCTGAGTCATAAGAGCATTGTATTTCCACCCTCCCACAATTTTATTCAATCTACAAATAAAAAATAGAACTGTTTTAACTAATATATCCAAGTATGGTTTATAGCTTCTAGTTGATCTGTACACCAAAATAACCAGGTTTGCCTCCCCAATGGAAACTTTCAGCTCTACATATTTCAAGCATGTGTGGTGCATAAATTGTAATCTAAATTAAACATGCATACATTGTGTTCTAATCCTACTCTTCCTATTCTTCCTGATTTGAGAATTAAAGAAGGGTAAATAGGTATTAACAGGATGATTTCGTCTTTTTCTTGTTCTGTAAGACAAACTGGTGACTAGCCTTAATATAGCTGGCAATGCTTGACAAATAAAAATCTTAGATCTTTTCTCTCATTTGAGGGATCTCTTCAGCAAGCAGAACTCTTATGCAGTTTTATTTATTTAAAAACTAGAATAATGATTTTGTTGGTGTTGAGATATGCTGTCAATTTAATTACTGTGAAAGTTGGAAAAGAGAATTGTCAAAGTACTAAGTGGGAGTAACTCTTCATGACCATACAGAATCTGCTGATTTCAGTAGCACAAGTAATCTGAAGGTTGAAGAGATGCTATAATACAGCAATTAGGCTGACACAACAGCTCTATACATTAGTGGGAGAATCAGATTGCAATTGCTATATTTGCCTGTTCACTACACTGATGCATTTCTAGGGCAGCTGTAATTGATAACCTCTGAGGTGTAAAACAAATAAGTATAAGCATTTCACTCTTCCTTTGCTTAACTTTATTTGCAAAGACAATTTTTTATTAATACATTAAAAACACACATATAGTTTGAAAATAATCATCACAAGTTAGTAGTGATAGGCACTGTTTCTGGGGGGGGGAATCTCCTGAGTTTGGAAACAATATTTCAAATTTAATCATTTAAATTATATTTTATGCTATATTTCATTTATTCAAAAAAGTTATTTTGAGTGGAGGAAGTATTTTAAGACTTTCTCAGATGTTAACCTGTAAATATTCTATCACAATGTTCCTTTGCATTTCCCACAGCATTTCTTTCTTTGAAAAAAAAATAATTTTCTCTAACTCTATCTTGATATCTGAGGAATTCATGTAGCACACCATATCCTTGAGGCAGCTCAAAGGTGCCTTAGAAGTTTTAATTAAGTTATATATTTTACTACAAGATATTTTAAATATATAAGAAGTAAACATGTTGACTATATTTAATTGGATTTATTTATTTTAATTAGACTTACATTTCATTCAAATTTAGTTTAATTCTTAGCCTTGTCCATAATTCTGAAGTGCGTCTTCCATTAAATATCTCTTAAATTTCTAGGGTGTTGCAGAAATTTGAGGATATTAGGGCAAATCTCCCATTGGTGTATTTGACAATAACATCCCAAGAATATAGGTTAGACTTAAAGATAGCAACTTGCCCAAAATCATCCAATGAGTTGGGGAACAATGGCATTGTATCTGTCTGCTATCAGTTTGATGTCTCAGTTACTGCAGGACTTTTTGAGATGACGTATTGTTGCACAGTGATGAATGGTGCTGACTGTTTTTGTATCATTGTGCAACCTACCAGATTACCCAGGTTTTCAGATTTGAAAGAAAAAAAAGACTGCTACAACAGGAAAAGTTCCTTATTAATATAGTTATCATTTCTGCACTGCAAACATTGGGATGATACAGATATCTCTGGCTGTTGTCAATTTATGTGTGCAGCCCAAATCTATACTGTAATGTATTCTTCTCTAGGGATTTACAGAAGCATAGAAAATGATTCCAAATTTCTGAAGAGATGATTGCACAAATGAAATCTAAACATCCACATTTTTTATTATTTCATAGATAATGCAAATTCAATAATTCTTTCTTCCTGGCATGGCAACATTTCTTGTTCTTGTGTATAATGTAGTCACAACATTGCTTCTGTTATAATTAAATGGCCTTCTTTCATATGCAAACTTCAAATCATCTTCACTCCATATGTGAGGCTACTTGAAACTCTTAACAGTTTCAGTTTTAAAAAGTGTATTCCCTCTTCTCTTCACACAATTGTCATATTCTAGGGCCATTTATACTTGAGTTGCAGAACTAACTAGACATCTGGCTTCTGTACAGGCATATGCTTATGTAATGCCTGAGTATTGTACAAATTTAACTTTATGTACGGTATGTATCTGAAATATTTATTTAGTGAGTTAGTAAGCTTTTATTGACAATATTTTAAGAGTCTTTCTGAGTTAGATTTCCACGTCATAATCAAATGAAAACAATACGGGTGGCTGTTCCTTCACCAATCTTGTGGGTTGGTTTCCAAACATTTCATTACCAAGCTAGATAAACTAGGTAACATCTTCAGGAAAGTTTAGAGGATGTCTGTGTCAGTGTTCCTCTGTTTACAAGGGCTTTGTGTGGTTCTTAGGACTTGTGGGGTCTTAGGTCTTAGTCTCAACAGGTGAGGGTCCTATCACAAAACCCTCACCTGATGTGACCGCCCTATTGCAACCCCTACTGACTACATGAAGCCCTTATAAACAGAGGAACACTGACACTGACATTTCTTAAGCTCTGCTGAAGATGTTTCCTAGCCTTGTAATGAAATGTTTGGAAATCAACCCACATGCTTGGAAAATGAACCTCCCCCCTCATTCTACACCCGAGCTACAGATATTCACCACCATTACAAATAATGTCCATTTCTAAAACTATCTTACATATAGTTCCTCTTTCACACATACAGATATTGAAGTATTTGTAGTGAGAATGAAGGAAGGAAGGAAGGAAGGAAGGAAGGAAGGAAGGAAGGAAGGAAGGAAGGAAGGAAGGAAGGAAAATACATGCTAGCAATTTAATTCTCTTTCATCTATTTGCCTGTTAGGAGCCTGATAGAAGTTCTTTGGAAGTTGAGATACATAGATGGTTATTCAATAGTTTCAGGACCGTCCTAATGGTCAATGGAAGGAAATCAGGTTGAATGGGTATCAGAAGAAATAGAAACCTTTAGTCCGTTCAGGTGCTTCACAATTAATATTAAAAAATGGGGAGAAGGAAAGTATATTCAACTGAGAATCATTGGATATTAACTGCATGGAAAGAGGAAAAGAAATGTCAAGGACATGAAGTTGGAAAGACTAATGGAGGGGGGTTCTATATTGGGAGAAATACTGTGGAATATCCATACAGTGGCAGCTGTTGCTGCACATGTGGCTAATTTCTGAGAAAGCAGGGGAGGTGGATTCTACACACACCTTTATAATGATTGATTCTAATAGCATTTCAGCCACTGCCTTGATGTTTCTATGGAGCTATGCAGGAAGAATAAAAATCTGTCATAGAATAACAATAACAATGTTGTAGACCCGTTGTTAAGTATATCTTATTTGCAACTGCATTACTGTGCTTAAAATTAAAATGTGAAAAAGTTTATGCATATTTGTTTTACATTATTGATTTTCGCTGAGACATCATTGATTATAATTAATGAACACAATTAGTTTGCTCCCCAAAGATCATATGAAATAAACAGCATAATACATTCATGAACAAAGAGCTGAAAAAATAATTTATAAGGTTATAAAATGCAAGGAGAGAAAGTCAAAATACTTGACTACAAAGCAGGACAAAGAACACTACATGAATCAATGCCATGGAAAGCCTCAACACATTTTTTTTAATGCAACTTCACCTTATGTTGTCTACTTTATTAATTTTGTTGAAAGTTTCTAAGTGTTTTTACGACACTAATATTTTCTCCCATTTTTCACAGAAGCAAACTGAACACATTTTATTTATATAAAATTTTCCTAATATTTTCTCTCATTCTCCACAGCAACAAACTGAACACATTTTATTTATATTATTATAGAAATTTATAGTTTTAGAATAAGTTGAACATATTTACAATGTAAGTATATTTGAAGTTGATTACTATCTGCTCTTAATCAGAACCAACTACACTTTTTGTTGTTTTTTCAGCTTAGTACCAATCCACAAAAAAGTGGATATTATCATACACGTGGACACAAAACCCAACACACTTTCTTTTCTACTTATTTTTTCTATATTCATAAAGCACCTACATTTAAAAAAAACCTTTAAAAAACATTTTCCAATATTTATTTATGGAAGTTGCCTCTGGGGATGTGGACAAGGCTATGCGAGCTGTGAGTGCCTCCACCTGCATACTGGACCCGTGTCCCTCCTGGCTGGTTGCCAACAGCAGTGAGGTGACACGAGGCTGGATCCAGGCGGTTGTTACCGCCTCTCTTCGGGAGGGGTACTTCCCCACCGCGCTCAAGACAGCGGTGGTAAGACCCCTCCTGAAGAAACCGTCCTTGGATCCAGCTGTTCTTAATAACTATCGTCCAGTCTCCAACCTCCCCTTTGTAGGGAAGGTTGTTAAGAAGGTGGTGGCTCTCCAGCTTCAGCGTACCTTGGAGGAAGCTAACTATCTTGACCCCTTCCAGTCTGGCTTCAGACCCGGTTACAGCACAGAAACCGCTTTGGTCGCATTGACCGATGATCTCTGGAGAGCTAGGGATGGAGGCCATGCTTCCATCCTAGTTCTCCTGGACCTCTCAGCGGCTTTCGATACCATCGACCATGGTATCCTTCTGCGACGACTACGGGAGATAGGGGTGGGCGGCACTGTTTTGCAGTGGTTCTCCTCCTATCTCTCGGACAGGTCGCAGTCGGTGTTGGTGGGGGGGCAGAGATCGTCCCTGAGGCCCCTAACTTATGGGGTGCCGCAGGGGTCGGTCCTATCCCCCCTACTATTTAACATTTACATGAAACCGCTGGGCGAGATCATCCGAAG
The DNA here is from genome assembly GCF_051295495.1 of Thamnophis sirtalis. Classification (NCBI taxonomy): domain Eukaryota; kingdom Metazoa; phylum Chordata; class Lepidosauria; order Squamata; family Natricidae; genus Thamnophis; species Thamnophis sirtalis. The sequence goes on along the minus strand of NW_028261388.1, from coordinate 47,185,734 downwards.
GCACGGGATAAAATACCACCAATATGCAGACGATACACAGTTGTATCTGTCCGCCCCGTGCCAACTCAATGAAGCGGTGGACGTGATGAACCGGGGTCTAGAAGCCGTTAAAGACTGGATGAGAGCAAACAAGCTGATACTCAACCCAGACAAGACCGAGTGGCTGTTGTGTTTTCCTCCCAAAAATTTGACCAACATACCATCACTCAGGCTGGGGGGACAAAACTTACACCCCTCAGAAAGGGCCCGCAACTTGGGAGTCCTCCTGGACCCACAGCTGACTTTTGACCACCATCTCTCAGCTGTGACCAGGGGGGCATTTGCCCAGGTTCACCTGGTGCGCCAGTTGCGGCCCTACCTGAATCGGGAGGCCCTCACAACAGTCACTCGAGCCCTTGTGATCTCCAGGCTGGAATACTGTAATGTGCTCTACATGGGGCTGCCCTTGAAGAGCATCCGGAGACTTCAGCTAGTCCAGAATGCGGCCGCGCGAGTGATCGTGGGCGCACCACGGTTCGCCCACATAACACCGATCCTCCATGAGCTGCACTGGCTACCTGTCGATCTCCGGGTGCACTTCAAGGTCCTACTCACCACCTATAAAGTGCTCCATGGTAGTAGATCTGGCTATTTGAGAGACCGCCTTCTGCCAATTACCTCCCTGCGTCCCATCAGATCACATAGAGTTGGCCTCCTCCGTATTCCATCCGCCAGTCAGTGCCGACTGGCGACTACTCGGAGGAGAGCCTTCTCTGTTGCGGCTCCGACACTATGGAACAATCTCCCCGTGGAGATTCATACCCTCACCACCGTCCAGGCCTTCCGCACAGCCCTCAAGAACTGGCTAGCCCGTCAGGCCTGGGGATAAGTCTACTTTCGCCCCTCCCGAATGCTGAGTGAATGTTGAGTTTTACTGTTTAATTTATTTTTGTTCACATTTCTTTTGTATTGTCCTACACTCCCTTTCCTTTTTGATTGTAAGCCACCCTGAGTCCCCTCAGGGAAAAGGGCGGCCTATAAATGTCCAATAAATACAAAATACAAATACAAACTTACATGACTACCAACTTATACAGATTAATGTTTGGTGGCTCCCAATAAGAGAAAGATTATACAATTATCTCACACCTCATAAGAAAAGATCCACATTTCCCATCATTGCACCATGATTCATTCACAGTATCAGTTATTCATTATTCAAACATTTACAAGGTTATAAAATGCAAAGAAAGGATTGTTATGGATTATACACATGCAAAATAGGGCAAAGAACATTACACAAGCTAACACCATGAAAAGCATAATCACAATATATTTGTTTATCCAAACTTCAAACGATGTTGCCTATTTCAACCGTGGTTGACTCAAACTGAGTTTGGATATTCAGAGAGCATAATTCAATTCTAACTTGTGATTCAAATTTCAGTGACAATCCAATTCAGTTCAAACCATTTTAAGATTCAGTATTTGATCTGAAAAAAATGATTTATTCAAAGGCTACAATGGCAAAATTTCAAAATGCCTGAAGCTGCTTCATTTTTTTGGCAGAACGGAATGAAAATCTCTAGGATGATAAGTCCTTTAGAGAATTGTAACTTTGCCAAGCTTCAGATGAATATTTTCAAAAGTTACAACAGAATATTTTTAATACATCCTCCTTTATCTGTATTAAGGCAAAGTTTACAAAATGTGAAAATGACAGTATAAGAATTTCTCATTTGTTCAGCGGAAAGGCTTTAAGGAAGATGGCTGAATCAATGCAGAACAGTTGAGCCAATATTTCAAATGTTGAAAGTAAAAGTAAATAATATTAATACATAAATAGCAACATTCATGCTATGCAAAATGAATGTTACTATTTTTTATGTTGTTTCCCTAAGCTAGATTTTGTCTGCTTGTTTTGAAAAATGCTATTATGGTTGTTAGGCAACAGGAACGTGCCCCACCTTAATTTAATTTGTGCAATGCTATTACATCCACCTAAAAAAACAAAATAAATTTGGAATCTTTCAATCTTTCAATACTTTCAATGAATATATATTGAACATTCATTTATACCAATAAATATAAATCATGTAAGTATTAATGAAAGTACAAACTATTGAGAAATGTACCAAGCATGATCTTTTGATTCCTGAACCCATATTTCTCTTTAAGCTGGGGATAAAGATGAGTTCAGGAGGTATATTTTCTTTGATCTGGACCCAGGTGATTAAGTCAAGCTATATAAGTTCCATTTAATTTTGGAAAAAAGAATCAAATAACCTTGTTTGATTATAGAGGATAATATTGATATCCTAAACTGCAATTAATACTGATTTTTTTTTTACTTTTTATCTTAATACTTTAAGGTTTTAAATAATAGAATGTTATTAATTTTAATCATATTACATAAATATTATTGTACTTACATTATCATAAAGGGAAAAAACATAAATGAATGTGACGTGGTTACTGAAAACATGAACCATGAAAGTCATTATGGAGGGGAGCAGGGAACATACAATGGTTACCAATATCTTTGTATTGGGAACTTGCACATTTAATGTGATTTGTATTTAATCTTTTCTATAATATAAGACTCCATGTGGTTTGGCTCCTAAGGACCCAAAAAGGCTTCCCTTTTCCAATGAGAATGATCAGTTTGATTTGTTCTTCTAAAAAAAAACCCACCTAATTGTTGTGTCAATTTTTAATGGCCTTTAGATTTTCTGCAGGACAATCTATCTTCAGCCTGATCCAATGGTGGATTTCCATTTTTTTTACTACTGATTCACTCATGCACATACATCTGCTCGCATCCAATGGGTGGGCAGATCCTCCCACCGCTGCCACTAATCGGATCATTCATCCAATCCGATCCAGATTGAACTGCAGAAACCCACCTCTGGTCTGATCCTTTACATTTTCCAATGATACACTCATTGCCCATTGCTCATTGAATCTATCCACCATGTTGCTGATCATCCTCTTGTTCCCTTTCCTTTCATTTTCCCCAATATTATAGACCTTTCTAGGAATTGGTTCTTTGCATAAATAATGCATTTGAAATAGGATAATTTGAGCCTGGTCATTTGTGCTTCTAGTGAGATCTCTGGGTTGATTTATTTGATGATTCATTTGTTGTTGGATTTTTTTTCTCCTCTTTGTGGGATGCTTAGCAATCTTTTCCAATACCAATGTTAAAAAACATATATCCTCTTCAAGAAAGTCAAGCTTTCACTTCTATAGAGTGTCATAGAGAAAACCATTGCCTGCAGAATTGTGACCTTTTTACAATACATACATACCACAATACATCCCAGGATTGGAATATGTTTTTCAAAGCCTTCATTGCTATTCTATTATGAGCCAGCATGAAGTCTTTCATTCATTATTATTGAGAGTCAATCTAAAAGGCAGAAGATATCTGCTTAATTATCTTGTCAGTTCTAAGCTTGCCATGCCTATTGTCATTTCTTTGGTCTTCTTTATATTGCTACGGCTGAAACCAGTTCACCTAAAGCACTAAATCACACTGAAGATGTGGTTAACACATCTTAAAAATAAAATAATTTTATTACCATGCAAACATTACAGTTAATACTTGACTTTCAGCAAAGCATTTGCAGATTGTTGGGCAGATCTAACCAAAGGTGGAACTATATTTATCCTTCATCTCCTGCAGGGGTGTCAAACTCGCTGCCCATGGGCCAGATGCATCATGTACTGGCCTTGCCCCCACCCAGTTTAGCAAAGGGCAAAAAAGTTCCAATACGTCACGTGACACCAGTGTGATGATGTGAGTTTGACAACCCTGGTCTACTGCATTGCGAAGGCAAGAAAAATGCTAGCCATGATCATGCTAACTATGGTAACTTTAAGACATAATCAGTAGATACAAACAGTGCTATTTACTGGGTCACATGTACCGACTGATTCTTGTTTGCTCAAATTTTAATTTTTAACCTTACCCCCATTTTTAACTGATGTCCTTTGCTTTCATTACTATAATTTCTTTTGCATTTTCACTTATAAAATAGTGTCAACAGCATGGCTCTTGATAATTATATTGCTTCCAGTCTAACTTCCCTGAATATATATTCCATATATAAGTTAAATAAATAAGGAGGACACAACCTTGACAAATTTCTTTAACAAGCTAGATCCAGACTATTTTGTCATCTCTCATCTGGACTGCAGCTTGCTGACCTATGTGCAGGTTTCATATGAAAACATTCTCATTTTTATGAGCATATTCTTTAGTTTGATAGACTCAACACATCTTGATAAGATGTGAAATTAAGGATATTGTATGACAATTTGCCCTTTTCATTAAGTCTGTTTTTTATCTTATTTGTATGAAGACTGAACCATTCCAATCAGTTGACCATAATGTCATTGTCCACATCTGCTGGCATTTTGGTTAGAACTTTAGAAGTCTTTCTTCTGTCACTTGTAATATTTATCTGGATATTTCATTAATATCCAGGTGTGGATTGGACAGAAGAGAAAAAACTTCTTCCTTGTTTTACCTAAAGATGGGAGAAAAAAATTAACAAACTAATGATTTTGTGCCTGGATTTCATTATGCCTACATAAAGAAGGCAACCATATGTCTAGAACAGGGATGTCATGCTGGATGATCAAGGCTGGATCATGATGTATCACAATGCTTTTGCCTTTGCAGAGCCAGTGGGCCATGGGCAGCCTGGTCTATGCTGGATGATCATGCTGGATGATCAAGGCTGGATCATGATGTATCACAATGCTTTTGCCTTTGCAGAGCCAGTGGGCCATGGGCAGCCTGGTCTAGAAGGACATCAGTATATTGCTTGAAATATTATTTTTAGCAGTGTTTAAAATAAGGAGAGTGTGAGTGTTAGTGGGTGAATGTATGTGCACTTGTGTGTTCCTGCTTTAAAATGAGAAGAAAATCATTATGAGAAAGAACAAATCAATAATTTATTTAGAAGAATGATGGTGAGTGATTGGCACAAAGTTATTTGTCCAAAGGGCCTTAGTTTAAAAAAAAAATCTGAATGGCTTTGAATAAATTATAGCAAGAAAGTGCAATTATAGTTTTATACAAAGTGTATTTTGTTTTATTTCAATATGAAATAAACTAAGAACCTTCTTCATTGGCAAAGCAAATATTTACATTTCCAGAGGTTTGCTTTTCACTTAAAGAGGGAGCAAAAAGAAATACCATCCACGGAAGCAGAAAGACATACACAATATAATATTTCCCAATAATTAGATGTGTTGCCATAGTGATGTATTATGTACACTCATATGCAATGTAATGAGCAAACACCACTGAATCATAAAATTATGAATTATTTTCTGTGGGGAAAATTAAACTCTGTTCTTTTTAGTACAACAAATTAATTGTGAAGAATTCATTTAGTTACCCTGCTGGATAGACAAGTATATAGGTCAATTAGAAAGGTTAGGGTTTTGTTTTTGTTTTCTTTTTATTTCTATTAAAATATCCCCAAAATAGTGAATATAACACATAAGAGTCTATTCTGCTAAGTCTCTCCATCTTATCCAGAATATTCTTTTGAATTTATTGCACAGTTAGAAAATACACCAAATATTTCTTTTGACCTTCTGATATTTTTAATGGAATATTGTACATAAATACCATGAACAAAGCTGAAGTATTCATGGACTATAAGGCCCTAGGCTTTTTTTCAGTTTTCTATGATGATGACTGCTTCATGAACAGTTTTTCTACTGCCTATCTACTGCCTTCAAGTCATCTTCAGCCCATATGTGAAGCTATTTGAAGCCATTCCGAATTTCTACAGTTTAAAGAAGGGAATTCCCTCTTCTTCTGATATAATTGTCTTCTAGGGCCATTTTGACTTGGACTGCTGAAAAACTGGACACCGGGGGCTTCTGCACAGGCATATTCTTGTGTACTACCAGAGAGAGAGTTTCCATTTCTCAGGTTTATCTGGCCTCTTCATAGACGCAGGACTTTTGAAAGAGCACTAAACCTATTGGTTTGGTTTGGTAACATGAGTGTTTTGCCAGGAATCAGGACAGTGATTAGACACCCAGGCAATTGGTTCTTTTGGATCCAGAGACAATTAGCATTCAAATTAACATAGTAAATAAAGAGATTTTAAGCTTTATCATTACCTCAAGCAGAGTTAAAGCTATATCGTAAAAAGCATATATACCAACAAGATGTTATTATGTGACTAAACTCCCCGAATAAAGATGTCCCTCCTCATGCCACTACAATGAATTAATTGATAATTGAAAAACCATTGCTTATACGCTGAATGGAAAGTTAATTTAAACTGGAAAAGTGAACCATTTCCTGTAAAGGATGGGGTTTTGTGGGGAAGGGGTGTTCAGTCAAAAAAAAATTCTGCTTTTGAATAATAAAACATTTCCTATGGCTGTATATTTAATGGCTTTTGTTATTTGTTTGTTATTTTTTATAATGATCTCTTAGTATTTATGCAAGAGTAGTACAACTATTAAACTGACCAGGCAACACTGCTGGAATCAATCTTATAAAATCTATTTTTTTCTGAATGTAATGCTATTTGTATCTTTTTGGTGAGGAGGTAGACACCATTTCAGCCACTCTATCCTAGCTTTTCTGTTACTAAGTTCCACAGCAATGATTAGATGGTCTCTAATAACATCAATCACACTTGAATGGTCTAGAAACTTGATCCAGCATTCTATTCTTCACTGTTGTCATTGGTTACTGCCATGGACTGCCAGCAGCAAGGCTAAAAACAGGATTCTTTGATCATTCACTGACAACATCATCACTCCTTCAGAATGGTAACTGGAGATGAAGATCCTTGGTTATGTAGGAGAAAATAATGTCAGTTGGAACAAATAAATTATTCTTCCTCTGTCCCAGGTAAAATAAAACTGCCAATTCAGCTATTTAAATGCAAGAAAGTTGATAAACTATAAAAAAAATACTAAGGAGCGAGAAGAGTTCTGGGAAGCAAGGCTATAAGAAGGCAACTTTTAGAAGAAAAGAATGTATCACAAGGTAACTAATTCCAAGAAAACAGCCTTCATTTTGCCAAATACACTTTATGGTATCACCTCCTAATTCCTGATTGTGATCTCATTAAACACATTTTATGTTTTTGTATTCAATCAATTACTTACAACTATTTTATATATGATTACAATGTATATTCTAATTTGCATAATAGTCAGAGCAGTGGTGGGATTCAAAATGTTTTACTAACAGTTTGGTGGGCGTGGCTTTGTTGGTGTTGTTGTATAGTTAAAGTTAGTCCTCGCTGTTACGAATGACAGTTCGGCAGCAGCCAGGCGCGTCTTAGCCAATCAGACGCGCCTGTCAGTTGCCGGGCTGTCAGGCGCGCGAGTCTGCGGAACTATAAAAGGCAGACTCTTTCAAACTGTCAGTTGTTCAGCACCAGAGCAGATGAACTCTCCGGTCCAGCTGGAGCTGCTTCGCTGCCTCTCTACACAGAATATCCTTCTGTTTGTTACATTGTTCAACCAGCACCATTGCCTGGTCATATCCTGTTAATGTTACAAGTTGTGTTATAATAAATTGGTTACAGAGTTACCGGACACGAGCCTCTGTCTTCATTCCTGAATATATAATAGGTGTGGCATGATTTGGTGGGCGTGGCATGGCTTGACGGCCATGGCAGAGGAATGGTACTGTAAAATATCCATTCCCACCCCACTCCAGGGGAAGGTTACTGCAAAATACCCACTTGGGTGGAACAGAATAGATGGGGGTTGGGTCAGTCAGAGATGGTATTTACCGGTTCTCCGAACTACTCAAAATTTCTGCTACCAGTTCTCCAGAACTGGTCAGAACCTGCTTCTCAGTCAGAGGGGTTGCATCCCAACCCCACTTTTAGTTTTGCTTATGCTGCTTCCATTTTCATAATAAATGTTATGTGCTTCAATGAAAAAGCCTGTCTTATATTTACTATTAAATAACTTTATCAAAATATTTCTTCTACTTTACCAATTTCCTCCAGCTGAGCTTCTACTAAACCGGTCAGTTTCTCTAATTTATAAATATATATTTAATGCAATCTACTGTGTGCCTATAGAGTGTAAGGAAGATGACCTTGACAGAAATTTGCAAGAATGATTACCGAGGCAAAAGGATCTAGAACATTTTTCTTAAATCAAGTGAGATAAGACAATATTTAGAAGGGTTCAGGTCTAATTCACATAGTAACATAAAAGGGAGAGGGGACAACATAATTGTTCTTGAAAGGTTCTGCCATTAGAGACAATCTTAATATTTTAGCCTTTCGATTGAATTGATTTTCTGGTCTGATGTATCTAGAGGAACTGACAGTATGTTTGTGCACCTGTATATAATATGGGCCATTTCCTCTGCACAAAACATACTGTTATTAGAGGGTATGGGCAATTCTTGATACCCTTCCCTCAAATGCCAAATTGACAGTCCATACTATTCACAAGTAAGAAGTGCTCATTGTCATGCAGGAAGTCTAATATCACAGCTTTTTCTTTCACTATAAATAGGAAATATATAAAGATTTTAAAGGATACCATTGGAATGGGGTTTAAAAAATTTCCCATATGCTCATGGCCTCTGATTAAAGTATAAAATCACAAGAAAAGAAAAGTTGAGATAAAAAGAAAGCATATCATTATTATTCTATTATTTATTATTTATTTCTTTGGGAAATTTGAAATTAATTTCTTTGGGAATTTTATACTTTACCTCATTTGCTATTGGGTAATTTGGCAGGTCTTTCAACACTGCTGCAATACGATTGCATCTTTAATATTTAAACTTACAACTGATTTTTAGTTTGTAACTTCCTTTTAAACTAAAATCTGATTTTGCTAGTTTTCTTTGCAAGTATCTCCCATGAGAATGGAGAAGAACTGAATCATATAGCCAGACATCTGTACAAAGCATGGGCAAAATATATTTTGGATTTTTTTTTTTTTTGTTCTTAACTTCCAGAGAGATGTCAAAGTGTGAGAGACCCATTTCTCTTATACAATAGCTTTATGAGGTAAATGTAAGGTAAGGTGAAATGTGGAAGATAAATTATGGTGAGAACTATCGAGCTGCTATCCTAGGAGGCAAGATCATAGTTTTCAAACCCAAGGTCTTGAAATATCTGATATTTAACTCTATAGATTTAAGTGCACTTTTAGAAAGAATGGCAAAACCTGAAGGCAGAGTGAAAAGAGGGATTAGCCTAGATTCAGTACATAGCAGGGGTGGGTTTCAACCGCTCGCGGCGGTCCCCGCGAACCAGTTGGTCGGCGAACCCGGAAGTAAGTAACTACATACATGCGTGATTCTCCGCGAGCAGCTGGATGACATATACAGCGCCTGCGCGAGTCTCCGTGAGCAGCTGGAGCATCGCGCAGGCACGTGAACTGCGCACGTGCACGAGGATGCCGCCGGCCCCGTTCCAACCGAACCGGTTGGAACGGGATTAGCAACCCACCCCTGGTACATAGCTACAAGCAAACTAAGTCCAGCCTCCTTTGAGTGACGTTCATACTTATCTAATCAAATCTGGTAAGATTGTCAACAGCCAGCAGTTCAGAAGATGCCTATGTATAAGCATTTATCACTAAATCAGCATAATTGAACCTTCATGTGTGGACCTGGTCTTTTGTGCCTGAAGGTATTATAGCCAGAAATTAAATCAGGAATATGATGGTAGGCATTAATAGATAAGCAATTATGTAATACCTAATAACTTATCAGCTTCTCTAACTCATACCTTTATTCTTTTACTAAAATTGCAATTGCATTTATTAAATTAAAAATGGAGTGTTGATTATTTTTTCTCCTGAAGATTATAACTGACTTCAAAGAAGCAAGTATGTAAAGATCTGCAGTCAGCACATCCACAAAAATAACATATGTTGAAATGTAAAATAAATTTTATTCTCTCTCTCTCCCCCCTCCCCCTCTGCCTCTCCTTCTCTCTTGTTCTTTTTCTCTCTTCCTCCTTCCCTCCCTCTCTTTCTCTGGAAAACTGACTATTGCCACATCACCACATCACTTATCTTACTGCAACTTGCAAGATGTTAATTCTTTCTTGAGAATTGGTCTTGGAAAAAGAAATATTGTTGTATTTGTTGGTCATTAGTCAATAGCACTTAGCAATAACACTTGGACTTATACACTGCTTTACAGTGCTTTACAGCCCTCTGTAAACAGTTTACATATTGCCCCCAACAGTTTGAGTCCTCATTTTACCCACCTTGGAAGGCTGAATCAACCTAACGGTGTGCTTACATCTCTAATCTATTAAGTAGTACATCTATGTGATCCTACTTATTTAACTCTGTCAGTTGGTTAGATTTAATATATTACCTTTCATTCATAAGCTTGGTCTTATGCAATCTGCTTCCTCTTTTCATTTTCATTTTCCTGTTATGTGAATCCTATAATATAGGAAAGACTGAGAAAATGATTGGATATAGATAATATATAAATTATTCTCCATTTACTTTTTCTTACAATTTGTTAAGACCATGACAATTGTAGAATGTTTTTATTCATGCTATAACTAAAATAATTAAAAATATCTGGGTTCCCCACCCTCCAAGTTCCAGGTGCTTTTTCCTCTGTTCTGACAAAGGCTTGTAACCAATCAAAGACAAGGTTATATTTCCTTTTCCAAGCTTTGGAGTCTTCTAAATTCAGTACTATTTTAGAAAAGTTCAATTAGTGACAATAGACTGCCTAATATGTTCATATTTCAACAAAGCAAACATTGCATCTAATACCCATCACCTAATAACACCCAGAATAGATTAATTAAATGCACACAACATACGGTTCATTTGAAATATGGTTTAGCAACTTTAACTAATACAAAAATGTACTAAATGCTGCCACAAATAATAGTAGGATTTTGTCACATGCATATGGATGCTAATTAATTTCTGGACCTGTTTAAAATATTTATATTATATTAAACAGTCTTTAATTTTCAACTTCTATCAATGTGGATTATTAGCATTGAAGATAATATTTGCATATTTCTTTATAGGAGGAATTAGATGAGGAATTATGTAAAAGGGACTCATTTCTCAGCAACAGCAAGCAGTGCTGTTTGTAAGGCAACTAATTGCAAGTGGAATCAGTTACAATAGACTCTACATTAAGGTTACACTTTAAACCAGTCTTGGAAAAATATCTTTAAGTGGTGGCTTAAAATATTTTAATAAATTATTATATTTTGTATTGGGTTACATGGGCAATTCATTTTCCATAACTGACAAACATGTTGATGAATTAAAACAAAATCCATCAACCAGCATATGAATGGATCATGGTATTTTAGATATTATGTGTGTGTGTGTGTGTGTGTGTGTGTGTGTGTGTATGTCTGTGTATGTACACACACACAAACATACATACATACATACATATACACATACCTACCTACCTACCTACCTACCTACCTACCTACCAGAGCCAAGGTGGCGCAGTGGTTAAATGCAGCACTGCAGGCTACTGCTAGATCAGCAGGTCAGCGGTTCAAATCTCACCGGCTCAGGGTTGACTCAGCCTTCCATCCTTCCGAGGTGGGTAAAATGAGGACCCAGATTGTTGGGGGCAATATGCTGACTCTCTGTAAACCGCTTAGAGAGGCCTGAAAGGCCTATGAAGCGGTATATAAGTCTACTGCTATTGCTATTGCTATTGCTACCTACCTACCTACCTACCTACCTACCTACCTACCTACCTACCTACCTACCTACCTACCTACCTACATACATACATACATACATACATACATACATATATATATATATATATATATATATATATATATATACTTAAAGTCACAACCCCTGGTATGCCCAAGTGTGGGAGGAAGGTCACACTTCCACTCTCTGTCATTAGGCTCGTCACAAGAGTCCATCCAGACAGAAACCCAATATTTTTACTGTTGCCTTTGTTATATTTGTGTTTTTATTTGTGCTGATAATATATATATATATATTTAAAGTCACAACCCCTGGTATGCCCAAATATGGGAGGAAGGTCACACTTCCATTCTCTATCCTTCGGCTCGTCACAAGAGACCATCCAGACAGAAACCCAATATTTTTTACTGTTGCCTTTTTGTTACATTTGTTACATTTGTGCTGATAAATAAATCTATGTTATATTATATATTATATTATATTATATATATGTTATATATATATATATATATATATATATATATATATATATATATATATATATATATATATATATATATATATATATATATATATATATATATATATATATATATATATATATATATATATATATATATATATATATATACACACATACATACATACATACATACACACACCTACCAGGTTCGAATCTCAGTAAGGGTATGGCTAGCTGATGAGAGCTAAATAGCTTGAAATAGATCTATACTAGTCTCCCTTTGTTTATTTATCAGCACAAATACAACACAAATATAACAAAAGCAACAGTAAAAATATTGGGTTTCTGTGTGGATGGTCTCTTGTAATGAGCCGATAGGCAGAGAATGGAAGCAGTAGACTTCATCCCATATTTGGGCATACCAAGGGTTGTGACACTAACTAACTAACTAACTAACTAACTAACTAACTAACTAACTAACTAACTAACTAACTACATGCATGCATGCATGCATGCATGCATACATACATACATACTATATATATATATATATAGTATGTATGTATGTATTAATGTACTAATTACTGGATATTAATAAAAAAATTGAATATAAACATATGGAAAAATAGTTATAGTTGAATAGTCAATTAATTACATATTTCCAAAAGGATATATTTTTAAGAGAAATAGACCATTTATGGATTAAGGTTGATGGATAGGATAAAGGAAATTAAGCGACCAGATCTATTTTATTACTATTTTGCTTAAAAGTGTAAGATTTTCAAAAGATGGAATTAATCACAAACATATTCAGTATTATTAAGGATCAGTTAGCCACTGCAGCACATTGGATTTTATTACAAAAAGAGGTTTTAGAGCACATGGAAACATGAACATAGCATCTTTCTGCAAGCCTTTAGAACAGTTTTTCCTCCTGACAATCATGCAGATGGTGCTATGTAATCTTGGAAAGCATATAGCTATTTTAAAAAAAAAAAACTTCAGAGAGATACCAAAGTACAGTACATTTTTTTGGGAACTGCAACTGAATCATTGCACAACTCTATTGTATGGGGAAGATATTTTACCAACAGAAGATCTGACAGGTTGCTATTCAAATTCTGATACACTAAGAAACAGGTACAGGGAAACAGCAAAATAAGTGAAAAGAAATATGGACAGGAAAATGTTTGATTTTGCTTGAATCCTGGTGAGTGTATGTATGTGTGTGTATGTAAACATATGTATGTACTGATTAGTACTTAAATGGGAGATCATTTAAAAAATTAATTAAAAAAACCCAACTTACAGAAACATATATAATGTACGCATGTATCTATGTCTGTGTTTGTCTGTGTATGCTTCTGAAAGTTGTGTTCTTGTTTTTTTTAAATTAATTTTATAATGGTTTCCCATCTAAGTACCAATCAGTTGAACCTACTCAGCTTCTTTGGAATCAGCCAAGGTCAGATGCTGCCATCTGCTGTAGACTCAGTTACTTCCCTTTTTGGTTTACCTATGAAAAGGATCTTGGGATATGTTCCAAGCACTTGGAACATAGTGTTCCACGTTTTATGGTGCTGGTCTGTGATCTGTTTAATGGCACCCTGGGCCAAGGAATTTCAGCTATTTTTTTCAAAGGGATGCTTTCTAGTTTGTCTAGGAAACTTAATATATTGATCACTTTTAAGAACAACAGCAACAAGTTGAGTTTTGGGAAACAAGGTATCGTAACTGCCTGACACCTGTGTTATCTCCTAGAATGATTTGAAAAGATGTATTGTTTTTAGAATACCAATCTTGGGTTACCTTGACAACCAGAGATGATGCATAATTCCACTGTGCATCATACTATGCTTCTCTTTCAGCATTCATAGACTCTGATCTTTTTTATTTATTTATTAAACTAACCCTTCAAAATATTAGCATCAGATAGGAAGAAAAAAAATAGTCTGTAGGCACTGAACATGCATTTAATTAAAAAAGGAAAGGACATGTGTAAGAGACTTCTGACAGAGAAAAAATATGTATTTCCCTTTTTGCCACTGCATAAAGTAAATAATGTTTTTTTAAAAAAATAATCTTATCTTTAATAAGAATGGAAACAATATAGAATTAATTTTCAATCATATATGCTGCATAAATTCCTACCTGAGCATTCAGGGACTGCACACAAATTATATGTTGCAAATACAACGTATTCACACAACATGCATGCATTTGCATATATTTGCATCAGCATAAACAAATGATTATCCTATTTCCTAAACCCTGCCTTCTCAGTCTATACTTTTGAGTTGCACAATCAAGGTACTCTGTGTATCTGGTTTCTCCATCCAAGTCATTACATTTCTGCTGTAAGAAGTAACATCTTAGTTGAAGTTGCTGAGAAAAAAAGTAGAAATGAAGTTTTGTTTCTCTTTATCCAAATCTTAATAGTAATATTAAAAATCCATTTGAATGTATACAATTTATTATTCTGTGTTAAAATGCTTTTAATTTTGTTTTAATTAAATTAAATTAATGTTTTAATTAAAAAGAACTATAGCTAGTATTGACTTTTAGGTAAAGTTATGTTTTCATATATGGTACTTTGTAAATTTATTTGTGTGTATCTATTAAATTCAAGTGATTATGTGAACAGCTACTACTTATTTTATGATTCATCCCACCATCGACCAGATTTTTAGATTGGATTTGGCCTTTTTATCCACCTATTGAATCCTTTCCTAAGACCTGAGATAGGCAGAAGTTATGTTGTGTTTAAAGTATTGTCACTGGATAAAAGCTGTTTCTAGTAAAGCTGTTTTGTAATTGATTTTGTCAATGCTGATGCTGTTCAAGTCCAGATGTTTTGAAATTGCACCCAAGGAGACTTTTGTTGTTACTATCTTTGCTTTCTTTTGCCACATTCATTCTATTTCAACTTTATACTATGTTCTTTCTCTCTTCTATTCTGCTTTCTCCAGGTAATACAATGTCCACTAGCCAGAATTTCTTTCTTTCTTATTAACAATGATTAAGTCTGGGGTGCTATGTGACATGTGTTTGACTGTCTGAATTCTAAAAATCCTAGAGCATTTTGACTTTTTCACTTTGTCCTAGAGCATTTTGACTTTTTCACTTTGTCTTTAGTAAATGGTATTTCTTGCAGATATTCCAATATTTACAGTTTTCAGTCAATGTACCATTTTGTCCATAATGTGCAATTTGGTGATCTTCTTGGCTATAGCCATTACTTGCTGTTTTATTATTTCCAGTATTTAATCTACTTGTTCTACCTTATTTATATCTGATCTTAGCATGCTGATCTAATTTTCCAGCCTGATCTTCTATTTTGGCGGTACCCTATTTGGCTTTGGCTTTTATTTGTCCATTTTGCAACCCAGGTACACACTAATAATTGTAGCATAATTGTGTACATTTGTTAGTTTGTTAATTGCAGTGAGGTGCTACATGTATTTGATATTACAGTATTGGTATCTTTTCATATTTTTGCTACACGTGCCTTTGGGAAAATCTTCAGTGCAGGCAACCTTATTCTATTGTTTTTGTGCTGTTCTAGATGCTCAGTTATTCTTTGTTTCAATTCCTTTATTTTTTTAGTTAGAGGGCTTTATTCTTTCTGAGGAGAAGGCCGAGGAGAGAGTGACTGGTTTGAGAAGGAAAACAATTCAATAGTTGGCTTCATCTACTGCAGATTCCCCTTGGTTTGTCTCTATAGTATGAATTATTTCTGTTAAGAAATTCCTGCAATTTCTTTGCAGTTCTTCCAATTCTGCTTCTCTGAATATTTAAATGGATATAGCTCTGTTAGCCTTTGTTCTGGTATTTCTAATTCTGGATGTTTTTTTCCCCCAGAATTGGTCTATCCTTTTCAGTTATATATTTCTTGTTGGACTTGATTTGTAATAATAGATCATTATTTCTTCCAATCTTTATATATTTGGGATGGGTAAAGAACTTTCCTTCTAGTAGTCCTGCATTTGCTGGCTCTGCTGGCTCAGTCTGAGTCCTGTAGGTAACCTGTAGTAGACACTTTAGCTTTATATTTTATTAGTTTCTCTATTTTGTGGCTCACCAGTACTTGCTTGTAGGCAAATAGTATTTCTTGCAAATATTCCAATCCTCTTTTTTTTGCTAGTTTATATTATTAGATTTAATATTTTAAAACATTCATGGCTTTTATTATCTGAAACTTGTCCTGAAGCTTGATTAGTCAATGAACTTGGTCACGTCTGTTCCAAAATTATTCTATCATCCTATGCTACTTACTTCAAACAGGGTTGGAATGCTTATTTCATTACTTTAACATTTTTATCTCAGGTTTATGCCTTAAGTGTGCAAGTGAAGTTTCATCATACCTAAGGTGAAAATAGTCCTTATTAATCCTCAGTAGACAGGCCAAATTGTAAGATGCAAATCAGTAAATTAAGAAATAAAAAAACATCAGCTAGCTAAGCCAAATAGCTGCTGAAATGAAATAATGTACATTCAATATGAACTGTGTTTATTCAATACAGAAACAGTCAAACAGATATTGTAGAATATCCCAATCAACAATATTTTAGAATGATGAAAGTGTCTAGTGCAGAACCTAGTGTACACTGGTTTGAGTTATCCAGACTTAATATAATTCATAGTTTGCATGACCATATACTCCAGTGAAGTGTAATGAAGCATTTTTACTCTTCTCTATATCATACAATAATATTTTTTTGCTTTACATTTCCTGTTTTCAAAAACAGATTCTTTACTGCTGTCCATTTCAGACAAATGGAGAGGCAATATTTATTTATCTTCCCTGATGTAATATTGGAACAGACACAACTCTTAATATTTAACAAAGAGATGTGCATGTGATTGGACCCATGTTTAGTACTTCGTAGTGAAAGTTACTGTTAAGTCTCATATTTCCACAACAAAAGGCAGGAAATATATGCAAAGTGATCAATCCCCTCCAATTAAGTTAAATATGCACCCCATCAATGAAAATTTTATATTTTCCTTTCATTTGAGCAACAACAAAATGAAAGCAATTTCTTTTCAATCCAAATGAATGAGTATGATTGGGGGGAAAGTGTTCAGCACAGTACTAAAAGAAAGCACAAACTATCCTAGTCTTTATCTTACTCTAAATCATTCACTCAAAACTGTACTTCTGTACTTCCTGTGCAATCAAGGAAAACCAATTGATAAGGGTGTGTGTGGTTACAATGCTTATGCAAAGCAACACAGCAATCAGTAGTGACAAAATACTAATGAGAACTGGAATTGCAATTAGTAACCACATAGCTTCATCTTCCCACTCTTTCCTGATTTAGCTTTTGATTCTTCATGGGCTGTTTTTGAATAAGACTGGCATGGTTCCTTCTACTGAATGATGATTTCCTCTTCTTTTAGCAACTTAGAAAGTGAGTAGTACTGAGGATAACATAAACAGCATGCACTGTGTCAAATTTAGCTACCAAGGAATTATGTTCATCCAAAAGAATAGAAGGTAATGCAGGTAATGTGATGATGGTTGTGGGTAGCCTTTTCTAATCAGAACAGGATCTTAACCCATTAACTGAATGTCATTTTTATTGCTGTTCCTTAATATGAATCTGTAGGATTATTATTTTTTAAATGTTTAGTATTAATCAATATGCCACTGAAATTGTGTGTGTGTGTGTGTGTGTTCTCAGTCAAGAGTATGTTAAATATATCTGTGTTACAGCAATGGATAAAACCAGAAGTAAAAGAAAGGTTTTGATATCAAATTAAAGATGGAGTTGTGGCTATGGATTCTCTACTCCTGATGTTATCCAATTCAGACAGAAATGAAAAATGTTGAACTATACTGCCTAATAAAATCTACAATTAATTTATGAAGGAAAGTTTAATTAGTATGGTTCAAACTTTATTCTGACTTTTTTTCTTTATATGATAAACATGGACTTAAAACTAAGGAAAACAACTAATGGGTCTTTTCTAAGGAGGACATCCCATGAGAGAGAGAATACATTTCCACACAACTTTGTCATTCCCAAAAGAAAATTGAAGTCAATTTCCCTAATTACCTTCATTTCTTTTTTCCCTTAATACATGTATAATAAACTAAAAACCTCATGAATCCTACAAGTCCTTCCAGCTGACACAAAAAAGTTCAAAAAGTAGCATCCAATCAGTTTCCTGACCTCTGGGATGTCATAATTTGTGAAGTAACAGGAAAAAGAATGATATCTTTGCACAGAAGGAAAAGTAAATGAATTGTTAATCCATTCAGCCATGTTTTCAGCACTTACAGTGTTCATTTGTCCAGCTATGAAAGCAACCTATCTGTAGATGCCTCTTTTTTTTAATGTGTTGTCCAAGGTTACCACATTATTATCACAGAGCAAGCACACAGTTTTACAAAAGATCAAACCCTAGTTGTTTATTTCCTTGGCAGCAGAAAACACCAAAACTGAACTAGGCTATTTTGAGTGGCACCTTTTACCATCTTCCCAAAGTAACTCAAGCAAAATCAGGGGTAAAATTGCCAAGAGTTCTTCTATTTCTCTTTTCTTTTGCAGATGACCTGCTGGTGGGTTTTTTTTGTGTGTGTGTGTTCCCCAAAGTGTTTGCTTGAAAGAAAATTATCCTGAAATAAAAATTGACACTCCATGGCCAAGAGGAAACTTATCACAGAGAAATCACACTTTTATCAGCTTCTCTAGTTTAGCAAAAGAAAAATTAGCTTTGTTGTTTAAAATATGCCATACGAATTAGAAATAGATTGTCACAACTCTTGAACTTTATCAACATTATGGCAACCCAGTGACCCACAGCTCTTTATGAACTGATGCAAATTCTTTGGGAGGTGCCTTTTTATTGGTAGGGTAATTGTACCTCAAGTTTATAATTATTAGGAATTTGAAGAACTACGTGAAATTCTAAAAAAATATATGCATAAATCATTAAAATCAAGTCTAAATAGAATTTTGAAGATAGATATTGAGAAGAAGCAGGAAGTGAAGGAAGAAGTGAAGGGAGAAGAGGGGGGGATAATGAAGGGAAAGGAAAATTGAAAAGGGGGGATGTGTCTCAACAAAAGGAAATAAAAAGCAGACAAAAGATCTCACTGAGTTTGACAGTGGCATAGGGAAAATTGAAAGGGGGGGTGTTACACCCCAGCAAAGGGAAATACAAAATATTTCACTGGGGTTGACAGTGGTTTGGGGAAAATTGAAGAAGGTGGACATGTCAAAACAAAGAAAAGGGAGAAGACAGGAATAGAGAAGTGGGACAAAAGACTTACTAGGAAAAAATCAGACAATTAGAAATCATTATATGGGAAATATAAAGCTGTGATATGTGGTTTATTCCTATATATGATAATAAAACTGTTGATAACTGATTGAATATGATAATGGAAAGATAATTAAAGGTTAAAATATATGGAATATGGACAAATATGAAACTGATATGGGGAGATTGTAAAGTAGAGGCATGTGATTCACTTTCATACATGATAATGAAACTGAGTTGCTAACTGATTGAATATGTCAATGGAAGGACAATTAAGTATAGGTTAAAATATATGAAATATGGACACATATAGAACTTCTAAGATTATGAACAAAGTGAGATGTGTACCACTTGTTATTCTATATAGTAGATTAATGGAATTGTAATGTGAACATTGAACAGTAAAGATTGTTATTTAAAGATAATTAAGGGTAAGCTAAGTCAAGATATGGAAAAATGGAGAGGGAACATGAAATACATTTACAATGGGAAATTATTGAGATTATAAAGACAGAACTACAAATTTGGGGCATGTAAGGATGCATAACTTTTTTTCTTTAAAAAAAAAGGAGGAAGATATATGTAAAAATTAAAGATGTATATTGAAAAGGAATTATAAATGCCATCAACATAAAATGGAGCTTGCTCAGAGACTGAAATACACCAAGTAAATGAGAGGAAGAGTGTGAAGTAGAAGAGAGAGGTAAGGGAAGAAGACAGGGATAGGAGAGAGGGTGGGGGAGAAGAGGAGAGAAAGAAGGAGTAGAAAGGGGAGAGAGGAGGAGGAGAGAGGAAGAGGAAGTAGAGAAAAGAAGGATGACAGAGGAAGAAAGGAAGTAGGGAAGAGGAGGAGAGAGGGAGAATTAAGTGATGGATAAGGTACAAATATGGTATATGGAGAGCAGAAGAGCAAATAATTGTTTTTGGGAGTTGATGGTAAGACGAATTGATGTAAACATTTAACAATATAATATGATGTTGATTATGTAATAATATAATGTGGTTATTTGTTATGAAAATGAAAAAAAAATAAAAACTTACTTACTATGGGTAATTTCTCCTGAGCTGGCCACATTTTCTAAAAAAATATATAGAGCTTGAAAACACCAAACAGCTCTTCCTGTTGGCATGTTGGCATGTCCAGAAAATTATCTTTGCCAAAGATTAGTTTCAGAAAAATTCCAGAAAATGAAATAATTTGGAACTCAATTTCTTTTGGTTAATGTTGTCAAAGGAAATCCAGGAGAAGTTTTTTTTTTAAAAAAAATTAAAGCCTTTATGATTTAAATCCAAGTATTCAGAGCAGCTACATTTTTTTCAAAATTATTATGTGGTTCACTTTTTGAAATATGTTTCAATTAAAATATTGATATTATTTTTGTTTATAATATAATGTAAGTAAAAAAAGTGAAATCTACGTGCCATCCTTAAAACAAAGTGAGAAGGAGAACATAGATGAATATACTTCAAAGGAAACAAAATGAGTAAGAGCCAAAATCAGTACAATTTAGAAGAACCACTACATCACTGTGATTAGTCATTAAATCTTATTTTTATTTCATCTATTTCCAGGAATATCATTGCTACTATTGTTAATAATATATAGTTGCATTGACAATGCACTCAACAAAGAAATACTGATATATCATTTTCAAAATTAGCAGTCATGTAGCTTGAACATATTTTTACTATGGAATGTTTTAAAACATATCGTTAATAAATTCCAGTTTATTTCAGAGATGTAGATTCTCTGCACTACAACTTTTTCCTGCTTCTTTCCCCTGCAAATCTTCTAACCCTAATCTTAATCCTAACACCTTCTCCCCCTTCCATTCCCTTCCCTTTCTTTCCCTTCCCTTCTTTCCTTTCATGGCTTCTATTGGGAAGGAAGTTTGGTTGGTTGGTTTTCCTTGCTATGGTCATTTGCTTTCATTAAAATCTCTCTGGTTTACTTTCAGGCACTTCATAAGTTTATATAGTTCCCTTTTAAAATCATGTAAGTTAATGACCATTGTCACATGTTGATAATGAATTTTTCAGGTTTATTATGTGCTGTTACATATTTTCTATTATGTGTTCTGAATCTCACTCAACTGAGTTTTCTTGGATGGCCTTGGTGTTCCTTTCTCAATTCAAGTCATAATTTGCCCTGCTAATTCCCTAGAGTTCGAAACTTTTTCATTAAGGAAGATGTTCAAGGTCTCTAATTAATTTGGTTTTCTGTTTCCAACTTACACTTATTTTAGTTTTCAGTTAAAAAATTATGATGGCCATCAGTATATCAATATAAAATGATCTTAATGTTACTGTTTCATTTCAGATTTAATATCACTGCCTTAACTATACACACAGATTTTTGTTGAGGAAGTACTCAATTTAGATTATTCAGATTATTTTTTGGAATTTATGAAGTATTTCAATACTATAAAAATAATATTACCTTTGGGGATAAAGTTTACATATAAGGAAAATAATTGATACATTTCTCAGTTTTCCAAATTTATATTATTTCTGCACAAATTTTAAAATTATATATATATATATATATACACACACATACACATGCACACACACACACACACACATACATACATACAAACATACATACATATCTGTACACTTTTATGTGTACTTTTAACAAAATACCCTGATTTTCTCATTTTTCATACATATATATCCCAAATTATTTATCATTCCATATTGTTCCATATTGTGTGTGAAGCACTGAATTCACATCAAGTTAAATTTGATTATTATTTTCTTGAATTCGATCTGATAAAGAATAAACAGGTTGTGTTCCTATCTCAATTTCCCAAATTCTTTTTAATATATGAATGAAACTAGATTGAAATACTATATTCTGTAGTATTCTATAACAATAATCCACAATTTAAATATATGTATTTGGGGAAATACTAAAGATCATGTTATGATCAGAATGCAAAATCAGTTCCATTTTAGAAAGCAAAAACCTTTAAAAAAGTAAGGCTCAAATATCCATGACTGTTTGACTTTTTCAGCTACATGAAAATATTTCTTTTCTGTTGTAAGCAGAGTGCTATGGCAACAAAAAGGAATAATAATATTGAGATGGAATTTATTCTTAATTGCTTCTACAGTGCAAGCCATCTTTACAAAGTGCAGATTTTCATTATTCTTATTTTCAGAGATGATGCCTTTTTTCTTAATATTTACTTTTCCATTTACCTGAACTCTTCAGTATTTCTAAAACAACCAATTATCATTTAATTGACTTACTCTCAACTTAGGAATTCTACATACTAGCACTCTTTCTCCTGCTTCTTACCATGAATACAAATTTCCTAACCAGAAATATCCGATTGACTTTTCACTAAAATCTGTGAAGTACTCACTATCATGTTGATTTCTTATTTTCTTAAGGAAAACATGCAACCTCACCATGTTATTTTAATTTTACATTTTTCCCATTGCTATTATAGCACACATGTACCACTTCACACATCTATTTAGCATTTCAACATGCATGCAGAAAGGTGCTACATGTATATATAGAGATCTTCCAACCTAGTCAAGATTCACCTTAAAGAGAGGATTATTCATTGATACAAAAATAAAAGTGCCTTTTCCCATGTACAAAATATATAAATAGCATGATGGCATTTTGACTGCATTGGCAATACAATATGAACTTCATTGTTTATTCTAATAACATGCATTTATGAGTAGCCTTTGATTTACAACCAGTCTCCTAGCAATATTGAAAGTTACAGTGGATCCTGCAAAAGCTACCTATAACCCAGATTCAAAGTTACTGATGCTGCAACACCCTGATGCTGTAGTCACTCATACTTACAACCAACTGCAAAATGCTACAGCTGCTGCTCTCCTACCTATCTCCTCTCCCAACCTGCCCCACTGGGTTATCACAGGTCTTGGGACTGCTTCCCACCTCAGTAGGCCTCATTCCCTCCTCACCCAGAACTTGCATTAGGGAAGCAGAGCAAGCCTGGGCTCTATTCCCATGCCCCTGGTCTAGGACAGAGTGGATTGCTCTGCTCCCTAAGTGATCTCTGGATAACTTTGGAAGGTAAGTGTAATGGATGATGGGAGTGAGCGATGTAACATAGGCCCATGAAGCAGGAAGCAGAGCATGTGGTGGACCCAGGGCAGGCAGTCCCAGGTCTGTGCTAGGTCTCTCAGGGCCTCTCCCACCTCTGAGGCACCTCATGCTTTTCTTAATGACAAAAGAGATGGTCACTGTCAGCGTTCCAAATATCATGCAGAATTAAATCAGAGTCCAAGGCAGAGCTATCCTTAAAGTTCCAATTTAATAAGACAGACATGTTGGCACATCTGTGGAAATCCCAATTCTAAAACTTCCTGGGATTCCACTCTGTTGAAAGTTCATGATCTTATCCCCACACCCATAAATCCATCATATGGTCCAATCTTATTCAGCCATGCTGGCATTTCAACCAATCTAGTTCCAGTCAGATGCAGAGATGCAGAGACAAAAGAGGACCTTGGACTTCTAGAAAAGAATGACAA
Organism: Thamnophis sirtalis; assembly: GCF_051295495.1. NCBI lineage: Eukaryota > Metazoa > Chordata > Lepidosauria > Squamata > Natricidae > Thamnophis > Thamnophis sirtalis. Next base: position 47,161,781 of record NW_028261388.1, on the reverse strand, counting down.
CAACACATTCCACAATTCTACTCCTTTCTATTTCCCCTCCCAATTACTACACTAATGAAAAAAGCATAATGAAATAATAGAGAATGTGGCAGGCCAAAAATCCTAAAAAGGAATATAATTGCAGGCCTGACAGTGACCTTGTTTAATAACCATGTTTTTTGACCACAATGAATAGGTTCCATTACAATTGTGAGTTGCGAACTGTCTGTATTAACAAGCATGCAATAACACTAACAAATAGTATCAGAGTTATTTGATAGTGATGTGGGCTGCATATAAATTTAATTAATAAATAAAAAATAAAAAGGCTAGTCCTAATATCTGTGTGGTGCATCCAGGTAGCTGAAGCACTTCCTTTTCTTTTACCTAGTCATACGCTGAGATCCTATTTGGAAGAATTTCTTTAGATGCCAATTAAGGTAGCAAATAAATTTTATAAGTGGCAGCCCAATTTCTAGAATTCTAGGTTTCCTAAGTTTGTTTCTACCTAAGTTTCTACCCATGCAATATTTATGATTCCTGGTAATGGTCTGCCCCCCACCCCACTCTACTCCACTCACTCTATTCCACTCCACTCCCTGCCACAAATTTAGATATTTAAATTTAGATAGATATTAGCCCCCAAAAACCACTCTGTATTGTTAAAGATAATAAATGATGGGAGAAAGTTTTATGCCATAGCCCTTCTACTTAATAGTCATGAGATTCCAACTACCTCTGGCTCAAATATACTACCAACCAGCATGTCAGAAACACAGTTGTAGCCATCAGCTAAATTAGCTCTTGCCATGCTGAGTTGCTGTGCTCCTGTGTTCTATATATATTTTATAACCAGTCCTTATTTCAAGAAAAACATGCTCTATTCTGGGTTCTTGTTTTCTTTCTTTAGACATTCTCTGCCATGGTGGCTGAAGCAAAATAAAAAAGAGGGAAAATATATTTTTCTGAACATAAAAATATTAAAATATAATGTGGAAAAGTATTGTGTAAGTTATATGTTAGCTAAATATTAAGAATTTAGAGATATTTGCAAATATATGGATTTGAATATGATTAATGTGAATAGCTATATAACCCAGCCCATGTACACACACACCCATGCGCACGCATGCACGCACACACACACACACACCACATAAATACATATATAGGCTAAACTAAGAAGTTGAGAACAGGTCCTTGAAGAAAGGAACCCTCTTCTATTTTTATTATCTATTAACCAAAATTTATGCCTGCATGAAATCATAAGGAAACCTGAAGGAGGATTTATCTTTTATAGGTATATAACATTTATTATAATTTATTATGTGTCTTGGAACAATGAAAGCTACTGAGTTTAATTTATATATCCAGAGAATTTGGGGAAATTCTATTTGTAGATTCTATCTGAGGTGGGAATTATATTTTTTTATTTGTCAATTTGTATGACATCTCAATCACAAATTGACATATCTGGGATTAAGACAGCCTATTGCTGACTAGGTAAATGGATGCTGAAAGGCTTTAAAATGTCTTCTTTTAAGACTTTTACTACTCCAAATTCCATATAAGGTGTTATATAAAACTGTTATTTGAAAATCTACACTATGTATACAAATAAGCTTATTTTCAAGAGTTGATGATTGATTGATTGATTGGTTGATTGAATTATTATATAGTACATTGTTAACAGAGACTGATGCAACAGTTATATAGGGCATATAAGGCTGCCATTTCCAAAGCCCAAGCCCACTACACAAACAAATTCTGTTAACAAGCTTTTGGGAAATCTATAATGAATTTTCCTTCTAAATTGTCAGAAGAGTTTCAAAGGAAGAATCATAAGAAACAAACATATTTGTATGATAATTTAGATATTATTTCCTGCGGTGTTTCTGACATTTTCATGTTCTTGCCTGAAGGAGAAAGAGAATGGCATCCAGAAGACATTTTGTCCTTTGGGACTTAGAAATACCTTTCAGCTCTTTAGGAGAACAGCAAACTTTGAGTCACCTGGAAAGGTAAGGCAGATTCAGGTAAACAGGAGATGAATGTTTAAAGCCTGAAAAGAAGATGTGACTTGCAACTGGAGAGTGGAGAGTAACTAACTGGTCTCTTCATATTATAATAAGCAGAAACTATGATGAACTGTAATACTGTTCATGTAATGAACCATTTATCTGGAGCACACATTAGGGATTGATTAAGAGGCTCCCAAAAACTGGTATCCTTTCCTGCTTATCCAAGTGGTAAGAAATAACATCACTCAGAACAGCTATGATTCTATGAATTAGTCTTTAAGAAGAAAGATGAAGAACTGCCACTTTAAAACCACTTGACAATTGAAATTGACAAATCTAAGCTAGCCTTATAAATTCTTGTGGCTTCCTTCTGAGGAAATTCTTTTCTGATAAAAATTTGATTCTTCAGTAATTTAAACATAGGCATTATCTATTTTCATATTTTAATGATTGAACATGTTCATTTAAATACTTAAATAAAATGCATTTAAATATTCTTCATTTTTAATCCTGAAGATTTTCAGATCATGATTGCTAGTCATATTTCATATGATTAATGAAGTCCAAAACAGAAACTTTGTATTCTACAAAGATGGATTCATTTTTAAATTATATTAAATACAATTACATTCTGTATGGGGATGCAATTTAAAATATTAAATTTACAATTTAAATATATTTAAATTTAATGTTTTAGTAATTTCTTTACTTAAGCATTTCTCTGAAGCTGTTCTCTTTTGCTTTCCTAAAAAGTCCTAGTCCATCCTGTTGATCCACATGAAGAATACAAGAACTGAGAAAGGTCTGTGTTTAAACGTAATTATGTCTATTTCTCTGCCAACATGTCTAACATGTGGCAGGTAGGAAGCAGGTAGCAATGCAGGATCATTTGCTATGTGCAGCCAGTCATTATCAAACCCTCAAAGCCACAGGGACGAAACCTTTCATCTGTCTGATTTCACCTGCTCCCTCACAAAAAGTGAATGGTGACTGTTTTCCCCATTAGTAGGTAGTCCAGTGGGAATTCACCTGTCACTTTCCTTAAGTTGTCCTACATTAAAATCTGTGAGGACAGCATAACATTTGGTGCCAGCATAATGGTTGAATGAGAGTATATTAATGCAGCTATGAAGAAGAGCCCTGAGGTTTGCTACCAAATATCAGCTAATAGCAAAGAGTAGAAAGTTTAATACTTCACAACAAGAACATCTTGACTAGTTCCCTAGGGATTCTAATGCAGTTGATCTAGCATCAACAGATCTAGTCTAGGTTGACCTTTGGTAGGGTATTTTTTTAAAAGGGCAAGGATACAATTATCCTGCATCTCCAAAATATCATTCAGTTTTTGTAATACAAAGATGCATCATTTCATTTTTATTTATCTATTTATTTGCATTTTTAGCAGGAATACTAATCATTTAACAAACATTTGATTTCTCTACACCCTTGAAATTATGTCAATTGACTTCAACAAATAAAATACTATAAAGTAAAAAGGCACCAATATATGAAGAAAAAAGAATGGGAGGGTGCTCAAGTGACAATTCTGCTCCTCGCCCTTTCCTTTCATTGCCTCATAGACGTTTGGTCCTACAATAATCAGAATATGTATGGTGGAAATATTGGTTCTAAATTAACAAGTACCTCGTAGGGACCCTACGAGTACCTCGTAGGGTCCCTGCTCCGGAGCTTGTCGGGTGTGAGACTCTGCTGGTGAAGTTGGACCTCAAGGGTCAAGTGGGTCTGCTGCTAACGTACCTGCCTCCCAACTGCGTTGCAGCAGCCCTCCCCTCGCTCCTTGAGTCAGTAGCCGAGCTGGCAATTGAGTTCCCCAGGCTTATGGTTCTGGGGGACTTCAATTTGCCATCGCTCGGTGAACACTCTGATGGGGCACAGGAGTTCATGGCTTCCATGACAGCCATGGGCTTGACCCAGGTAATTCGGGGCCCAACCCACTCAGCGGGTCACATGCTCGACCTCGTATTTCTCTCGGAGCAGTGGATGTGTGATCTTGGTCTGAGGGGAAATGACACCATACCCCTGTCGTGGTCAGACCACTGCCTACTGAGGCTTGACTTCCGGAGGCCAAACCCCCACCGTAGGGAGGAGGAACCGACCAGGTGGTTCCGCCCCAGGCAACTGATGGACCCCTTGAGGTTCGAGACGGAGCTTGGGGTTATTCCTGATACTCTCGCCCACAGTTCGGCGGAGACTCTGGCTGCTGCCTGGTATTCGGCGGCATCGGAGTCTCTTGACCGGATTGCGCCACTACGGTCCCTCCGGGTCAGCGGATCCCGGAGACCTCCTTGGTTCACCTAGACGCCTAGAGCACTTGTGGAGGTCCGATAAGTCCGAGTCGAACCGAGCACTATTAACAACCTGCACCAAGGATTACATCAGGGCACTTAGGGCAGCAAAAAGATCTCATATTGCCACCTTGGTTGCGTCCGCTGAGTCCCGCCCAGCCGCCCTGTTTAGGATAACCCATTCCCTCCTAAATAGGAGGGACACGGGGGAACCCTTGCAGGGTAGAGCTGAGGATTATGCCCAATTCTTAGCGGACAAAGTTGCTCGGTTTCGGTCGGACTTGGACTCCACCACAGCAGATCCAGCCGGGACACAAGAGGATCACTTGGCAAACCATCTCTGGGTTGAGTTTCAGGATGTTGCCTCTGGGGATGTGGACAAGGCCATTCGAGCTGTGAGTGCCTCCACCTGCATTCTGGACCCGTGTCCCTCCTGGCTGGTTGCCAACAGCAGCGAGGTGACACGTGGCTGGATCCAGGCGGTCGTAACCGCCTCCCTTCAGGAGGGTCACTTCCCCGCCGCACTAAAAACGGCGGTGGTGAGACCCCTCCTGAAGAAACCATCCTTGGATCCAGCCATTTTAAATAACTACCGTCCTGTCTCCAACCTTCCCTTTGTTGGGAAGGTTGTTGAGAAGGTGGTGGCCTTCCAGCTTCAACGGGCCTTGGATGAAGCTAGCTACCTTGACCCCTTCCAGTCCGGCTTCAGACCCGGTTACAGCACAGAAACCGCTTTGGTCGCATTGACCGATGATCTCTGGAGGGCCAGAGATGGAGGCCATGCGTCCATCCTGGTTCTCCTTGACCTCTTGGCGGCTTTCGATACCATCGACCATGGTATCCTTCTGCGACGACTGCGGGAGGTGGGGGTGGGAGGCACTGTTTTGCAGTGGTTCTCCTCCTACCTCTCGGACAGGTCGCAGTCGGTGTTGGTAGGGGGGCAGAGATGGTCCCTGAGGCCCCTAAAATATGGGGTGCCGCAGGGCTCGGTCTTATCCCCCGTACTATTTAACATATACATGAAACCGCTGGGCGAGATCATTCGGAGGCACGGGATAAAATACCATCAATATGCGGACGATACGCAATTGTATCTGTCCGCCCCGTGCCAACTCAATGAAGCGGTGGATGTGATGAACCAGGGTCTGGAGGCCGTTAAGAACTGGATGAGCGCTAACAAACTGGTACTCAACCCGGACAAGACCGAGTGGCTGTTGTGTTTCCCTCCCAACAATTTGGCTAATGTTCCATCTATCAGGCTGGGGGGGTCAAATTTTATACCCCTCAGATAGGGTTCGTAACTTAGGAGTCCTCCTGGATCCACAGCTGACTCTCGATCATCATCTGTCGGCTGTGACCAGGGGGGCATTTGCCCAGGTTCGCCTGGTCCGCCAGTTACGACCCTACCTGAATCGGGAGGCTCTCACAACAGTCACTCGAGCCCTTGTGATCTCTAGGCTGGAATACTGCAATGTGCTCTACATGGGGCTGCCCCTGAAGTGCATCCGGCGACTGCAGTTAGTCCAGAATGCAGCCGCGCGAGTGATAGTGGGCGCACCGTGGTTCGCCCACATTACACCCATCCTCCACGAGCTGCACTGGCTACCTGTCGATCTCCGGGTGCGCTTCAGGGTACTGATGACCACCTTTAAAGCACTCCATGGTAGTGGATCTGGGTACTTGAGAGACCGCCTTCTGCCGATTACCTCCCTCCGACCGATTAGATCGCACAGACTGGGCCTCCTCCGAATTCCATCCGCCAGTCAATGTCGACTGGCGACTACACGGAGGAGAGCCTTTTCTGTTGCAGCTCCGACCCTGTGGAACGATCTCCCCGTTGAGATACGCACCCTCACCACCGTCCAGGCCTTCCGCGCAGCCCTCAAGACCTGGCTCTCCCAACAGGCCTGGGGATAAGTCCTTAATTTGCACCACCCGAGTGTTGAATGTAGAATGCATGTTGTGTTTTTACTACTTATTTAGTTTATATATTGTTTATTTTGTATTGTACCCCCTCCCTAATGGTTGTAAGCCGCCCTGAGTCCCCTCAGGGAAAAGGGCGGCCTATAAATTTTAATAAAATACCTAAAAAAATATATACCTAAAACAAATATATAGACTAATTTTTCTTGAGTAGTGCTTCCAAAGGTGCTTTTTCAAAAGGCAACTGGACTTTCCATTATTATTTTTCTGTTGAAGACATTTCGCTTCTCATTCAAGAAGCATCTTCAGTTCTGGGAAATTGAAAGAAACAACCCCATAGAAAGTCCAGTTGTCTTTTGCAAAAGTACCTTTGGGACAACCATGACATGGACAACTGAGAATCTCCATAGATAATTGGTTTTCTTCCATTGAAGAAAATGCCAGAGGCTGCTCCAACTATTGCACAATTGCAGTGATTTCTCATGCAACCAAAATTCTGTTAAAAACCATTAAACGGAAGCTACAGAATGTCATTGATCAAGAGTTACTTGATGTACAGGTTGGCTTTAGAAACTGACACCACACTCAAGATCATATTGGTAATATTAGTTGGAATGTGGAAAAGGCATGTCGATATCAAAAGTATCCATACATGTGTTTTATTAATTACAGAAAAACTTTTAACTGGGTAGAACACAATAAGTTATAGGCAGATTTGCATGACCTTGGTGCTCCAACACACCTGATCAGACTCATCTGTATACAGCTAGAGTAACTGAGAGGTGTTAAATCATATAAACAGTGGTGGGATTCAAATAATTTAACAACTGGTTCTCTGCCCTAATGATTGGTTGAGTGGGTATGGCCTGGTGGTCATGTGACTGGGTGGGTGTGGCCAACACAACATCACTCATCACACCCAGTCCCGCCTCCCGGCCACTCGCCAGAAAGGCAGAGGTGGGATTCAGCTGGTTCGGACTGGTTCAGGATAATCCCACCACTGGTTGTCCCCACCTCCCCACCCCTGAACATTTTTTGGCCACGTTTTGAAGTCCACAAGTCTTAAAGTTGCCACTGTTGGATACCCCTGAGCTAGATGTTCTGATAGATCAGTGTTTTTCAAATTTGGCAACTTTTAAGATGTATAGACTTCAACTTCCAGAATGCTGTCTGGGCAATTCTGGAAGTCTACACATTTTAGGATTGCAAGTTTGAAAAACCCTGTCAAAAATGGGCAAATTAAGATCCTTTTTAGGGATCTGTCCTTTGGTCTCCTTTTTTTAAAAAAATATTACAGATTATCCTGAGCACAACATCTATGAAGGAAGGCTCTAATAGAAACATGCTTTATGCATACAAACATAGAAAGGCATCTAAGGATCACTAATTTCCCCATCTTCATGGACCATAATTAACGAGAAGTTTGCAAGGATATCAACAGTAGTTTTCTTCAGCTCTGCTTTGCCTGAATATGCAATATCTATGCTCTGTCATTATTTTCAGACATTTCAGACATTTATTACGATTTATAGGCCGCCCTTCTCCCTGAGGGGACTCAGGGCGGCTTACAATCACGGGAAGGGGGTGCAATAATACAAGACAAACAGTGAGTAAACAAGATAGATAATAAAACACCAACTTGCATTCAACAATCAACCAACACTCGGGCGGGTAATTTACAAAACTTATCCCCAGGCCTGCTGGGAGAGCCAGGTCTTAAGGGCCGTGCGGAAGGTCTGGATGGTGGTGAGGGTACGAATCTCAATGGGGAGATCGTTCCACAGGGTCGGAGCTGCAACAGAAAAGGCTCTCCTCCGTGTAGTCGCCAGTCAGCATTGACTGGCGGATGGAATCCGGAGGAGGCCCAGTCTGTGTGATCTAATCGGTCGAAGGGAGGTAATCGGCAGAAGGCGGTCTCTCAAGTACCCAGATCCACTACCATGGAGTGCTTTAAAGGTGGTCATCAATACCCTGAAGCGCACCCGGAGATCAACAGGTAGCCAGTGCAGCTCGCGGAGGATGGGTGTAATGTGGGCGAACCGCGGTGCGCCCACTATCACTCGCGCGGCTGCATTCTGGACTAACTGCAGTCGCCGGATGCACTTCAGGGGCAACCCCATGTAGAGCCCATTGCAGTATTCCAGCCTAGAGATCACAAGGGCTCGAGTGACTGTTGTGAGAGCCTCCCGGTTCAGGTAGGGCCGTAACTGGCGGACCAGGCGAACCTGGGCAAATGCCCCCCTGGTCACAGCCGACAACTGATGGTTAAAAGTCAGCTGTGGATCCAGGAGGACTCCCAGACTACGGACCCTATCTGAGGGGTATAAAATTTGACCCCCCAGCCTGAGTGTTGGAATGTCAGCCAAATTGTTGGGAGGGAAACACAACAGCCACTCGGTCTTGTCCGGGTTGAGTACCAGTTTGTTAGCGCTCATCCAGTCCTTAACGGCCTCAAGGCCCCGGTTCATCACGTCCACCGCTTCATTGAGTTGGCACGGGGCGGACAGATACAGTTGTGTATCGTCCGCATATTGATGATATTTTATCCCGTGCCTCCGGATGATCTCGCCCAGCGGTTTCATGTAAATGTTAAATAGTAGGGGGGATAAGACCGAACCCTGCGGCACCCCATATGTTAGGGGCCTCAGGGACAATCTCTGCCCCCCGACCAACACCGACTGCGACCTGTCCGAGAGGTAGGAGGAGAACCACTGCAAAACAGTGCCTCCCACCCCCACCTCCCGCAGTCTTCGCAGAAGGATACCATGGTCGATGGTATCAAAAGCCGCTGAGAGGTCAAGGAGAACCAGGATGGACGCATGGCCTCCATCTCTGGCCCTCCAGAGATCATCGGTCAATGCGACCAAAGCGGTTTCAGTGCTGTAACCGGGTCTGAAGCCGGACTGGAAGGGGTCAAGATAGCTAGTCATTGAGCTGTGATCATTCTGGCCCTTCAAATAGACACAAAATTTTCTCAATCACAAGAATTGTCCTCCATTCTCTTTATTTATGGCATGGGACCCTAAAAATAGACAAAAAATATCCCAATCTTAAAACTGTCCTCCTCTGTTTTTATTTAAATTCTGGAATAGTCACTTAATGAGGAATAGCTGAGCAGAAAAGATACATGGACAGACATTATTATTGATCTGATTTATCCTAGAATTATTATCACTGGAAAATAAAGGACTTTTACATTGATACTTAAGATTCTTTCGCTACCCCACACCACCCCATTATTGATGTACTGATATGAGGAAAAGGTCTAAGTGGGTGGAACGATTTTTGACCCTCTTTCAAACTTATTTTCTCAGAATTGGTTCTAAAACTGGATGTAAAGATTATTAATACAGAAATTGTAATTAGAGCAAAAAAGGAAGTAGGGAATTTTAGGAAGACAACATTATGGCAATTCAAGTTTTTGATGAAGTTTTCATCTTTTCCTTATTTTCATATCTTGAATTTAAATCAACCCAAGATTTATTCAATGTAATCTATATGTAGGGTATGGTAACATATCAATTTTTTTCACAAAGTTTTTTTATAGTCCAGGTGTTACTGTGCTTAGTAGTGCAATTTTATACTATTTCATATGGTTGTGTAATAATCCAAATTCAGAAGGAGGAATATGCTTTGAGGCTCACTTTGTGTTGCCAGCAAATGTTTAAAAGATTTGTGCAGCATAGTAGGAAAAAGTGTTATTGAGGTATTGAGAGGTCTGAAGTGTGTGCTCACACAAGCTATAAATTCCTTTTCCTTCAAATCCAGATTGTTGTACAGGTTCAAGAGAGGTAATAGAAGCTTTGAAATCTGCATGTTTCATCTTGTTTTTCAGCTGTTTTTCAGGCTGAATTTTGGCTGTTTTTCAGGACATTTTGGATTTTAGTAGTAGTAAATAATTATTTAGGTATTTTAGGTATTTTATTAATATTTATAGGCTGCCCTTTTCCCCGCGGGGACTCAGGGCGGCTTACATAAAATAGGGAGGGGGGGTATAAACAATAAACATAAAACAATACATAAAAGTTAAAATAGTACTCAACATTCATTCTTCATTCGGGTGGGGACAGATTGTGATCTTATCCCCAGGCCTGACGGGATAGCCAGGTCTTGAGGGCTGTGCGGAAGGTCTGGAAGGTCTCCACGGGGAGATCGTTCCGAAGGGTCGGAGCTGCTACTGAAAAGGCCCTCCTCCGTGTAGTTGCCAGTCGGCACTGACTGGCGGATGGTATTCGGAGGAGGCCCAATCTATGTGATCTTATAGGTCGCAGGGAGGTAATTGGCAGGAGGCGGTCTCTCAAGTACGCAGATCCACTACCATGGAGGGCTTTATAGGTGGTGAGTAGCACCTTGAAGCGCACCCGGAGATCAACAGGTAGCCAGCGCAGCTCGCGGAGGATAGGTGTTATGTGGGCGAACCGAGGTGCGCCCACAATCACTCACGCGGCCGCATTCTGGACTAGCTGAAGTCGCCGGATGCTCTTCAAGGGCAGCCCCATGTAGAGCACATTGCAGTATTCCAGCCTAGAGGTCACAAGGGCCCAAGTGACTGTTGTGAGAGCCTCCCGGTTCAGGTAGGGTCGCAACTGGCGTACCAGGCGAACCTGGGCAAATGCCCCCCTGGTCACAGCCGTCAGATGGTGGTCGAAAGTCAGCTGTGGATCCAGGAGGACTCCCAAGTTGCGAACCCTCTCTGAGGGGTATAAAATTTGACCCCCCAGCCTGAGCGATGGAACACTGGTCGAATTTTTGGGAGGGAAACACAACAGCCACTCGGTCTTCTCCGGGTTGAGTACAAGCTTGTTAGCCCTCATCCAGTCCCTAACGGCTTCAAGACCCCGGTTCACCACGTCCACCGCTAGAGAGGAAAATTATACCTTGTTGAGACCTTTGACTCAATTTCCCCTTCTATTTATTTACTACTACTGAACATCCAAAATGCCCCAAAAATGTCCTGAAAAATGTCCCAAAAATGTATCAAGCAGAATATTTATTATTTAAAATGAAACCTATTGTTTTCATATATACATAACACAGTCCCTCTGTTTTCTTTTAAACTCATTTTTGAAGTTCTGTGGGAAATGTGGAAAGTTACAACTTAGCAATAAATATTTCTTGTGTATCCTTCACACAGGAATTTTTTTAAATAAAGGCTGAAGGCATTGCTGAGAGGGATGAATTGTTTTCATGAACAAGTAAGCTTGTCCAAATCTGTATAAGTAATTGGTGATTGATGCTGACTTATCAAAGAACTAGAGTATAAAGAGCCATGTACTGTAAATGTTAGAACTGATAGAGGGCAAGAACAGAAAGTTTCTTTCTAAAGGAGATGATTGCATTTCAAAAGTAAAATCAAAATGTGGTTTTATTGAAATACTTTCAGACTATCTCAGTCTTGCCCAGAGACATCATATTGGAAAAACATATGCAAATAGACACAAGAGAGTTTTTAGAACCCGATATTTATGTGCTGCACTTTCAACAAACAGATTGGACTCATAGCAATTCATTTAAAAAGTTATTATAGATACAGTAATTATAAATATGGATTGCAATCTAACAATAGCAATTAAAGAAATATAATGTGTGATTAAACAGGTTTAATTACTTTTCTTTTGGCTAGGAAAGAACTTGCAGGCTGTAATTACCAGAATACCAAAGCAATATACGGTAAAGACAATATTGGTGTATTTAATTTTAAAGCAGCTTTACTAGGCTGGTTGGGATTTCTGAGAATTGTAATTCCCGCTGGTCTTGAGAATGTCTGGAAAGAAAATGTTGACTGAAGGAGTAATGACACAGGCAATACAAATGGCTCAAGGATAGAGAAATCTATATGAAGAAAATATATTAGATGTATTTTAAAAATTCAGTTGAAATTGATAGAACTGACCATCTTTATGCTTTACAAAAATGCAACCTGCATATAGGTAGCAATAATTCTCTCTATATACATTTTCCAGTCACAGTAAAAAAATTAAATCACTGATTCTTTTTTCCTCAGGGGTAAATGTCTGTCTGTCTGTATGTATGTCCGTCCGTCCATCCGTCCGTCCGTCCGTCCATCCATCCATCCATCCATCCATCCATCCATCCATCCATCCATCCATCCATCCATCATCTATCTATCTATCATCTATCTCATCTCATCTCAATTTTATCAAATATATCTATTTACACTTGGAGTTTCTAGACCATCCATGTCCTTCAAGGAGTGAATAAAAATTCATATTTTATTTTCATTCTCATTGTTTCATCTGTCTTTACTCTGCTTTCCTCACAGAAGTTCAAAATAGCTGTTTGACTTGCAATGGATAAGTTCTTCATAAATAATTTTTATGGCATTGACTTCCTCCTGATCGTCTTTTGTTTATACCTATTGTGTTTTCCAGCTACTAAATAATATAAATAATGCAGTGTAGTTCACTATTAACAGTTCTCTAAACTCCATGTATTAAGTTCTAAAAAGTTATTTCAGTTACCTTCTTTGGAAAGCAAAAACTTTCTTAACACATTTTTTTCCTCACTGGCTTCAATTTCACATCTGATTTTTCCCCCCCAAGTTGTCATAAATGAATACATAAATATATAACACATGCCTGGAATGTCTGGTTTTAGAAAAAAAATTGAAAGATTTTACAGTCCACTGATCTAAGTACAGCCTTGTCCAGGAATATTATAAGATGCTACATTCTGCTCATACAAAGTGACAGTCCTATAATCTTGATCTGTCTTCTGATATGAGGTTGCCCTTAAAGAAGGAAAATCTATTCTGATAGACTTTAGGTCATTGCAGAGGAAAACTGCCTATCCTACATACTATACAAATTTCCAGCTGGTCACATTTATCTCTACCATGTATATAAAAATGTCATTTTGCTATTTTAAATGGAAAACAACAATGAGAATTTAAAGGAGGGGAAAATCATTCTATCAACAAGGAATGGAAGGAATTTTCCTTCTCTGTAAGGAAATCTTGGAGACTAGACAAAACCATGTCCACTTCTGGTGGGCCCAATGATGGGTTCTTGAGGAAACAAATATAGTGAGTGATATACATTGAGAGTAGGACTCTCAATAATATAGAGCAGGTTGTTTAAGTCCATGATTACCATCATCTCCAGATGCAGCTCTGATTCTAGACATAGAATAGGCATGTTGAATTTCTTAAGAACTATAATTCTTCAAAACATTACCAGTTCATCCAAAGAATGAAAAGGAAAGGCAGGGAGCTTATCACACCAACCTTCTGATCCAGTTTCACAAATAGGGTCTTAGATCTGGCTGTCTGGCACAGTATCCCTGAAGGCTGAGAAAAGCACAACTTATGTTATCATTATTTTTTCTTGAAACGTGACAGAAAAATGCATTTTAGAAATTTATGAGGAAGGATCCTACATATTATTACCTCTTTTTTTCTATCCACTTTATATGTGACAAAGTGTAATACAGTACAGCAGTTGAATAAATCTATATATTTTGATAAGCTTCATTGTAGGAAATATTTGTAGTTCAAATGCAATGGCAATGTAAAATATTTTTTAAAAAGCTTCTCACTGGCCATTCTGTTTTTCCTTAAATAATTGAGGAAACAACAGATTCTTCTAAAACAATATGTTCAGTGAAGTTTATCTTAATATAAATTCAAAATTCTTTTTTTTTTTAAAGAAAAAGATATTTGGATCTGTAATAAAAAGAGTGAATTGGAAGAATTCCCAATGCTGCCTTGGGAATGATCAGGTAAAAGGGGAAAGGGCCAGCAACTATGTAATGAGTAGAGAAAGAAAGGATCTGCCCTAATCTATCAGCAGTGGTGGGTTTCAATTTTTTTTGGAATCTCTTCTGTAGGTGTGGCCTGCTTTCCGGGTCCACTGGTGGAACCTCTTCTAATCAGTTCGGTAGATTTGACAAACCGGTTCCACCGAATAGGTGGGAACTGGTAGGAGCCCACCTCTGTCTATCAGGCAGTAAACAGACAATGGGGTGGGGAGGGATCTTCAGACTTGCAAGATTTAGTTAAAGTAGCCTTAGAATAAACTTGAATTATTCTTGTCATGTTCCCTATGTGATCTACTTGGGAAGCTGACAGGATCTTTTTTTGAACATTGGCAGGTTAATTATACTGATATTGGCTGAGTCTTTCAGATATTTGAAAATGATTGTTTCATTTTAATTTTCTCTTCTCACATTTTAAACTACTTCTTATCCAAGTTCTTTGTCATTTCTTTGTGTTCTTTTGGACATGCCCCAGTTTGTGTCTGAATTCTGGAAATTATGCTGAGACATATCTGAGAACATGAGATTGGGAAAGATGTTAAAGGTATGATGTAAAAGTGAGAGATTTATAAGAGAATGCAGGGGTATAGAAAGATGTTCCCCCTAATTAATTATGCATCATAATCATGTAAATAAGAGAACAAATAAAATAGGCGGTAACTAGCGAATATCCATCTTTGCTTATGTCTTTTATTTAACTTATTCAGCAACTATAATTCATTATGCAGAAGTCTTGAGTATCTACTGATATAATTGTCTATGCTTTTTTCAAGTATAGTTATTTTTTTGGCTTACTATTAAAACATAATAGGTTGACTTTTTAAAGAAATCATATACATAAATCATTTAAAGTTATTTCACATAATGTAGAAATATTATTTTACAAAATTGAATTAGTATTTCATGCTGGTCATGCTTCTGCATTACAGTTGAGTATAATCCATGTTGTAAAATAGCTGAGAGTGCTTTTGAAGGCCAAGCTCATTTGGATAACTATCTATTACATCTACACATAAAATATTAATACTCCAATTGATTATTATAACATAATTTTTCATGGAATCTCTTAGATTCAACTGTTTTTCATATGTTCTTGAGAAATGCTCTACAGCATCAATTGTCACAGTAAAGCTTTTTCTCTTCCCAATTGTCTTCATTTCTGCAAAAATAGCTCAGAGCGTAAACTTTTTAGAAGTTTAACAATTGAGTTTGGCAATCATGTAATTAAACTATACCTCTCTATTTTGTAATATATTCTGCAATAATATCTACTATTATAAAATAACTAAAAAAAAAAGCCTTCCAGAAAAAAACTGTATATAAACTGTATGTAAGACAGTTGTGATAATCTTAGTTATAGATGTGATCCTTCCTCACAAATTTCTAAGGTGCATTTTTCTGTCACATTTCAAGAAAAAATAATAACATACAGTAAATTCTATAAGGTAATATGCTTTAAATTGGATACAGAAAATTGGAAGTAGTTGCTAATTGGTTAAGCAATAAACGAAGCAATAAAATTAGGTACATTCATGAAAAGTACTATAATGAACAATAAAGTACTAAGTCTGTATGTGTTTTACAAAGAATCTTTATAAATTAATAAATCTATCATTTTATGCATCATTTCTTTGTGAAAACTTTGTGTGAACTTTGTTTTTACCACAAAGTTGTGTTTATGTGCTATATAAATAAATATAGCACATAAATAAATGAACTTCCTTGATTAAATCAAGATATTGATGCTAATTTTAGTTCAAGTGATAAGTTGGCCTCTAGTGGTAATGTTAACTCTGCTTCTATGCTAAATAAATTAAGCTACAGTATTAAACAAAGATAGCAAGAAAATTGAAATATGAGTTTTATGCTTTTCATTCACAGTTTTTGAAAAAGACAGTTTAGTATCAATTTCATGCTATAATTTGTTTCTTTTACTGAATAGTAAGGTTAGAAATATCAGTTTATAATTTTTAATATGCATCGTTTATTCCCAGAGAGTGACTGAATCTTTCTTTTCAGTCTTTGAGTTCATAAAATCTGCATTCCAAGCACAATTGTTAAAGATGCAGACATATAAACATGCATACAAGTGTGCCTAACCAAAGATAGGGACATGTGTAAATGTTCAGAAGGGGATATTTATAAAGTTTGTCTGATATTTTTTAGAGAGATTACAGTCACCAGTTTTTATTATAAGGGGATTTTTAAAAATGGGGGAGGGATACACTTCCTAATTCTATTCGATTTTAGACTGGCTATATTTTGCTACAATGTATTCAAGGTGATTGTTCTGAATTGATTTTTCAATTTTATTGTAACAATCAGTATGTGAGATAGATTGTTTGGCAGAAATATTCTTCTTGATTCAAGATCAGTCATGACCAAATACTATAGGCATTTAAACATGTTCCCCCAGGTCCCCCAAAACCTTAGTTTTCAATAATTAATCTTTTTCAGTGCTGAATGGAGTTTATGAAAGGATTCATAAAATTGTTGAACAAGGTTTTTTTTTTTTAAAAAAAAAAACAACAACCTGTATTCCTCTTTTTACTTGATTAAAAGTTTAAGAAGATAACAAGATTAGTTGGGAGCATTTTATTTATTAGCATTTTTAATCTGTTTTTGTAATTCTTTATAAGAGATTAAAATTGCAATTATGGAAATCTATGCAAGGAAAGTTGAAAGCTTTGCTTATGAAAAAATTGCATAGGAATTATTGAAAGTTGGATAGGAAAGAAGATAGGGTATGACAAAAAAAAAACACATTTCAAAATCCCTTCTACATAGCCTTGACTGTTATGTATCCATAAATGGCTATTCAGCAGATCATGGGATACTGAGGGAGACTTTTCTGTCTTTGTGATTAGGATGCTGTTATTTGTTGCTGTGGGGGTGTCTTACTTGCTACCATTACATTTTATTATGTTATTTTTAGGATGTCATTTTAATTTAAAAAGTTACTGTTTTTAGATGTCAGGAATGATTGGAGTTACATATAAGCCTAGTTAAATAAGGAAAATAATGTAATGAATCAATTAATTGCATAAAATAAATTGTTAGCGTACAAGTCAGCTTCAGCTACTTTTCTAATTACTTCAAAGCATTATGCAGGTGGTAGTTTCACTTCAACTAGATTGAACTCAAGAAGGATAAAAGTTAAGGAAAGAAGGGCCACCAGTTCGTTTGAGCAAACAAATTGTTGAGACTTTTAAATCTTTTTGGCTGAGGATCTACTCTCTTCAGTGTCTGAGTACAATCTGGGGCTCCCACAGATTGTTGCTTTTTCTGGTGTTTCATTTTTTTTAAAGGAATATTGATATTTGAATACTGATAATTTCTGAGTCACAAGTCCTTTTTTTAAACAGGATGTTTATAAAGTTTAGTTATAAATTATGTATACTTTTCATGCTATCTGCCTCAGATTACTGTATAGAATGATCAGCTGGGTCTAGATTCCCTGGCTACGTTATTTTTGTACTCTTTCTTGCTCAAGGCTGCTTTTGAAAAACTAAAAATTCAATGGCTGATTATAAATAATTTATCACTTCCCTGGCCAATCTTCTTCCAGGGAGACAAAAATAATGAGAATGAAATTAAATTCTGAACAATAAATGCCCAGATACTGCAAAGTTCAGGAACAGTGCACTAGATTTCTGGGTTATGTTTAGAGAGGTAATCTTCCTAAACTGAGAGCCTGAAGGTATGATAAGATTAGAATTCAGATGAACTGGAAAAGAGTTCACCAATAACGTAGCAGAACATAACCAGGAATTTCCTCATAAAAATGAGAAACCATGAAATTTAAGAAATTGAAAGCACTTGTTGTTTTTGCTGAGAAATAAATGAACTCAGCTCACCTATTATTTTTGACAGACAAGCCAAACCTGTAGAACAACCTGGAAGAGGGAGGGGGAAGGAGGGAGGGAGAGAGAGGGGGGAGAGAGAGGGAGAGAGAGATAATGATTTTTTAATAGTCGTGTCCATTATTAAACTCAGAATTATATTGTGTCAAATGATTAAATATCAGGGAGAAATCAAGGCACGAAAAGAAGCCTGATTGCATTTAGCTATAGTTCTTACTTTGTTTTAAGTCATTGTTTTTTTTAAATTATTGTCTATTGAATAAAGCAAAATTGTGTGTCTGTACAATTTTGTGAACTATAAACCATAATGTACAAATCACCCTTGAGTTGGTGTGATATTTTTATATTTTTAAAAGATATTTTATCTTTTATTATAGAAAAGATTCTGCAACTTGATAAATTCTTGAACTTGAATTCAGAGTGACCAAGAGCCTTGAGTGACCCCGTATCAAATCCTTGTCTTTGGACCAGAAAAAGTATGCTTACAAAACTTTTTTTTTCATGATGATTCCAAATTGTCTTAAAGTATAGACATTCTCCTCTGCTTATCTATTCTTCTGTCTTTTCTTCCGCTTTGAGAGTGCTTGTACCATTTGTAAATATACCTGTAGGCGTTATTAAGTGTTCCCTCTCATTTCCTCTTTCTCCCTTTCACTTCTTTCTTATTCAAATCTATATAGATTTGGCCAAATGCAGCATCCCAGTTTTTAGTACACTGCAAGCAAAGCAAGCAAATGTAGTATAGCCCTATTAAATTGGACTGAAAAATATATGGGAAAAAATGTAAGGAATTTCTGTATTTCCTTTCTTCCATTGGGTGGATATACTACATTTTGTACCTCTGGTTACCTTATTTTGGGGGCCCAATTTTCATTGTACCTCAGGAAAGCAAAAATAATCTATTTTCCAAATGCTAAAACCACTTTCATGTATAATCTTTGTAGCAGAATTCCATGTTTATTTGTGGATGTACATACATACATACATACATACATACATACATACATACATACATACATACATAAGGTGGCTCAGTGGCTAAGTGGTTAAGACGCTGAGCTTATCAATCAGAAAGGTTGGCAGTTCAGTGGTTCAAATCCCTAGTGCCACCTAACAGAGTGACTTGTCCCAGCTTCTGCCAATCTAACAGTTTGAAAGCACGTAAAAAATGCAAGTTGAAAAATAGGACCACCTTGGTGGGAAGGTACCAGCATTCCATGCACCTTTGGTGTTTAGACATGCCAGCTACATGATCATGTCTTCGGACAGCGCTGGCTCTTCGGCTTTGAAACGGAGATGAGCATTGCCTCCTGGAGTCGGGAACGACTAGCACATATGTGTAGGGGAACCTTTATCTTTAATACACACACACACACACACACACACACACACACACACACACACACAAAGTGTTATGTCAAACCATCAGATGTGCCCAAATATGGGAAGGAGCACACTGCAGTATGCTCCCTCCCATATTTGGGCACACCGGGTGCTGTGACATAACAATTAATCATTTCCTCGGCTCAGCCGATAAGGGAGGAGAGCTTGTGGCTTAGAGGCTAATACAACTGCCTAACATGTAAAACAGCCCAGGTTCGAATCCCAGTAAGGCTATGGCTAGCTGATGAGAGCTAAATAGCTTGAAATAGATCTATACTAGTCTCCTTTTATTTATTTATCAGCACAAATGCAACACACACACACACACACCTTAAATCTTTGTTACTACATTTATACTAAATTGTAAGTTGTTTTGTTACATCATTATATTGATCTATGGGAACATGCTTGTCAGTAAGCCTAATATAAACTTTCACTGTCAAAAACCTATTTTCATTATGTAAATTTTCCAAGATGCATTGGTACTGAAGACAAAATATAATCTTTTAACTACACCCCTGCAATCATGTTATTACAGCATTTGTATTCCCCACCCCTCAATGACTGGTTTTTCATTAGCCATGTGGAAACAGAATGGCTATATATTTGAAAAAAAAATGCAGAAATGTAATTGATTAGGAGTAGAATGAACTCTCTGTTCCTAACCATAACAAGTTGTAATAAATCTTTGAATCTACAAATTAATTTGAAGATATGAATGCTTTATCACTGTCAAAACTAAGATATGCTACCAATTTTGTCAGTAGGATTGAAAATCTATTTTAAGCCACATAAAAGCTATTTTTTTAAAAGATAAAACAGAATATATTTCACATTTAAAAGGATATAAGTAAAAGTATAAATGAAATAATCCAATATACTGAATAAAACAATACTTATGAAATTCAAGTGAAAAATAAAAATATTTCATGTACAATAGTGTCAGCTTAAGGCTAAACTGGCAGCAGTATGAATTAAAACTCTGCAAAGCATTAGAAAAGGAGCTCCGAGATTGCAGTCGATTTTTTTGCCACTGGACGGTCCTTTTGGGCCTAAACTGTCCCAAAGAGACGGTGACAGGGAAGAGTATGTGTTATTGATCTCAGGAACATCGCAAAGTCCCTGATTGATCCAAGAGAATCTCTTCTTGCCGACAACAAAGTGCAGCCAAAAGCTGCTGAAGTTGGAACAGTTCCGTAGTGGGAGGAAAGTGGAAAGAGAAAGTGTGTCCATCTGGTGAGGAAATTTTATTGTTATAAAAGAGACTGCCTTCCAAAAAATCAAAACTAAATTAAACTTGCAAAGAAAAGAAAATAAGCAGCAAAATTAAGCTATATTTGACAGTGTGTTATCCTTTTTTCCATTTTCTTTTATGGATGGAAGTTTTGCAAATATTTCCTTTTTTAAAGTGAAAGTATTGGTTTTTCTTCTTCTATTTCTTTTTTTAACCTATGGATTAAATCTTTTTCTTTATTTTTATAATATTGGTTTGGATGGTTTTTTTCTCTTACTTTGCTCCATTTAAGAATTTTATTTCTTTTAAGCCTGGAATAAAAGAAGATATAAAAGGAATATAAAGAAGGTAGTAATATCAAAGGGAAAAGAAGTTGCACTGCCACTTGGAAGTTGGAGGTTGAGTCCAGGAAATCTTTCTCTTTTTTCTCTTTGATCATTTTGATTTTGCACTTCAAAGGTTTCAGCTTGTTTACAGAAGAGATAAGGAGAAGAGCATGGGTTGTTTATACAGGTGCTCTTTGGATGTTTCTTTGGGAGCTGGAGAGAAGTGAAAACAAAACCTTGTTTTGAAACTAGAGTGGCAGTGTTTACTAGTTGGAAGAATGGCACAGCACCAAAAAGAAACCATAACATTACAACAGATTATGTTTGAAATTCAAAAATTATTAGAAACAACAGAGAGAATTGAGAAGAAATTGGAAAATATAGATTGTAATGCAGTGAAATTCGATGGAAGAGTTGAAGATATCCAGCAAATGGAAAAAGTTGACGTTAGAGTCCTAAAAACCCAGGAGAGAAATGAACAAACAGGCAAGATAATTGTGGATACTGACTTGTGAACTGAGTGTGGTTAGAGATGGAAAGAGTGGAACATGGAAAGGGAAGATAGATGGAAAGGAGCTCTACCCCAGATTTCAAGGCATAGAAGAAGAAAAAAGAGAAGAATTGATGGATTCAAGGGGAGAAACTTTGACAAAAGCACTACTGATAACCAAAGATAAGTTGATTAAAGAAGCTGATGGAGGATCTTGAGATTTTACAAGATATGCAAAAAGTAATAAGTTGTGAAGACACACAAATTTGATTAAGGAAATAACCAGAAGACTAATTCCACAAATGGCAAAATACATAAGACTGTACTATTACTGGAAAGACACAGGTTGAGATATGAAAACTAATAACAAAATATTAGTCAAATTTAGTTAAAATTAGAGCATTTTGTTAAAAATTAAGTGATAATGGATATAGTTAGATAAATAATTGATAATGATAACAATATACACATATGTATTGGTTTGATAAGAGGAAATTTGGTATAAATTCTAAATGGTGATCATGAAAGAAAGTTTAGAAACACTGTTACGTATGAAAGCTTATAATATTAAAAAAAAGAGTAAGTTAAATTTAGTTAAACTAAGACCCCCCCAAAAAAATATGAAATGATGAAGGATATTATTAAATAAATGATTGATAATGATAATAATGTAATATTTGTATTGACATGATAAAAGGGAAATTGGATATAAATTGTAAACAATGATTAAGAAAGGAGGTTTAGAAACTTTGTTATTAAACATAATTAATTTTTATTTAGAAAGTGTTATAAAGATGTAATGTTGCTGGATGATATTGAAATAGATAATGGAATGTCATCACGTGGTTTCGCTTTAAATTTTGGAATATTTTATATAAAGGGACGAAAAACAATTATAGTCATATGAAGATTGAGGTATGATGATAGTAATATATATATATATATATATATATATATATATATATATATATATATATATATATATATATATATATATATATATATATATATATATATATATATATATATATATATATATATATATATATATATATGATTTAAAATGTATAACTTGATATGAATTGTAGGTGATGACTGTGGAAGGGATGCACGAAAGCTCTTTGTAACCAATTTTACACACTTTTTACAATTTGTAATGGAAGATTTCTTTGTGGTGTTTGTTGTGTTTTGTCTGTTTGTGTTTATTCAAAAATAAAAAAGATATTTTAAAAAAAAGAAAATGAGCTTTGCAAAACATAAGTGGAAACTAAGCATTTCTCTTCAAATGTGAAAGCAACTATAGATACTCAACTTATGGCCATATAGATATTTGTTTAGTGGACATTTGAAAGAACATCACTGAAAAAAGTGATTTATGACTGGTCCTCGCACTTATGCTGATGGCAACATTCCTGAGGTTACGTGATCAAAATTTTGGTGCTTGGCAACTAACATGTATTTATGATGGTTGCAGAATCCGAGGATGATGTGGTCACCATTTTCAAATTTCCCTAGGGGCTTCTGGCAAGCAAAATTAATGAGGGAAGCTGGATTCACTTAATGACATTATCACTTAGTAATTGAAGCTCTGGTCCTACAAAGAAGGGGACTACCTGCATGCCTGTTGTAAAAGTGTTACAAATGATCTGAAGGTTTTCCCTGTAGGCTTCTATATACATGTTGTCACAAAAAGTGAAGCAGCTATACATGCACTTACTGTATAAACATAGATAATTGGACAGCTTTTGAAGCAGCTCTGCACCTCTGGTAAAGAATGCAAATACTACGGTATTGCGTTCTGCTTTGGGAAAACACATCCTTCTAAAGCCTGGGAATAAAATTTGTCGTGTCATGTTGCCCATCATATGCCTTTTTGTGATGTTTTTCCCATTCCCAGAGTTGGGGTGGGTGTGGCCTGTGGTGACGCATCCGACCCACTGTCTGCCAGTTTGACACCCCTGTTCTAAAGCTTTCCACAATATTTATATGTAAGATTTGTGAGAGTTCCCTGAAATACATTAACAAATAAATATGAAGGAAAGTTTAGAATAGAATGTAATACAAATTAGCTGCTTCCAACTAATATTTTTCACCATCAGTCTTAATATCAATATCAATAATCTGTAATTTGGACTAGGTGAAAGAAATAACCCGAGCAAAAAAGATTGGGAGTATGTCATACCTTTCTAATCCACATTGCAGCCTAGTTCTTGAAATTTCAGCTTTATTAAAGAGACTTAAAACAATTTAACAGAATCAGGCTGTGCTGATTGTATTTACAAGTCTGCAGCAGCTTCTGACCATTGGGTTAAAATACAGAAATAAGTAATCATCATGAAAGGGCATATTAATAATTTGTACACGTCGGAACTTTACTACTGGTGGTTAAATTAACAGATTTATCTGCTGTTCTCCTAACCATGAATAATTAACATTTGAAGCCTTGAAGTATAGCAAGACCTAATCTGAAGATAGATTGCAACTGGCCCTTTATCTGAACGCTGAAAGAATTCAGGCTGAAGTAATGCACCAGGACTTTTCACTTATATCAAGTGTAAGCTTGTTGCTTCTATACAGCTCTATACACTTTTTCTTCCCTTAAAGAACATGTATAAATATTAATAGTCCCTAAAAGGAAATGTGAGATATGGTTTGTCTTTGTTAGAAAGACTACTAGCAATAATGTCCAAAATACTCCTGTGCAAAAAAAAAATCCTTTTGATTGACATCTAATCGGGGGGGGGATGGGTTCCAGCTGCCGCTACTGCCGGTTCACTTGATGTACGCTGCACGTGCATGAGCAGTGCAACAAAAATTGCTCTGTGCATGCACAGAAAGCAAAAACAAGATTGTGGCACCAATACACCACTGAGAGAACCTGTTCAGGGATGTGGCAGGCCTGGGTTGCTGCTGGTTCCAGTGACCCTGGCCACCAAGTTACTACTGGTTCAGATGAACCGGTCCAAACTGATAGGAACCTACCTCTGCATCTAATGTTTAACTCTATATAAAATATAATAGATTCTCCCTAGATAGCAGCTATAGGAAACCCTGTTGAGGCAGCTTAATGACTAGATGCAAGCTAGAAAACTTCATGCATTGTTTAAGATTTTTTTAAAAACATAAGAATAAGCCAATAAAGTTTAGGGTTGAAATGAGGGGTCCTTGTGCTCTCTCAGCTTGGTTGCATTCTTGCAGATGTTTCATTATTCAAACTAGGTAGCAGCACAGTGATGGGATATGACCAGTACACCCCCGTATGGGCATACCAGTGCCTGCTGGGAGCACCAGGTACCATACAGTGCTCCAGAGGGCCCAGCTGCCCGTCCACTCTCCTTGCCTCTATTTGAGCCGACTGGGGCATTTGCGCATGTGCACGGAGCGTACGGCACCTACGCGATGCTCTGCTGAGCAGCTGGAGCATCACTGGCAGTGGGTATGCATGCGCGCACTGTGCATGTGCACATGATGGACACCCAGCCCCTTTGCAGTGTACCAGTTGCAACGGGAGCCGGAACTCACCACTGTAGCAGCAGAAGCACTAGCATTTATGATGTTACCTAGTTTGGGTAATAAGATGTCTACAAGAAAACAACGAAGCTCAGAGAGTATGAAGGACTTCTCATAATAATAAGCATTGTGAATTGGCAGGGGTATGTTTAGCAACAAGAGTACAGTGTAGTCATTGTGTGGTAAATCTCAACTGAAGGACCACTTCTCTCTTTTCATAGACTTGGAGGAATTGAATGATTGCTTCTTCTGTAATGCAAGGAAAATTCCATTCATAAATCAAGGGCATAGGTCATAATTCTTCAAATATGATTCTGAGATTTCCTCTCACTATTCATGTTAAAACAATGATTCTTCATTACAAATGCCCGGTCAAAATGAATGTATCAGTTTAAAGGCAATGTGTTCCATCTGTCCTTGATCTCCCTTTCATAAAAGAAGAATTAATATTCTAAAGCTAGCTAGGAATTCACATTTGTAGTCAGAAAATATTTAGGATGATGTGTATTCAGGAGGCAGAGGAGGAGGAAGTTTTACATCACATACTGTAAGTGACATACATGGGACAGAAATATGTGACTTCCTTTCCTGAAGAGGAAGGGTATTTAGCTCTTAAGTACCATTATTTTATGGTTGGTTTGCTATTATGATGCTGGAAAAATTTATGTGATTCAGTCTCAACTTATTCTTTTTGATGAAAACACAAAACACACTTTAATCTTATAACATTTATTGTATTTAAATATAATCAACACTCCATTAAAAAACAATTATGCTATTTAAACTATAATACTTGGTGACTTTTTATAATTCATTAATTATGAAGTCATGGCTTCTTGTGTCTGGTTTATTCTTGTACTTTAATGCATGCAACTTTGTGTTTCATAAAATATAAAGGATGGCAAAATCATCTGTATTCTCACGGTATCTTCACTGATAGTTTTCACTTTATATTTTGTTATGCATTAATTATTAAGTGGTTTGTCCTATTTCTTTTTAATTTCAATGGAATATTACTGAACTACTTACAACAGTAATGCCAATCTTTTCAGATTATCTAAATTATTCACCATTAGTTTAAATGTCACATATTAAATGGTAAAATCAGTGATGGTTCTGCATAATTACAGTTTTGAAAACAATAAACATGCTATTTTTTAAAGAAATTTTACTTTTACAAACAAGAGCATTTCAGTTTATTTATAATGTTAAACAATATATTACTACTGACTGACTTTAAAATAAAGCAGGAATTCCTGTTATACTTACAGCAATACTTCACCTGTTTTATATAGTGCTTTCTATTGTATTTTTCTTTAACAATGCAGCTTGATCTTTGATCCAAAAATTAGGAACTAATAGTGTTTTTATTTCATTACAGCAGTTTAAATTCTGAATTTAAACAATGAAATGTAACCTTCATTTCACATTAAACAATATTAGCTTTTTTAAAGTAATTATAGTGTCTTCTATTCAAGAATTCAAGTGCTTTGAAAAATAAATGTCAAGGAAACTTGATAGAAACATGGTATATTGATTGACTTCAGTTTCACGAACAGCTTTCTGTCTCTATCCCTGATATACATACTTTGAAGGAATTGCACTAAGGAAACAAAGAAAATTCATGGTTATACTGAACCACAACAGATCTTCCATGAAAAGATTTTCCTCTGATCATGAGCACCAAGTATCTTTTAAAAGATTTTGAATTAGGAATTTATGAAACTAATAAAATAATAAATCCAGAAGTATGCAATAAATTGAACTTTTGTTTGTGTCCAATTATTTTCACCTGTCAACTGAATAGATTGATAATCTGCCATATATTCCAACAATCTAATACAAAAGAATTGGGGAAATACGTATACAAGTGTTTAGGCTCTTTTTATAATGCTTGACAAATACTGTCTCAAGATTTAGCACAGTATTTATACTCTGCATTATTCTGAAAAATCAGGTTGAGGATAGATTTTATGGGAGAAAAATTATGTATGTAGCAGCTGATAGTTGATACTAAATTGTTGGTTCATAATCAGTCAATCAACCATTAGGGTTATAATGTTAATATAACATTAGGGGTGGGTGGCTGCCAGTTTTACTACTGGTTCTCAACCCGCACACAATGTGTGCTGCACGCACATCAGGGGTGGGTTGCTGCAGGTCCCCACCGGTTCTCGCGGACCAGTTGGTGATTGGACCCAGAAGTAAGCCTGCCCCACCCCTAGCCCTGGTATACCCGTCCTGGTCGGATGGCATTTTGTCCTTTCTGTCTCCCCATTGCTCAGAAAAGCAACTTCGGGAAGGTCCTTTGCTAGCAGGCATGTTCTAGGATGCCTGCTGCCACCAGCCAGTCCTCAGCAGCAGTGGCGAGTTCCACGGTGTTTGCCTTCAAGGTGAGCGGTGGGCACTATGTGGCCAGGGCAGCGGGGCTCACCCGGCGCCCACCTAGCCATCACTCAGCAGGCTGGCAGGTGGGCGGAAGGTTGCCCTGGCGCGACCGAGGTGGCACATTGTGTGGAGTCTTAGCAGGCATGAAGGGCTCCTGTCTTCCCTGGCCAGGCTGGAGCATGGGAGGGCCTCACAACAGATGCATCTGCCGCTTGCGGAGTGAAGATGTGGCACTCAGAAGTGGCGGTGGACTTGTTTTCCAGTTGTTCCTGGCCCTGCGAAGGTTCCAAAAGTGCCTGGGCTCTGGGACATCCCGTACTGTGCCCACTTCTGCTGCCGCCACCTCTGCTCCCAAACACAACTGTCAGCTGCGAACAGGTGCCTGAAGGTGCTGCTTGCAGTCATTGACGGCTACAGAGTTAGTGGGGTTGGGGGGGGGAGAAAGAGAAAGGACAAAAAGGAGAAAGAGAGGGAGAAAGGAGGTGGGGGATAGTGGGATTCTTGCTGCTTTCTGAGCTTGGTGGTTTTCTTACAGATATTTCATTACCAAACTAGGTAACATCATCAGTGCTAGAAGGAAGTGGGGTTGTGGGGGAGGAGGAGAAAGTTAGGACAAAAAAGAAAAAGATAAGGAGGGAGAGGACTGTGGGGTCATTTGGTGTTCTCTGAACGTGGTGGTTTTTAATTATTTTTAGGGAAATTTTATTTATTTATTGTTTATAGAATGTTTATTACAAGAAATGTTATTCCTTTTTGCAAATGTTTTATTTGTGATGCAATATGTTGCTTTTAAGTGTACAGGTTGGTGCATGGTTTATGTGTCTCAAGGTGGCTGCTTTTCTATGGGCAGGCCAAGTTGGTGCAAGGCAGCTTTGCCAGATTTTGTGTGGTTCTGTGTGATACCTGGTTCATTGTTTAGGTAATTGTGAAGTGGTTGCTGGTTCTGTGAGCTTCCTGGCACTGTCCTTTATAATTTCCCACAATGCCTTGATGGTTTTTATTCCAGTCTTTCCTGTTCTTAGTGTTATATATGCAAATGTTCCCTGTTACCAGCTCTCTGATTGGCTGGTCATTTGACAGTTGCTTTGGGCTCGAGTATAAATACCCTGACAGTTGCAGGGATGTTTTGAATCGCTTGTCATCTCGCAATAAACATCTTACTCTCTGAATCCATGGCTCCTGCGTCTTTCCCCTCACACACATATACAACACTAGCGATGAGGATGGGATATGCGATACCCGCAGAGCCTGGAAACAACAACGAAGAAGAGAACCAATGGCCAGCATGCACTCAGCAGCAGCAGTAGCCACCATGAAGCCTTCCATCTACGCCAACTTGAAGGACGAGCCACGCCAACTCCAAGGACGAGCCATCTACGCCAACTTGAAGGCGAGCCACGCCAACTCCAAGGACGAGCCAAAGACTGCGAAGGCCAACCTCGGCTGGAACTGCCTGCCTGTCTGCAGCCGCTGCTGCCATCCGTCTCCTCACGGCTTTCTATCTGCATAATACAAACTGTCTGCAGCTGCTGCTGCCTGGAGCCTCCGCTGCTCCACCTGCATTAAAAAGCTGCCTACCTCCCAAGGCCACCTGCCTTACAAAGCTGCCTGCCTCCCAGCTCCACCTTCTGCAAGGTTTACACGCTGACTCCACTGCTGACCAACAACCGGGAGAAGCGAGGCCTGGCGCTGGACGGGAAGCTGAAGCACGAGGACACCAACCTGCCTCCAAAAAACCAAAGTTGCCGACAGGCTTGGACTTTCTTTGCACACAAAGCAAATAACTGGGGGGGGGGGGGGAAGGAGTGTTATATATGCAAATGTTAGAGGAGTGTTGAGTATGCAAATAACTGGGGGGAAGGAGTGTTATATATGCAAATGTTCCCTGTTACCAGCTCTCTGATTGGCTGGTCATTTGACAGTTGCTTTGGGCTCAAGTATAAATACCCTGACAGTTGCAGGGATGTTTTGAATCGCTTGTCATCTCGCAATAAACATCTTACTCTCTGAATCCATGGCTCCTGCGTCTTTCCCTCACAACATATACAACACTTAGAGTTAGGGAAAAAAACTGGTTTCATCTGCAGTCTTTGCAAGGTCCCCCACTTGGTCACATGGCCGGCAAGCCACTCCCACCTGGTCACATGGCTGGCAAGCCACTCCCACAAAGGAGGCCACACCCATAGAAGAGGTTCAATTTTTTTTTGAAACCCACCACTGACGCACATGCACTATTCAATGTAAATTGTTCTACGTGAACACGCAGTCATTAAAAATCAAAATGGTGGTGGCCCAGCAGTGGCAAGGGTACTGGTTCAGGAGTGTGACAGGCCTGGATCATTACTGGTTCTGTGACCCAGGCCTGAATTCCACTACCAGTTCAGCCAAACTGGGAGCAACCCACCTCTGATTCAAACCATATTAATACATTTAGGATTAGTGAATGAGCATCACTAAGATTTTGTCTTAACATTCAAAAATACATTAATTGTACATTCTTTCTGACTAAAGGATTAGAATCATCACTCGAGCAATCATCATCAGGGCCATTAAATCCACAAACATATTAGGATTCATAAATTAATCATGCAAACTGTCAGGTGTCACAAACATAAATGAAGTCATAATAAAACATTCTTATGGCATATTAATTACATTTATTATCATTTAAACTTTCATGATTACTGTTAATCTCAACAATTTCCATTCTGACAGCAAATAGAATAGAATAGAATAGAATAGAATCAGAGCAGAGTAGAATAGAATCAGAGCAGAGTAGAACAGATCAGAACAGAACAGAATAAAAGAGTTGAAAGGGACCTTGGAGGCCTTCTAGTCCAACCCCTTGCTTAGGCAGGAAACTCTGCACCATTTCAGACAATAGTTATCCAATCTCTTATTTAAAAATTCCAGTGTTGGAGCATTTACAACTTTTGGAGGCAAGTTATTCCACTGTTTAATTGTTCTGATTGTCAGGAAATTTCTCCTTGGTTAATTTCTTCTTACAAAAAGGAGGCAAATAGGAAAAATCATACTTGTTTTCAAATATCATTGAAGTAAGAAGCTGTGGTTCCAGAAGACATAAATTACGTTAATAAAGTTCAAATGTATGGGTTGGCAAACTTAGGCTAGTTGAATCTACTATTAAATACTTTGTGATAATTTAGAGGATCTTAACTCTTCCCAGCACTGCACTTTTTTGAACAGAGAGGTATGTTATATTTCTTGGGATCTGCTGGAACCACTCTCCCAGCATAGGAATCACATACCCAAGTGCTCCTATCATCACTGGTACCACTTTGCTATCTACAATTTGGCAGTTCGAATCTCACCAGGCTCAAAGGAGACTCAGCCATCCATCCTCCCGAGGTTGGTAAAATGAGGACCTAAATTGTTGGGGGCAATATGCTGACTCTGTAAACTGCTTAGAAAAGGCTGTAAAGTACTGTGAAACTGTGTATAAGTCTAAGTGCTATTGCTATCCAGAATGATGGGCTCCAGCAACAGCTTCTTTTAAAAAGAGTCACAAATACCATCACTCCACAATCAAGAATGAATTTACCATTGCTTGAACTGTGTCTCTTAGCTCAGTTGCTGATCCCAATGGTGGTCACTAAGTAAGTAAGGACTGCATGTATGATAGAAAAATCTTGGTTTGCAAGAGCTTTTTATTTTATGAAGTTAAGGGGAGGATAAATTGCCTCTTAAATTACAGTGAAAATTCCTTACTAAATTAAATAGAATCATATCATTGGTTCAGTTTTAAAACTACGACTGACAAATATATATATATATTTGTTCTCATACTTAATACACTCTATTCAAACAGTGGAATTAAAATAACATAATATAAAACAAATAGTATATAACGCAAGCAAAAGGAATTTATTGAACAAAGAGTAAACAGTAATTTAGATATGGTTAACCTTTTTCTTGTAAAATAAAATGAAGTATAATTAGCAATGGTAATTTAGTTTGGATTTGGTTTGGATTTGAAACTAATGAAAGATACTTTGTAGCAATTTTGAAACTGAATGAATACCTTGGAAAACACGGTTGTGTTGCTGACTGATATGTTTTGTGTTTTAGAAGCTGTTTCCTTATTTAACTTTCCTATACCTATTACTGGTATTCTTCAATTAATTCTGGAGCTTTTGTTCATGAAAAACCACATTCGAGGAACTGAAAGGGAGAACAACTATTAGGAGCAAAGCAGTACCATGACTGACAGTGTGTATAGCAGTTCTTTCTCATTACAGTGAAAATGTGTTCATGTCTTGTTTCTCCTTAATTGAAGGAGATAGTCCTCAACTTACAACCTTAATTGAAGGAGATAGTCCTCAACTTACAACCAAAATCAGAACCAGAATTTTGGTCACTGAGTAATGCGGTCATAAAGCAAGAGGTCATCTTAATACATGTGACATCAATCCTGACAATCCCCAATTGCTAAGTGAATTTTACTAGTCATTATATAAGTAAATCCATGTAAATCCAAACTTGGTTTTGGTCCTTCCCAATCCTGAGCCTTAGCCAGTAGTGGGATTCAAATAATTTAACAACTAGTTCTTTGCCCTAATGGCCAGCTGGGTAGGCGTGGCTGGGTGGTCATGTGACTGGGTGGTCATGGCCAACTCTATGTTACTCACATGGGTGGTGCCTGTATGGGCCAGATGGGGTTGGGGAAGGAATCCAGGCATCTCCTGTGGGTGGGTGGGAATAGAAGGAAAGAAAGATCCAATGTGTGTGTGTGTGTGTGTGTGTGTGTGTGTGTGTGAGAGAGAGAGAGAGAGAGAGAGAGAAACAGACAGACAGACAGACACACAGAGAGAGACAGAGAGAGAGACAGAGACAGAGAGAGAGAGACAGAGAGAGACAGAGAGAGAGAGAGCACCACTGCCAGCTCTGATATAACTTCTGAGATTGGATTGAATCGCTCTCT
Source organism: Thamnophis sirtalis (assembly GCF_051295495.1). Classification (NCBI taxonomy): domain Eukaryota; kingdom Metazoa; phylum Chordata; class Lepidosauria; order Squamata; family Natricidae; genus Thamnophis; species Thamnophis sirtalis. The sequence continues at coordinate 47,129,640 of NW_028261388.1, read as the reverse complement.
CCCCATCCCATCTCTCTCACATGCACAGAGATTGGATTGGATATCTCTCTCCCTCCCTGACTGCTTTAAGCAGGCTTAGAAAGTCTGCCAGTGCTGTTCCTCATTTGGCAATGCTTAAGGAAAATTAAGGGCTAGAGATAGTTGATATTCTCATCTCTGCTCATCACTAATGAGAGATGCAACTCTACTGCCCAGGGGAAGCAAAGCCTCTCATTTTCTACACAGCATCCACTGCTGGATACCCACTTATGAGTGGTGTGGCAGGTCCATCCTAGGCACAGAAGTTCTGCCACTAGCCTTGCAGCCCAGCCCAAGACACACACAGAGACACACAGACACACAGACACACACACATTTAATTTTCCCTATAGTGGGATGCCAAAATGGGAAGCACCAAGTCAATCCCCAATGAATTCTGTTGACTCTTTGTTGTTGTTAGTCACGAAGTCGTGTCCGACCGACCGCAATCCCATGGACAATGTTCCTCCAGGCCTTCCTGTCCTGCACCATCTCCCTGAGTCCATTTAAGCTCACATCAACTGCTTCAGTGACTCCATCCAGCCACCTCATTCTATGATGTCCTCTTCTTTTTTTGCCCTCAATCTTTCCCAGCATTAAGCTCTTCTCCAGTGAATCCTTCCTTCTCATTAGATGGCCAAAGTATTTCATTTTCAGGATCTGGCCTTCTAAAGAGCAGTCAGAATTGATCTCCTCTAGGACTGACCATTTTGATCACCTTGCAGTCCAGGGCATTACAGCAGTCTTCTCCAGCACATAGTTCAAAGACCTCAATTCTTTGGTGCTCAGCCTTCCTTATGGTTGACTTCTCTAACACCAATTTGTTTTGACCATTAGTAGATCAGATTCTTGTTTTGACCATTAGTAGATCAGATTTTTGTGTATAGGTAGCATCAGTTCAGTGAAACCTCAAATCATGACCCTAATCTTTTCCAGGACTTCGGTTGCAAACCAATTTGGTTGTGAATGGAAGACTGACTGCACATGCAAGATTCAAAAGAAAATGGCATGGAAGGCAAAATCACCAAGCAGGGAAAATCACCGCAGCTGTGTTTGATTGCCACCTGAGGATGTGTTCGCGACCAGAGTGAAACATACTTATTAAACATCTCCACATTAATCTTTAATTCTTTAAAATGTTATTTAATTCATTTCTTTATGAAATGAATGAATGAAGTGTCACTCAGCAGAAAGATTTTTTAAAAAAAAACTGGTGTACTGAATATTTCTTTTAGCTTACAGGTAACTGTAATTCAAATATGTTGAAATGTGTTGAAATTGTAATTCAAATGTTAAAACATTTGTAATTGTAATTTGAATGTGCTTTAAAAGTGAGTTTCTCTGTATGACAAACCCTTGCATACAAGCTATGGTTGTGGTCTTAATGTCAATTACAATCCTGCACAAAAAGCAGCGATCCAAGGCATGTGGGTGATCTCTTGGCCTATTCTTCTCTGGGGAGACTCTGTTGGCTTGAGCCTGTTGTGTCCACCACATTATCATTTCCATTTTTAGATATCTTATTGTCTTATTACTTAGTCAAATTACTTTTGCAATAACCCAAATGATATAAAAGCTTATTTAGCAATTAACTAATATAAATAATCAATATAAGCCAAATAGCTCATGAGTTGCTTACTAAAATAAATAAAAATATTTTCCTGCAATCTACAAATAAAGATTATATAAAAAGTAAGTTTCTCATGTGAAGAAGAGTTAAAATTATACTCTCACTAAGTAACTTTAAAATATGTCTTATAACATTTAATGCTAGAAATAAGTTGAAGCTTTACTAATAAAATGTATCAAAGCCCTGCCTTGGTTTTGAGGTAAATATGTAACAAAATATACAGTACATCTAAAAGTTCTGCTTAGAGACTGAAGAATACATAATAAACATGTTTGCACATAATAGTTTCATTTAAATAAAATAATTTTAGAAGCATGTGAATAAGAATTCTTAAAGACTGAATGAAAAAGGTTTTTCTTTCTATTATGTTAGACATCTTGGATTCATTGACCTCTTCAAGCTGTTGCACATTCTCATGAGCACCAATGAGACATGAAAATATGATTCTGAACAAATGAGAGGTGACTTTGTGATACCAGGTTATTAGCTGCAGAAGCATGTCTGCTGTTCTCCCCAATCCATCATCTCGGCATAGGCAGAGACAGAGAGAAATGATTGGGCAAGTAAATCTAAGAAATGCTGAAAAGTATAAAGTTTAAAATCTTACTTGATGAAAGCAAAATTTCCTAGTGCATTGGTTCCAAAGAGAATAGTTGTACTTGGCAACAACTGAGTTGGTAAATCAGAAAAAGAAACATTCCATTTTAAACACATGATGCATTTATTAACTATAAAATGAATTTTAAACTGTATTTGTAAACTAAATGTTAAAAATAAAATTATTCATCTTTCAACACTTCTGCTTAGTACTAACTGAGGGCTTTTTTCAACAGTTACTTTCTGGTTCAGAATATATTTTCCAGATTCTACACAGGATAAACAATCACAATATAAATATCTTGCTTGTAATATCGTCTAGTGGCTATTTATGCTTGAAATTACAAAACTTATGTTGTCTCATCTGCCTATTGGAGGTTGTTGATATCCCCACCACTGATTTTAACAGCTAATAAAACCATGTTATTCTTTTCATGTTTACCTTTTTCCCTTAATGAAAATCTCATATTCTATTGAATCACAAGTAGTTCTTTTTAATTTTTGAAAAGGCAACTAGATAGCTAATCATCCATTTTTTTCTTACACATTTTTATATTGATTACTCTGCCTTTCGTTACTACACGCGTTTATGATATATTGCTAGAATATAATTGAATTTGCTTTCTTGTTCAGTGACTAAAACTCTCAAAAAAATTAATAATTAGCAATTTAACAGATTTGGCGGAATCTACATTGGGGTTAAAATCAGTAGTAGGAATATCAACAACTTCCAATATGCAGATGAGACAACACTGATCACAGAAAGCAAGAAAGATCTAGAATGACTAATCCTGAAAATGAAAGATGAAAGTGAAAAATTTGGACATCAAGAACACTACAGGTACAGATACATAGCATAATGTATGCTATAATAAAATTACATAAATGTATCAACTTCAAACTCCATAAAGTGCATAGAACAAAAGTTCAGGGTGAACATAATGCTTTAAGCAACTTTGGCTTAAGTATGTGGTCAGAAGCACAAAGCTTTTGGTTTCTTAAAAGGCTCCACTTTAAAATGCAGTCATCTTCATTTATTCATTGGTAATAAAAATAAGTTTCATTACTGCACTCTAGGACAAAGAGTTTCCCTGAGAATATATCCTATCTTATAAATTAAAGCTTTAATTGCAGTGTCATCATCTTCTCTTATTGTATTTTGATGGATTTATAGTTCCCCATGTGTATTTGAGACAAGCCATGCAGAGCTAATATGCCAGATAGAATAACACTCTGGAATAGGACAAATGAAAGACACCTAGGTTGAGCAGATTCCCTATGCTTTCTATCAACTAAGCAAAATGTACTTAGCAATGAAACTATAACATAAGGTACTGAGTAAAGAAAATCATATTTTTTTTACAATTTAAGAAAGAAGTTGCAAATTTACAAATTAGTAAATATTAATGCTGTCCACTTGAAAGTAAAGATGTAAATTAAGGTTTGGATTTGTTCCTCTTGCTTGCTTTCAAAATAGTAATCTAAAGTGATAATGATTCTATCTTAAATTTCATAAGGACAACATGTATTTGAATTCAATCTGAGACTATTGCAAACAATGTTGCAGTCTAATGGGCAAAAAAAATTACCAAAAACCTATAAGCAAGTAAGTGCTATTGGAATGGTTATCCCAGAATTTTACATTTCATTTTTATAGCTTAAAATAAAAATAAAAAGAGAAAAAATAAAAACAAAAGGGAAAAAGGAGAGAAAGCATAATAGAAATAGTAGTTCCATTTTCAAACCCAGCACTGAATTTATACAGAGTAAAATTGATTCATCTGTCCACTTCATTGATAAAAAGCTAGTTTATAAATAATGAATATTTATTCATCCATCCATCCAGTGGTGGGTTTTTTAGAACCTCTTCTGTAGGTGTGGCCTGCTTAGTGGGAGTGGCTTGCCAGGCATGTGACTGGGTGTGAGTGGCTTGCCAGCCATATGACTGAGTGGGAGTGGCTTGGCATTCATGTGACTGGGTAGTCAACTCATAAAATGTGGTGAAACTCTGGCATTTGAAGCACACAAGACTTAAAGCTTTCAAATTACAAGACCCTTGCCCCCTAACCCTTTAGAAAAAAAAACCAGGGATGTTCAAACTTGACAGCTTTAAGACTTTACAGTTTAGATAGGACTCTTAGAGTGGGCGGGGTGATTGGTGAGTCAGCCAATCAGTAAGTGGCGGGCGGGGCAAGCATGGTGCAGACGGATGGGGGGAGGAAGCTGGAAACGGTTCTAAACAGCATGGTAGATTTGTGGAACCTCTTCTATAGAAGAGGTTAGAAGTGGCAGGAAACCACCCCTGCATCCATCCATCTATCTATCACATTTGTATAGACCCCTCTGCAGTTGTGGGCTGCTGAGAGTTTGGACCAGTTTGGGCGAACTGGTAGTTCCAGTGAGCAGTTGGCCCCACCCACCTGCCCCTGCCCTATATTTCTGTGTTTTTCAGCTCAGCTGATTCACGTGGCACAGCATATTGCCACGCCTCAGATGTTTTACTCACCAGCACTGCATTAGAAGGTAAGTTTTGGAGCTTAAAATGGGTGTTTTTTAATGCTGTGCATGCGCACAAAGCATGTGATCACCGAATGGGTTGTTAAACCAGTTGCAGCCCACTCCTGCCCCTATAGACTTCTTTTGCTGGGAAAGAAGAAGAGTTTCTACATTCAGTTCAAGGTCAATAGATAAAGTTACCTTGCATCATTTATAAATTCTGTCCAGGTATCAAAAAGTTGAGATTTAATCCCAATAATATGGATTGATTTTGGAATTAGAGGATTGCTTATTTAGAAAGATGTCATTTATTTATCATTTAGATTATTCACATAGAATTATTGGTAAAATATATAATTATTTTGCACAGTATGAAATGATGCTTTTTCACTGACACTAAACTGTTTACCTATCTCCAACATTTTCCTATTTTTCTGCTGTTCATTTTTTTAGAACACTGCTATCATTAGCTATGTTTCTGGGCTGACATTTATACTTTGTATAACTCTGTTAAGCATATGCTTTTGGCATATACTCCTAGCATTCTGTGTCTAGGAACACATTACATCACCACACTAAGGCAATATTGGAGTGGAATTGCGCATGTGCGGGACCCGGATGGCTGCCTGGCTTCTCGTTCCATAGAAGCCGGTGCTAAATACTAAAGATTTCCAGAGCCTCCGGAGTCCACCAACAATATCAGCAAAGCCCCCTGGAAGGGCTTGGTCCCAGGAATCCTGTAAGGGCCAGCATTCCGTCGGCAGCTGCCTGTGGCTGTCCCTTGGAGCAGCGGAACCACGGCGGCTCGGATCAGCGATTTACGGCGTGAGAAGATGGCGGCGCCACGCTGCCGATCTCAGCGTTTTGCAACTTTGTAACTTCTCGGCGCTCCCTCTTTCTCTCTGCCGGCTGTGACAGACTTGGAGTGGTGCGGTGAGCTCGGGGGGCTCAGTTCTTTGTCATCTGAACAGCGGGGGTTATTAGAACTGCCGGAAATCATTTGGGAGCTGTGGGTTGGGCGGCTGGCTGTATTTGCCACCGCTGTAGCCCCCCCCCCTCCGGACTTCCCCCCCCCGTCCTACTCTGTCCGTCCTACTCTGTTGTTCTATTGCCAGCTGCCTGCTTATCCTGTGGTCCTGCGATCCTCTGGGCCGCTATCTGTTCGGCTGGGGACTGAATGGAGGATGGAAAACGGAGCCTTGAGTAGCTCTATTACTATTCTACGCTTGATCTGAAGAGAAAAGAGGCCTGAACACTCCTCCTCCCCCCCATCCTCTGGCCCCTTTATCATCACAGCTGCCTCAGGCATTGCTCCTTGTCGCTCCCCCCTGTCATTGGGGAGCTTTTTCTGACTTTTTACCATCTCATCGATTGCCTATTAGGAGCATTAGATGATGGCAGCTGTAGGGACAAGGCCTTGGCACCAAGGAAACTGGTGCTTTCTCCCCCTCTGCCTTGAGCAGCTGGAGCCAGCTTCAGACTTTGGCCCATTGGACTATGGACCTTATATAATCTCAGGAAAGAGACTGTCTTCTATGTGGACTGCTGACCTCCTCTGGGACCTTAAGAGGGACAAGACTGGACAGACCCTGCTTACAAACATCAGGCATTTTTGCCTTGCCCCCCCCCCACATGCGACTGCCTTGTATATCATCAATCTCTGGCCTTCCAGCTGTGGACTTTCCTTTGGGACATAGAAGAGGGAGAAGAACGGAGCAGCTCCCTCCTCATTTGTTATATCACCGCCTGATAGCGCACTGTTGCAGTGCTCCGTAACTTTTAATTTTTTAAGCTTAATTTTTTATTGGTATGGTGAGTGCATGGGATTGCTAGTGATAGAATGAATGATCCCACTTTTATTATTCCATTTTGCTGTATTTTTGTGTTTTAATTACCACGTGGGGACTGACTGAGTGAATATATGAGTATGACTGATTCGGAGGGCCTGCCGGGGAATGCGGGAGCCATAGGGGTGGCTGAGGGAACCACGCCCACGGGAGTGGGTCGGGGCATTACGGTCATAACAGGGAGGGGCAGATATGGTGGGGACTTTAGGGCTGGCCATTACCGGGGAAGGAGGGTTCGCTACATCACAGAGATCCCTCCTTCCGGCCCTATGAGTCCCACTCCGAGGCCAGATGGCGCGGGTAGTCAGGACCCTGGCCTCAGGCTGCTGTCGCTAAATGCCAGGTCTGTTGTTCACAAGGCTCCTCTCGTCCGGGACTTAATTTTAGACGAGAGGGCAGACCTGGCATGTATTACTGAAACCTGGCTGGGCACAGAAGGAGGAGTCCCCCTTGTAGAGATGTGCCCAGAAGGATTTCAGGTGCTTCATCAGCCGAGAGCCCAGGGAAGGGGTGGCGGTGTGGCTGTTGTTATCCGGGAGTCTCTAGTACCTTGTAGGGTCCCTGCTCCAGAGCTTGTCGGGTGTGAGACTCTGCTGGTGAAGTTGGACCTCAAGGGTCAAGTGGGTCTGCTGCTAACGTACCTGCCTCCCAACTACGTTGCAGCAGCCCTCCCCTCGCTCCTCGAGTCAGTAGCCGAGCTGGCAATTGAGTTCCCCAGGCTTATGGTTCTGGAGGACTTCAATTTGCCATCGCTCGGTGAACACTCTGATGGGGCGCAGGAGTTCATGGCTTCCATGACAGCCATGGGCTTGACCCAGGTAATTCGGGGCCCAACCCACTCAGCGGGTCACATGCTCGACCTCGTATTTCTCTCGGAGCAGTGGATGTGTGATCTTGGTCTGAGGGGTAGTGAGACCATACCCCTGTCGTGGTCAGACCACCGCCTACTGAGGCTCGACTTCCGGAGGCCAAACCCCCACCGTAGGGAGGAGGAAACGACCAGGTGGTTCTGCCCCAGGCGACTGATGGACCCTATGAGGTTCCAGACGGAGCTTGGGGTTATTCCTGATACCCTCGCCCACAGTTCGGCAGAGACTCTGGCTGCTGCCTGGCACTCGGCAGCATCGGAGTCTCTCGACCGGATTGCGCCACTACGGCCCCTCCGGGTCAGCGGATCCCGGAGACCCCCTTGGTTCACCGAGGAACTCCGGGAGATGAAGCGCCGGAGGAGATGCCTAGAGCACCGATGGAGGTCCGATAAGTCCGAATCGAACCGAGCAATGGTAACCACCTGCACCAAGGAATACACCAGGGCACTTAGGGCAGCGAAAAGATCTCATATAGCCACCTTGGTTGCGTCCGCTGAGTCCCGCCCAGCCGCCCTGTTTAAGATAACCCGCTCCCTATTAAATAAAAGGGAAGCGGGGGAACCCTTGCAGGGCAGAGCTGAGGATTATGCCCAATTCTTAGCGGACAAAATTGCTCGGTTTCGGTCGGACTTGGACTCCATCCCCGCAGTTCCAGCCGAGGCACAAGAGGATCAGGTGGAACATCTCTGGGTTGAGTTTCAGGATGTTACCCCCGGGGATGTGGACAAGGCCATGAGGGCTGTAAGTGCCTCCACCTGCGTACTGGATCCGTGTCCCTCATGGCTGGTTACTAACAGTAATGAGGTGACACGAGGCTGGATCCAGGTGGTTGTGACCGCCTCTCTTCGGGAGGGGAACTTCCCCGCCGCACTGAAAGCGGCGGTGGTGAGACCCCTCCTAAAGAAGCCATCTTTGGATCCAGCTGTTCTTAATAACTATCGCCCAGTCTCCAACCTTCCCTTCCTCGGGAAGGTTGTTGAGAAGGTGGTGGCCTTTCAGCTCCAACGGTCCTTGGAGGAAGCAAACTATCTTGACCCCTTCCAGTCAGGCTTCAGACCCGGTTACAGCACAGAAACCGCTTTGGTCGCATTGACCGATGATCTCTGGAGAGCCAGAGATGGAGGATTCTCCTCCATCCTGGTTCTCCTTGACCTCTCAGCGGCTTTCGATACCATCGACCATGGTATCCTTCTGCGACGACTGCGGGAGGTGGGAGTGGGAGGCACCGTGCTGCGGTGGTTCTCTTCCTACCTCTCGGACAGGTCGCAGTCGGTGTTAGTGGGGGGGCAGAGATCGTCCCCTAGGCCCCTAACATATGGGGTGCCTCAGGGCTCGGTCTTATCCCCCCTACTATTCAACATCTACATGAAACCGCTGGGAGAGATCATCCGCAGGCACGGGATCAGATACCATCAATATGCGGACGATACTCAATTGTATCTGTCCGCCCCGTGCCAACTCAATGAAGCGGCAGACGTGATGAACCGAGGCCTGGAGGCTGTTATGGACTGGATGAGGGCTAACAAGCTTGTGCTCAACCCAGAAAAGACCGAGTGGCTGTTGTGTTTCCCTCCCAAAGATTCCACCAATATTCCATCTCTCAGGTTGGGGGGTCAAATTCTATACCCCTCAGAGAGGGTTCGCAACTTGGGAGTCCTCCTAGATCCACAGCTATCGTTTGACCATCACTTGACGGCTGTGGCTAGGGGGGCATTCGCCCAGGTTCGCCTGGTGCGCCAGTTGCGACCCTACCTGAATCGGGAGGCACTCACAACAGTCACTCGGGCCCTTGTGACCTCTAGGCTGGAATACTGCAATGTGCTCTACATGGGGCTGCCCTTGAAGAGCATCCGGCGTCTTCAGCTGGTACAGAACGCGGCCGCGCGAGCGATTGTGGGTGCACCGCGGTTCACCCACATTACACCTATCCTCCGCGAGCTGCGCTGGCTACCTGTCGATTTCCGGATGCGCTTCAAGGTGCTATTAGTCACCCATAAAGCCCTGCATGGTAGTGGATCTGGATACTTGAGAGACCGCCTTCTGCCAATTACCTCCCTGCGACCAATTAGATCACACAGATTGGGCCTCCTCCGTATTCCATCGGCCAGCCAGTGTCGGCTGGCAACCACAAGGAGGAGGGCCTTCTCAGTAGTAGCCCCGACCCTTTGGAACGAACTCCCCGTGGAGATTCGTACCCTCACCACCGTCCAGGCCTTCCGCACAGCCTTGAAGAACTGGCTAGCCCGTCAGGCCTGGGGATGAAGATAGTTGCCCCTCCCGAATGATGAATGCATGTTGCCTATTGTTTTTATTATATGTGTCTATGTTACTGTTTGCATTTCCCCTTCCCTGATTTTATGTGACCCGCCCTGAGTCCCCTCAGGGAAAAGGGCGGCCTACAAATTTCAATAAAAAAAAATCTCAAAATATTTCAATACTTGGATTTCTGTAAACTGTAGATATTCCTATTGATAATTAAAAATGTACCTTTTTTTTTGTTCCAATTGGCCAATTATCTTACATGATTATAAAGCTTCCAATGCCCAAAATATCTTATGAACTTAGGTTAGAATGGTAGGTGATAACAAGACACACCAAATCAATATATATCTTACATATATTTATATCACATATATCTGTCCATCATTACAGCCTATTCTATGTAGGCATAATAGGAATGCCAAAATTCAGAGGCACTATGCTTCTAAATTCAATACCATCAATGTAGCTTGGCTGAACCTTTTCCCCACAAATAGAAATGAATGGATCATATCAGTTGTATCATGTATTTTGTCATAATGAGAAAGCGAACAAAAGTTTGTGATATAGGTCCTTCCCTTTACATCAGTGGCGGGTTTCAAAATTTTTTGGAACCTCTTCTGTAGGTGTGGCCTGCTTTCCAGGTCCACTGGTGTAACCTCTTCTAACCTGTTCAGTAGATTTGACAAACCGGTTCTACCGAATAGGTGCTGTTAGATCGGCGGTAGAAATGACGAGGAGGCGTCTGAGGTAACCTTGAACCGTTTATTCGAGCAAGAACATAACGAACATCAACTGTGAGTAGACCGGCACCTCTCCTTCATCTGACAGCCTTTTATACTTGGCTGTCAGATAGGTTAGCCAATGGACTCGCGTATGACAGCCCAGCAACTGGCAGGCGTGTCTGATTGGCTAAGACGCGCCTGGCTGCCGCCGAGCTGTCATTCGTAAGTCCGAGGACTTACGAGGCTACAACACTCCTTCCCCCCCAGCGATGCACATGCGTCTGAGATGGCGCAGGCATAGTCGCTTAAGTATGCAGAGGAACGGCGGACACGCCCCGAACACCGCAGTTGGACTGCAGGCGGTGGATGAAGAGGATGTCCCTGTAAGAGCTCCTCCCTTCGGGGAGTGTAGCTCCAGGTGACGTCAGGAGAATATCCCGAGCGTGCTGAAGTTCTGGAAGGAGGAGGTAGGCTGGGCGAAGGGGGCGCGGCCAAGGATGGCAGTGGATTTCGAATAGGCCGGTAGGCGGCCTGGGATTGGGGAGGGCCAGGCCCAAGGATGCCTAATAACTGGGGATGGACGTTTGCGGGCTCGGATTGAGAGGGGTTGGAATTGCCAGTGAAGGGTGGAGAAGACCCGGAGGCTGTGATAGGCTGGCCTGCATATGGAAAGGCCGTATGGTGTTGTATTGGCGAGCTTTGTTGCGGAACCGGGGCTGGCTGTGAGGCGTCGGCGGCTGGCCCCTGTGGGACGGTTTGAGCTGGCTTCTCGTTGGTGTGGCGGCTCCTCAATTGATCCAGGTGCCGCCGCCATATGGTGCCATCTGGAATTCTGGCCCTGTAGGAGACGGGTCCCGTTACCTCGATGATGGTGGCAGGCACCCATCGAGGATCACCAGAGTAATTTCGAGCCCACACCACATCCCCAGGAAGCAAAGAGCGGGAGGGAGATCCCAGGTTGCCAGGCTGAATCCCTGAATAGAGGGGGTGCAGTCTATCCAGGGTGGTCCGCAGGTGCCTGCCCATCAGCAGCTCCGTGGGGCTTTTCCGAGTTAGGGGGCAAGGAGTGGAGTGCTGTGCCATTAAGTACGCATCCACCCTTGCCTGCCAGTCACCTCGGTTCATAAGGCCCAAAGCCTCCTTGGCCGATCAAACCGCTCGTTCCGCCTGGCCATTGCTGGCTGGATGGTAAGGGGCGACAGGCGCATGGCGAACCCCTTGGGCAGCCAGGAATGATTGGAATGCCATAGAAGAGAATTGTGGGCCGTTGTCGGACACAACTGTGTCCGGCAACCCATGGGTAGCGAACAACCGTCGCAAGGCCCGCACCGTGCTCTCGGCTGTGGTGGAGTGCATAAGAACCAGTTCCACCCAGCGAGAGTACACATCTACGGCTACCAAGAATACCTGGCCGTGGAAGGGGCCTGCAAAGTCTATGTGAATATGGGACCAGGGCCCGCGGGGCATCTCCCACTCCCGGGAGGGAGAGGAGGGGGGAGATGGATGGGACTCATGACAGGTTATGCATTGGGCGACCCAGGCCTCGATTTCGGAATCTAAGCCTGGCCACCAAACGTAACTACGGGCCAGCACCTTCATGCGCGTGACCCCGGGGTGATCGGCATGAAGCCGCTGCAGGACTTGGTGGCGAAGGACCGATGGGATGACCACACGGTCGCCCCAGAGGAGGCAGCCTGAGTGGAGGGATAGTTCCAGCTGACGGGACTTGAAGGCCCTGCAGTCTGGCGGTGTGGTAGCTGTAGGCCACCCTCTCAGGACCCAGATCATTACTTGAGACAGGACAGGGTCGGCTCGAGAGTGGGAGGCCACATCCGAGGAAGTCAGGGGCAAGTCCAGCTCAGCAATGGAGAGGACAGAAAGGCAAGGAACTGACTGAGAATCCTTGCAAGGGAGGGGGCAGCGACTGAGGGCATCTGCATGCCCTAGGTGCTTGCCCGGAAGGTAGCATAGGGCGTAAGAGTACGCCGCCAAGAACTCCGTCCACCGGGTCATCCTAGGGGATAGGATGGGTGGGGTCGGTCTATCACCGGCCAGAAGCCCAAGGAGCAGCTTGTGGTCGGTGTAGAGGGTGAAATGGCGACCATATAGGTAATCGTGGAACTTTTTAACCCCGGACACCGCAGCCAGAGCCTCCTTGTCAATCTGGCTGTAGTTCCTCTCGGCAGAGGAAAGTGTCCGGGAGTAAAAAGCTATGGGGGCTTCTGAGCCATTGGGAAGGACATGGCTCAGAACTGCCCCCAAACCCACTTGGGAGGCATCACAGGCTAAAGTCAGGGGCAGCTTGTCACTGTATTGGACTAAGACTGCCTCTGACGTCAGCAGGGATTTGACAGCCGCGAACGCATGTGCTTCACGGCTGTCCCAGCGCCAGGCCGCGGATCGGTCGAGCAACCGATGCAGCGGCTCGGCTAGTGATGCCTTGTGCGGAATGAATGGCGTGTAAAAATTTAAAAGGCCGAGGAACGCTTGAAGCTGCGCCTTCGAGGTTGGGGTGGGAGCGTTCCTTATAGCGGCAATTTTAGAAGGGGTGGGGTGGATTCCCTGGGCATCTATCAAGAAGCCCAGGAATTCCACTTGGGGCACAGCAAAGGAACATTTGCTGCGCTTCAATTTTAAGCCCGCACCCCTAAAACGGTCGAGGACCCTCCTGAGAACTTTGATGAGGTCTGAGCGGCTGCTTGCAGCGATCAGGACATCATCAAAGTAGGGAACAATGCCAGGGAGCCCATGGAGCAAGCACTCCATGAGGCTCTGGAAGTTCCCCGGGGCAACAAATACGCCAAATTGGAGGCAGCAACATCGGAAAACCCCCCAGTGGGTGATGATGGTCTGGGCGGCCACCACATTGTCATCCACAGGGAGCTGCTGGTAGGCCTGCGCCACATCCAGTTTAGAGAAAATGCAACCCTGCCCCAATGAGTGGAGCAGATATTGCACAACAGGGACTGGATAGGGGTTTGCCTGGAGGCCAAAGTTGATTGTCGACTTGTAGTCGGCGCAGATCCGGATGGACCCGTCGGCCTTCACGGGAATCACTATGTGGGTCTCCCAGTGTGAATGGTCGACGGGCTCCAGCACGCCCTGCGCCACAAGCTTGTCAAGCTCGGCGTCAACCTTTGGCCTCAAGGCAAAAGGCACCCTGCGGGCCTTCAGCCTGATAGGAGCAACCTGGGGGTCCAAGTTAAGGGATATGGGGTTGCCCTTGTGTTGGCCAAGCTGCCCATCGAAGATGTCAGCATAGTCCAACAGGACTGTTGCTACATCGGGAGGGGGCGTGTTCACTACACTGTGCACTCCAGTTAGGGATAGCCCTAAAGGAGAAAACCAGTCTAACCCCAGGATTGAGGGAAGCGGCTTGAGAACAATGAGGGCTGGGAGGACAGCACAGTGGCTCCCATAGGTAACCCTCAACCCATAGCACCCCAGAGTGGGGATGTGCGACCCTTGATAGTCCCTTAGGATAGCGTCCGGTGGCGAAAGTTGGGACTTGGTCACATGTGGGCAGAGTTTAGAGAAAGTGGCCCACGAAAGGAGGGAGCAGGAGGAACCAGAATCGACATCCATTAAACAGGGAAAGCCCTCAATGGAGACAGTTATGGCAATCTTCGGCGTACCCTCGGATGCCAGGTTGACAGCAACATCGGGAATGGCTGGCACGCCCTCAGTTAGCGTGTAACAGTCGTCTTGGCATGGCTGTGGCCTCCGGGATGGTGGATTCTTCGGAGGTGGAGGCGGGACGTAGGCAGTAGGTTGTTCAGATGGCGTGAGAGGTGGCAGGGCGGCCCGGCAGACCTGTGCTAGATGGCCCTTCTTGCTGCAGCGGCGGCAGATTGCGGCCTTGAATGGGCAGGTAGACCGGGGGTGCGCGCCTCCACAGCCTAGGCAAGTTGAAGCAGCGGCAGGACAGCGAATCAGCGCCTGGGTCGGCTGTTGTTGCGGACGGCGAGGGGTGGCCTTCAGACGATCCACTTGCGTGGAACGGAGGTGTTCTGGCAGTGGAGCCAGTTCATCTATTAAGTTGGTTATGTAGGTGGACTGTTGTGGTGGAGATGGTTCAGGAGCCGGCAAGGTAGGCAAGGCAGGCAAGGCAGGCGTACTGGGAGAAACGGCCATTTGAGACAAGTAACGGTCGATCTCAATGGAGGAAAGGTCGGCTAGTTCAGCGGCCCGGGCTTCATCAATAGCGTAAACCAACGTTACTTTAGGCTTCCCTAATAATCGGCGCCTCAGGAATATGTCCTTGAGGCCACAGACAAACTGTTCCGCCAAGTTGTCTTCTAGATCAGGGAAGTCGCATTGCGCCACGGCAACTCGCAGAGCCTGAAGGAATTGATTAACTGTTTCAGATGGCTTCTGCACTCGCCTGCGATAGGCAAATCGGTGTGCGATCTGTGAAGGCGTAGGGGCGTAATAGGCCCGTCTGTCAGTTCCTGCCAGGTTAAATCATAGACGGCCCTAGGGGTAGCAAAAGATCTGGCCGTTGCGAACATCTCAGAACTGCAGGTGGGTAAGAAGAAGCCGCATTTTCTGGTCTGAGAATATCCTTGTCGGTTGTTGGCGATGAGGAAGCACTCGAACCTTTCTAAGAATGCTTCCCAGGACTCTCCGCCAGCTCCAAAGGGAGCGAAGGCTGGCATGCCGGCCATCAGTAATCGGCTGAGGCGATTTTCTGTGAGGCGGCTAAGGCGAATGAGGCGCGGTTGGTTGGTCCGGTCTACGCGCCTAATATAAGTGTTGCTTGCTCTTCAGGTTGTACTCAGAGCCGGAGTTCCCCCACCGCTCGTCGCCAGTGTTAGATCGGTGGTAGAAATGACGATGAGGCATCTGAGGTAACCTTGAACCGTTTATGTGAGCAAGAACATAACGAACATCAACTGTGAGTAGACCGGCACCTCTCCTTCGTCTGACAGCCTTTTATACTCAACTGTCAGATAGCTTATCCAATGGACTCGCGTATGACAGCCCGGCAACCGGCAGGCACGTCTGATTGGCTAAGATGCGCCTGGCTGCTGCCGAGCTGTCATTCGTAAGTCCGAGGACTTAACAACAGGTGCGAACTGGTAGGAACCCACCTCTGCTTTACATGTATATCTGCAATATCACAAGAAAAAGGGGTGTCATTTCTCCCCCCTTTTTTGCTCCTCTAAATAATTGTCCCTTATGTTTCCTTTCATTACTTCACTTTTCATTTTCTACTTTTTTAGTTTGGCTTCACAAAGGCCTCTCATGAGATGAACTGTAGTCATGAAACCTTCCCATATTATTGTCTTCAGACTTCATGTGATATGTGTGAAGTCTAATTGATTTATGAAATCTATCATACTAGTGTCTAATTATTCTGATTATTCTAATATATTTTCTGTAACAATAATTCTAAACCTTTAGTTAGATATTATTATTGTTGTTGTTGTTGTTTGTTGTTGTTATTATATACTTTATTCATTAAACTCAGTCAACTGAACATTCAAAAACGCATCACAAATAGCATTGACTGGTGCTAATGGTTGATACGGGTTGCTGCCAGTGTCCAAGGTATCAACCAAGTACCTTCTTAAGATGTATGATCTTCCAAGTAGTGCAGTTTTTGCAGTTCCACTGGTGTTATTACAGGAAGTTGCAATTTGCTGATGTGTTTTATAAAACTCTTGGATATGGTACCAAGTGTCCCGATGACAATGGGTATCACTGTTACATGTTTCATCCATAATTGGGTACTTTTGATGGTCATGTTGTGGTATTTCGTGATTTTATTCCAGTTCTTTTTCTTTGACTCTGGCATCTCCTGGTACCGTGATGTCAATAAATTGCATGTTTTGGCCCTCTACAACTGTGATATCTGGCATGTTGTGTTCCAAATGATGATCCGTCTGTATTCAAAAGTCCCACAAGATCTTCACCTTCTCATTATTGGTAACTTTTTCCACTTTCTCCCATTTTTCATCTCTATCTGTATACTATGCCAAAGTGGTTCATAATTATGCTTATATAATTTCCCATTTGAGGTTAAAATATTGACTCCAAGATATTTGACTTTTTTGACTACCTCACATCCTAGCATCCCTCCTAGTTCTTCCTTTTGTTTAGTATTCATATTTATAGCTAATATTTTGGCTTTTCCTAAATTTATTTTAAAACCAGACACTTGACCATATTGATTAATCATATTCATTAAAACCATACTGGATTCCTGCGGTTGTTCCAATATTATGACCAAATCATCCGCAAAAGCACGCACTCTGTATTCTTGCTGCCTAATCTTGATCCCTTTTAGACCATCCAAGCCCCATATTTTATTCAACAATACTTCCAAAGTCATAATAAACAATAATGGGGACAAAGGACAGCCCTGTCTTGTATCTTTTCCAATTTGAAAAGAGTCTGTTAAACTTCCATTGACTATAATTTGTGCTGTTTGCTGTTGGTATATTGCTTTAATTGACTGTAAAAAATTATCTCCTCTCTGCATTTTTTGCAATATCTTCAACAGAAATTGCCAATTAACTCGATCAAAGGCCTTCTCAGCATCCAAGAATATAAACGCAGCAGGGATCTGGTTGTTCTTTCCCAAATATTCTAATGCATTAATAATTAATCTGACATTACTTTTCATCTGTCTCCCCTGTATAAAACCTATTTGGTCAGTGTGTATCAATTGTTGAATAACCAGCATTAACCTATTTGCTAGTATTTTAGTAAAAATTTTATAATCTACATTAAGTAATGAGATAGGTCTATAATTTTTTGGTTGGGTAGTATCTTGATCTTCTTTGGGTATCAAAGATATAAACGCTGTCTTCCAAGATGGAGGCACTTTACCTTCCATTTGAATCTTATTAAATAATTCTCTAAGAGGTTCTACCATTTCTAACTGTAAATTTTTATAGTAAACCGCTGTCAAACTGTCTGTACCTGGTGCCTTCCCTAACTTTAATTGCTTAATTACCTGCAAAATTTCCCCCGAGGTTATTGGTTGATTCAATTTTTGCCTGTGCTCTTCTCTAACTGAAGGTATTTTCTCTTTATCTAAATATTTGTCTATATCTAGACCATTAATTTTATCCACTTTATACAATTCTGTAAAAAATTCCCAAAATGCCTTTTGAATCTCTTCCTGTTGAAACACCTCCTTCCCTCTGTAAATCAGTTTAGATATATTTCAAGTTTTCCTTTTTTTCCTAATCTGATAAGCTAACCATCTGCCAGGTTTGTTTGCGTTACAAAAGGTATTGTGTTTTGCATATAATAAATTAGTGGCTACCTGGTCAGAGATCAACATATCAAATTGAGATTTTAATATGGTGATAGCTTCTTTAACCTTTGTATCGCCTGGATTCATTGTTAACTCCAACTCTTTTCTCTTAATTTCCTCTTCCAATTCTGTTCGTTTTAGCCCTTGTTTATATCTATGTGTTTTATTTATATTCATCAGCACTCCTCTCATATACGCTTTGCTTGCATCCCATACGAATTCCATAGATGTACCCTTATTCATATTCAAAACAAAATATTCAGATAACAATTTTTTACAATCATTAATATACTTTTCATATCTAAATAAGTTTTCATTCAATCTCCAAGACCTTCTTGCCTGCACTACCCTTCCCAACTCCATCCAAACTGGGTTATGATCCGAAAGGACCCTAGCCTCAATCTTTGTCTTCTTGACCCTAGAAAGCAAATCTTTAGTGATTAGTACAAAATCAATCCTTGAAAGGGATTGATGTCTATCAGAGAAGAAAGTGAAATCATATTCCTCTGCATTTCTTTCTCGCCAAATATCTCTCAGTTCAAAGTCATCCATCATGTCAAAAAAAGGTTTGGGTAGCTTTGCTCACATCTTAGTATTTGGGCGAGAAGTCTTCTTATCTCTCTTAGTGTCTATCACACCATTCCAATCACCCAATAGTATACAAGACCAGTAGTCCCACTGTACTAATTTGGCATGAAGATTTCTATAGAATCCATCTTGCTGTTGATTAGGAGCATAAATTCCCAAAAGTAATGTCTTTTTCCCTTCTAGGATTAGGTCTAACGCGATATATCTTCCGAAGGGATCTGCTTCAATTAATTCAGCTTTCATGTCTTTTCTTAAGTATACAACTATACCATTCTTCTTTTCCATAGCAGAAGCTACAAAATGTTGACCAAGTTTTGAGTTAATCAGATATTTTTGATCAGTTGATTTGATATGAGTTTCTTGCAAACATATTATGTCATTCTTAAACTGTTTGAGATAGTGAAGTATTTTCTTTCTCTTCTGTGGGGAATTCAATCCATTGACATTCCATGTTAAGATCTTAGTTGTCATCTTTGGTTGGCTGAAGCATTTTTAGAGCTTCCTGCATGGCCTGTTTAACCTTAGGCCTAGCTCCTCCCACTGCTTCCAGACTTGTTGTTGTAGCTCCTTGATCGATGGCCGGTGATTGTTGAGGTTGTTGTCTTTTAGCTTGTTTCTCCATTCGTCTAGTAATCATATGGCTAGGTCTTTGTTCCATAACACCTTGCGCTTCTAGAAGAGAGAGATGCTGCATCTTATCTGATAGTTGTGTAGTTTGCTGTCTGTCCTGTCCTTCTTGTGGTCTTTCTCCAGGTCCAGATGATGCAGGATATCCGGTTCCACCACAAAATCGCGGAGGACAAAATCGCGCTTGACGAAAGCGCGCATTTGACGTCATCACAGCGCGACGAAAACATCGCGCTGTGATCGAAAAATGTAAAAATAAAGCTAAAACCTTACCCTAACCCCCCCAAACCTAACCCTAAACCTAACCCTAAACCTAACCCTTAACCTAACCCTAAATCTAACCCTAAACCTAACCGTTAACGTAACGCTAAACCTAACGCTAACCCTTAACCTAACGCTAAACCTAACGCTAACGCTCTAAACCTGACCCTAACCCTTAACCTAACCCTAACCCTAACCCTAAACCTAACCCTTACCTTTATGTGAATCGGCTTGCTTTAATTTTAATTTTATTTCAATTTTTAATTTTTTTGTCGCGCTGTGATGACGTCACATGCGCGCTTTCGTCGAGCGCGATTTTGTCCTCCGCGCTTTTGACGGGTCACAGGATATCCAGCCTTCAAAATATTATGGTAAAAATCTTGGGCTTTCCATACAGAGTTGAGGCGATATCTTTGCCTATCAAATGTAAGTATAATGCCAAATGGTGCGTCCCATCTATACTGTATCTGACGGTTTCTGAGTTCTTCGACTAAAAAAGCGTAGTCTCTCCTGGCTCTTAACATTTGAGGTGTTATCTCTTTCAAAACAATTAGGTCTTGACTGCCAATTTGGAGCTTAGTGTTATAAGACTCTTGTAGTACCATGTTTCTGAGCTCTCTTGTAGTGAAGTATATAACGATGTCTCGAGGAAGCTGTTTCTGCTTTGCCACCCAGGAGTTAACGCGATAAACTTTGTCAATCTGCCAGTCGAGCTTAGTCCCTGGTCTTCCCACCAGGTGGTCAAAGGCTTCTGATAGGATCTGTTTCAGGTTCTCCTGTTTCTCCTCACGCAGCCCCCTTACTCTTAATGCCAGTTCCATTTGTCTATACTGTATCATAATAATTTCTTTTTCAGCATTTTCAACTTTTTGTTCCACCACCTCTGTTTTCAATGTCAAATTGGTATTAGCCTCATTAAGATCCTCTAGACTATCTTCAATTCCGGAAACATGTTCTGTCAATACAGTTACAAGTCCCAGCATTTCCTCTTTAATTTTAACAACCCTGGCATCGATTTTATCATACAATTCCTGTTTAAGTTCTTTTATTTCCCCTTTTATTTCTTTAATTACTTCTTTTCCCTCCTGTTTTATCTCCTGTTTTATCTCCTCTTTAAGATCTCTAAGTTTATCTTCCATTTTAATTGTCTGAGTGTTGAGAGCCACACTTAATTCACTCAAGAAGAATTCTTTCATTAACAAATCTCCAGCAGGGGGCGTAGGGAGCAGAGGCTGAAACCTTGTGCCAGGCACTGGGGATGTGCCCCTGGGAATAGAGGGCAATGGTTTCAGATTAAGATTTGGTTTTGAGGCCATTCCAAATTTTATCTTCCAGCAGTTAAAACTCTGCTGGCTGACTGTGCAGCTATAAAAAAAGATGCTGAATTTCTCCCTTTATTTTGAAATTTGAGGCTTGGCAAAACTTTACCAAGGATTTCAGAAAATAAGCATTGTAACAAGACAATTCAGCAGATTTATCACCATTTAAATTCCAGATAAGCAAGATTAATGAGAGAAAGGAAGTCTTGTAAAAATGAAACTAATTAAAAAGTTTCTGCTGGCCGATTGTGCAGCAGGGTGATAAGACCCTCCTTTGAAGTTTTCAAATTCTGTAGCATTTAACAAGGAGATTAAGAAAATAATCATTGTTACAGGAGAATCCAGCCGGCTCAGCACCATTTTAAAAGCCTCTAAGTAAATAGATTTTCAGAGGAAGATCTTATATAAAAAAAAGAGAAGCTAGGATCTTGGTAAACAATTAATGTCCTCGTAAACGGATTCAGCTCGTATTAAAATCAAATAAATCAAAGCTGTGAACTGAGTGGGAGAGATCTTACTTTGTACTGCACAAGGCAGTTTGAAGTTCCCAGCACGGATGCCGTTCTGCTTTGGGCTGGCCCCCCTCTCTCTGCAGACACAGAAGCTGCAAAAATCGAAGGGCATTTGCCAGCAAAACTATATCTTCTTCCGTTCTTGTGTGAAGGATAAGAAACCTGTTAAGACATCAGATAGATGATCATCTAAACAGATACGTGACCAGGAATTCGGGGGCAGCTATTTTATGCTGCCACCATCAGCAAGCTCCTCCCAGGAAGCCCTGTTGAGTATTATTATTATTGTTGTTGTTGTTGTTGTTGTTGTTGTTGTTGTTATTATTATTATTATTATTATTATTATTATTATTATTATTATTATTATTATTATTATGTGGTTAATTTTTGGTGAGATTCACAGCCTTTGGGGCTGGTTGGTAGCTCAACAGCTCAAGTCCTAACCAAGGAACTAGGAACTGTTAAGGATATAAGCTGTTCCAAGTAGGGTGGTTTTTTTGTAGAATCAGAATGTTCAAGTCTGATAAATTTAAAATTTCCAAATAGTAAGGTAGCCCTTTAGGTATTGCTCCAAGGGCTCCAATTACAATTGGGACAACAAACAATTTCTTTTTCCACAGTCGCTCAACTTCAATTTGCAAGTTCCGGTACTTTGTGATTTTTTCCTTGCTGTTTATCTTCAATTTGTGAATCTCCAGGTATTGCAATGTCAATAAACCATACTTTTTTCTTTTCAACTATTGTTATGTCAGGTGTGTTGTGGGCTAAGTGCCTGTCAGTCTGAATTCTGAAGTCCCACAAGATCTTGACTTTCTCATTCTCTAAAATCTTCTGAACCTGATATTCCCAGTGGTTTTTGCTGTACTCAAATCCAAACTTTTGGCACAATTTCCAGTGAATGATCTTAGCAATGCAGTCATGGCATTGTAGGTAGTCAGTTTGTGAAATTTTGCTGCACCCACTGATCAAGTGGTTGACTGTCTTGTCTTTCTCATTACAGAGGCGACATTTGCTGTTGGTGGTAACATGTTAAATTTTTGCCTTCATGCAGTTTGTGGCTAAGGTTTGTTTTTGAGCTGCCAAAATAAAGCTTTCTGGTTTTTTTTTCAGTGCTCCTGATCTTAACCAGTTCCAAGTTAGCTTTTGGTCAGCTTTGCCTTCAATACTTTTCAAGTATTAGCTATGCATAGCTTTGTTTTTCCAATTTTCAGCTCGCTTCTCAATTACTTCTTTCTTATATTCAGCTTTTGAATATTTTAAAAGGCCTCCTTTATTTACTTCCTTAATCATTGGTTCTTCACTTTACTGGAGGTAATCATTCAAGCTGTGTTTTTCTTCTTCCACAGTCTGTTTTACTTGTAGGAGTCCTCGACCACCCTCTGCTCTTGGTAGTTATAATCGGTCAACATCACTTTTAGGGTGCAAAGCATGATTCATTGTCATAAGCTTCCTTATTTTTCCAAATTGTCCAACTCCATCTGGGCCCAGTCAATTATTCCTGCGGAGTATCGAATCACAGGTATAGCCCAGATATTTATGGCTTTTATGATGTTTCCTCCACTCAATTTGGACTTTAATATCTTGCGAATTCATCGAATGTACTTGGCTGAAGTTAATTCCTTGACTTTATTATGCATTAAGTCAGAGGCATCTAAAATCCCCAAGTACTTCTAGCCTTCTTCTGGTTTTACTGCCGTTATCATTTCTTCATTCTCAAGTTCTATTCCATCATCTTCTATGACCTTGCCTGCTTTGGTTGCCATTGTTGCACATTTGTCAATTCTACCAACTGCATACCAATGTCTTGGCTAAATTCTTTTGTGCTTTCAATTAATAAATTCAGTTAAGCTTTTGTTTTACCAAACAGCTTCAAATTGTCCATGTACACCAAGTGCGAAATTTTCAGTTCTTTCTTTGCAAGTTCGTATCCATAGTTCATCTTCATCAAAATGATTTTCAGTGGTAGCATTGAGAGTATAAAAAGTAGGCATGAAAGGGAATCACCCTGGAAAATGCCTCGTTTAATTTCAACTTCACCCAGTACTTCTTCATTAGCTATAAGCTTCGTTTTCCAAAGGTTCATTGAAGTTTCCATGAATTTTTGTATATTGCTGCTGATGCCAAAGATTTTCAGGCATTTCTTGATCCAGGTATGGGGAACTGAATCAAATGTTTTCTTATAGTCTATCCAAGCCATGAACAGGTTGGTTCGTCTTTTCTTTGAATTCTTTAGGATTAGCTTGTCAATCAGCAGTTGGTCCTTTATTCCTCTTGAATTTTTGCAGCATCCTTTCTGTTCTACAGGAAGCAATTATTTCTTTCCAAGTATCCATAAATTTGGTTTGCAATAACACCAGTAAGGAGATTGTATGTTGTTGGCAAACAGATGATTGGCCTATAATTTCCAGTATCCTTTCCTTTTTCTTTATCTTTTTGGATCAATAATGTCCTTCTAGTTGTCATCCATTCATCATTTTCAGATGTTTTTAAGATCTGGTTCATTTGGGCTGCCAATCTTTTGTGCACACTTGTAAGTGCATTTAACCAGAAGCCATGTAACTCATCTGGTCCAGGTGCATTCCAGTTCTTCACTTTTCTTGACTGTCTTTGCACCATTTCTTTTGTTATTTTTACATCTTCCATTTTATGCACTTTAGTAGAATCCTCAATCTGTTTGATCCATTTTGCATTTCTGTTGTGCTTCTTGTTGTTTTCCCACAAATTCTTCCAGAATTTCAGAGCTTTCTCTTTATCAGGCTTTTCATTTGTTGTTACTCCATCTCCACTTTCTGAGCTCTTATAAAACTGGTGCTGATTTGCTCTGAACTGTGAGTTTTCCTTGAATTGGGTTACTTGGTTTTCATATCTTTTAATCTTTTCAGCGATGGCAGCAACCCTCTGATTCAGCTCTTCAATTACTATCACAATCTCTTTATTCTCCAAATCGTATCTTGCTGCTTTTGACCTGCTTGTTCTTTACCTGACCTTGCCTTAGGTTCTTCAAGTTGCTCAAGTCTCCACGAAATTTTTTGATCTTCAGTTCCAACTGAATTTTCCATTTAGGCTTCCTCTTCTCGCCTCTTTGTTTCTTTTGTATTTTCAAACACAATTCTTTGGTGGTTATGAAGGCTGCTGCATACATCAGCTGGTTTGTTTCCTCTAATGTAGTGTTTTGAATGGTTTGCACAGCCTCATTGACTTTTTTTAGTATCTTTCTCAATTCTTTCCAGTTAACTTGGTTCAGCTTTGGCAAACGTCTTCTTTCAGCATCTTCCATTTGATGCTTTATTTTCTCAGCTAATTGAGCAATATCTGTTGGTGTTTGTTCTTCTGTGCTTCTTGTTCTTTATCTTCATCCATTTCAGCATCCTCTTCCTTTCTTCCTCAGTTTGCTTTTGAGTCTGCAAATCATTCTAGATGTTCCTCCTCTTCATTGGTATACTCAGACCATTAGTTGCTTTCTCTTCGATATCTATTAATTCTGCTGTAGTGAAAAATTTGTGGCTTAGAATTACACGTCATTGGTCCATTAGCCTTTGTTCACCGATATCACAGTCCGTGTGGTTCACTTTCCAAATCTGATACATTCATTTTTGAAATCCATGTTTTGCTGGCTCAGACTGATAGTAAGCTTTCATAATAGAGATGTTTTCTTCCCTACTCCAGATTTTTTGCTTTTTCACTTTTTCTTCCAGTAGCTTGTCAGCTCCATGCCCTAGTTGCCTAGAAAAGGGAGCTGAGCCCTGTAGCTCATTTTGAGCAGAATGCCCAGGAACCATAGCATCCATGTTAATCCGGGCGATGGTTCAGCTGGCGGAAATTTCATTTTTTTTCGTATTCACCATATTTGAATGGATTGTGGAGCAAATTTTGTTTGGCCCTTCACCTAAGACCTGTCTGATATGGTTGTACCTGTTCAGCTTATCCCTTAGAGAGCTCAAGCCACCACACCATGACAAGGTAAAGCTTGAGTATTATTATTATTATTATTAGATATTCATTGGAAAATGATACTGTGACTTAATTTGAATCACATTCCTAACATTTGAAATTTATCAAGAAATAAAGAATAATGGATTTAATTAGCATGGAAAATAGAATTGTTTTATCTCAAATCTAAGTTTTGTATTGAAAATATATGTTTACTCTTAATTTATGAACTGTAACTATCTTGTTCCAATATAAAAAATAAACAATGTGCTCAAAGCTTGATGGGTGGAAAGTGTCATTATTATGTGAAATTACTGTAGTATATCTCTCTTTTTTCCCATGAAATATTTGTCTTGATAAGTTAGAAGTATGGCAATGCACAACAGAAACACTCTGGAGATATGTCATCTCTGAGCAACATAAACCAAGTAAGAATACTAAAATCTTTGGCCTAAGAAGCCTTTAAAACTCAGACTGAGGATTCTCTAACTCTGAATAATGGCTAGTGGCAACAGATGGTAAAATCAAAAGAGGAGTAAAACACTCTACTTCATACTTTGAAAAAAAGCTATTTGTCAATAGTGAACAATATTTAGATAAAAGACAAACACTGTTGGCGGCAATGAACAGTGTATACAGAGCCTGAATTGCATAAAGTCTCTTATAGTTTTAAATATGCTGCATTTAAATATTTCTGTTTCAATGTTTCTCATAAAATATACAAATTAAGGTAGGTTTCGTGTAAAAATTATCATAAATATTAACCAAAGGGAAAGGGGATTAATGTAGTTATACTTAACTAATTGCAATGTAATTCATTGCTCCTACTAATATTCAAACGGGTGTCCTCTTGGATTCAGACCTCCTGCTTGAAGAGCAGGTGACAGCTATAGCCAAGGGGGACTTTGCACAGGTTTATCTGGTGCCCTGTTGTGCCTTTTCCTGGATCAGGAAGTCCTTCAGATATGAGGGGTCCTTGGTGTCAACTCTGAGCTACAAATATTCTCTTTTATCAGTCCTTCAAACAAGTATTCATGTCATAGTCACTTTACAATTGAGCTGTAATTTTCTCTACCACAACTGCTGGTCCAGAAGACAGTAGTATATGCAATAATTGGTGTATTATGGCATGCCACTGCTTTATATGCTACACTGACTACCAGTAGACCTCAAGCACAATTCAAGATGGTGGTTGCATTTACAAAGTCCTTCATGGTAAAAGGCCTGGTGATTTGAAGGATAGTCTATCTCTCAATGTTTTTACCTGTCTGATGACAAATTGGATGTGTTTATAGTGGATAAGTAATGTCATCTTGCAAGATGCTGCATATATAGCTTCTCAGTGATGGCTCCTTCCCTATACAGTGTTATCCCCCAGAGATCCATATTATTCCCATTGTTTTGATATTTCTCATATTATTAAAGACCTGGGCATTTTCACAGTCCTGGAGTTAGAGTTAGGATGGTGCTTAAGCATCTGTTTATGTTATTGATTTAGTTTTCCAGTTATATATTATTTTGACTTTTTTAAAGTTAAACTGAAATATGTAGTCAGACAGCCTTGAAATGAAATAATTATTAAATATGACAGAAAAATATGAATTACTGTTAAATGTTAAGAATAAAAATACATTGTCAATCAATATAATGAGAATGAAATTGATGTTTCTGAATTTAAGGTGATATTCTAAATACATTTTTTTTGCATTTAAGAATAATGTAGAAACTATTAGGCAAATCAACCTTCTCATAGAAAAATATAGGATAGAAGGATAAGGATGCTTGAATAATGTGAAAGATTAGACAAATTAAAGCAATAATATTTCTTGTACAATCTATGGCTATGAAAAGCTCAACTCTAGTTTATAGAAAGTATAGAAACAGAATACAGAATTATGGAGATGGATATGAGTATTATAAGTTCTGTGGACTTTAAGAAGAAACAATTAATTCAGGATGAATAAAACTGACTGTTGCTTGAAGTCAAAAATAGTCAACCCAAACACATGTATTTAGGTAAATTGTATTTATTGTGCAAGTGAATAATGGGCTAGGAAAAAAGGTGATTATGTTTGGCTAGGTTAGAATAAAGTAGGGAAAAAAATAAGGACATGTATAGGATTTAAAAGATTCCCTAAATGTCATTGAAAGTTTTATGAATTATTATTATTAAATAAAAGTGAGGAGTACAAAGATTTGTCTGTTCAATCATGAATCTGATATAGTGGGATGTTATTAATGAATATTTTGTGTATTTGCCTTCAGTTGTTTTTTTTCTCTTGGAGACTGCCTTGACATGTATCTGCAGTTTTCTTGGTAAAGTTTTTCAGAAGTGGTTGTCATTGCCTCCTTCCTAGAGGTGAGAAAGAGTGATTTGCCAAATGTCACCCAACTGATCCAATAACTAAGGCAAAATGCAAACCATACTTTCTACTTTTTTAGCTTGATGCCAAACTAGTTCTATATGTCCGATTTTTTAAAATATTATATTATCTGGATGCTATAACTGTAATTCTGATTGATGAGAATATATTCATTGCTATAATTAAAAATTACTTGTAATGATTACACTGGTTATATGAACTCAAATAAGGTCTAAAGTAAATGTTCTATATCTATAAATATTCCTAATAACAACAGCTAACAGGTTGAAAATGATCAATTGGTTCACTCTACTTCCATTACTATTAAGTTCTGAACTACTGTTCTGAACAAGTTAAAATAGCCCAGCAGTTTAAATACAATAACAGGTCATTGTTATTTATTATTCTCTCTGTTGAACCCAATAATTTATTTAATCCTATGCCCCATATGAATGCATAGAAAACATTTTAAAATGACTGAATTAGTAAGCAGAAATATTTTTGCTGTTGCTTGGCTCATGCTGTCCAGAAGAAGCTTTAGCTTTGAATTGTTAATTTAATTACTTGAATATTAGTCTTTGTGAGAAATGCCAAAAGATTAATTTTCATTTAAGGTCTGATTCACAAGGATGCTCAGAATAAACAGCAGAAGGTAAGGCTATAATCTAATGTGGCCCGGGAAAACAAATAAAATAAATTAGAGTTGCTGGGATATTATCATTGCCACCATCACTGCTGTCATTAATATTACTTTAATCATTTAAAGAAAGAATGTCTACAGATGGAGATGATATGGTGCTATTGATCTTGAATTCAGTAAAAAGAAAGCTATATAGCTATATAAAAAGGAAGGGATATAAGGGAAAAATTTTCCCTTTATACAAAAAATGAGTCTTCACTAACTATAAATCAAAGTCAGGTCAAGGATAGGACTGGCTTTTTGGTCAATTTCTGAATAATAGAATAAATTTTGGGCGACTCACAATAAAACAGAAACTTACATTTTGTGTTAGTTCTCCTTCCTCAATTTTACCAAGACAAAGTCCACTGTATTTGCTGAATATGTCGGTACCATGCTCTTAGATAACATGCAAGAGCAATCTATTTATATCCAGGATGGTTTCTAGATTGGAGACTTTACATTGCATAGAATATCATGAATATGCCTAGTTAAAACCTTTGATTCACTTGTATTATACCATCCAAAAGATATCAAAATTTACCAGTCCCTTTTTACTCTTCCTTTGGCAATTATTTTGCACAGTGAGAATGTGAGCTTGCTGTTCAATGTTGAAAGTTGATTATAAAATAATGGAAAATAATATAAAGCATATTCAAAGTCTTACAGTATTTTCATTCCTGTGCATCACAGAAATAGACTAAGCTACTTTTGTAATGTAAATGCTGAAGCATTTTTTTACAGAGTGTTACACAGAGAATCCACACATGCCAATGACAGGAACAGTTGTTTATGCATCATACACTAAAAGAGATATCTGTAGGTTTCTTCTTCTTTATACCATAATAATGGCATATTATGCCAAGCACGAAGCTTTTCTTTTTCATGAGAAAACTAAAATATATCCAGGCTTTCAGAGCAGATTTCTAATAGATTCCTTGTTTGATACAGAAAACATGAATACAGACAAGATGGTTGCTAATGGAAAAGGCTTTTCATTCAGTATTTTTATTAACACTCTGTATTCACTCTTTGTGTGGCTTCATAATCATTCTCTGTTTCAGTTGCTTTGCTCAGACCTCAGACTGACATTGAAGCATGGCAAGAAATTCTCTAATGAAATGAATCCCTTCATGAGATAGCAGACTATAAAGAAATCTATCTTTCTCTCTTTTTCTCTCTCTCCCCCTCAGTTTTTCCTCCTCCTCTTTCTTCTTCTTTTTGAGAGGTAAGGGGAAAGGCTTTTATAAATCATCATATACCTATTTTATAGACTCAAAAATTAAAATATATTTTGAAATTATTTATGTGTAATACACATCTAACAATACGCTAATATATGATTATCTTATTTGTTCACATGCTGAGTAAGCAATATTTCCTGTTTTTTACTTCATCAAACATTAAATATTTTTATATTTACCTCTCTCTGTCCTATATTTCTTAAGAACCATGTCCTGATATTTCTGAAGAGTATCTTATGTAATTATTATTTAAGATACTATGTCCAGAGGGTGAATTAATTCAACAGCCCACCCTAAAAAAAGAGTTTCAGCAAACTAAAATTTGCAAATCATACATGAAAACCTAGCTATATATGATTGATAGAATGTTTTATATGTGGAAAGGGAAAGGATAGGCAAATAGAAAAAAGTATGGAAAGACAAAGATGCATAGCTTGATGAAGGGAGAGGCAAAAAAGGATTGGTGTAATTTTCTGTCAGACCATTCTAAGGTATTAGGATTGCTAAAACAAAGAGAAAGCCTTATAAAATTCCCAGAAGTAGGATAAAGAAGCTAGTGAGTATCTTCAATAGTTATTTGTCAGTTATTTTGCTAGTCTGCTCAGTTAAGATATCTTCAAACCATATCTTCTCAGAACTGGGGATTCTGTTATAGAAGGCAATCTGGTCACCAGAGGTTTTGTTTTTTGAGCTTTCAGACTCATGCTGGGACTCATCCTCAGAAAATTTCTCTATGCATAGAGCTTGTACACAGGGAACTTCTCTGTACACAGAGTTTGTACACAGAGAAGTTCCCTGAGGATGGACTCCAGGATGAGTCTGAAAGCTCAGAAGACAAAACCTCTGGTCCCAGTGACTGACCCAGATTGGATCCTGTTTCAAGTAAAATTCAATGATCATTCTGAGATATGAAATGCCACTTCAGGGACTTGGAAAAGTTGTGTTTTTGACTTAGACAGAGGCAATATACCTGAGAAGCTAAGTTCAGCTCCTGGAAGGCCCAATTCTCTTCTTCAAGCTGTAACTGCTGATTTTGTGTTAATGCTGGCTGGACTCAAAATAAATCTATTAAGGCAATATGGCTTCAGATGACTATAAAACATCCTAAAGATTTCAAGAAAGATAAACAGCAGAGCTTTCTTACTGTACAGATTCTGTTCAGTATTTGGATGGATGGAAACATTCTTCATTTTTGTCTTTTTCATCTCTATATTTATATTATGTCTGTTCAATATGGGTTATTTAAAAAGACTGCAAAGTCATTTTTTTCTGCAATGTGATCAACACATTATAATCCAATAAAATGTCTAAAACTGATTCCTACATTGCAGGTTTTATCATTATAGGCAGCACTGGCACTAAATCTACACAAAAACTCATGGTTGCAAATGTATAGTCGAAGTAAGTAGGACTATTCATTACTAAGCATTGTCCTGAGATAATCTCATGCCTAAAATCTCAATGCTACAACATTTTAGGTGAACACATGAAAACATTGGAGGAGACTTGTGTGACAACAGGACAAGTTGATGTGAAGGAAGCATCTGAAATCTTTTCAAGGAAACAACAACAGGGCCAAGTCCATTTTTGAGGCAATTTTGTGCTGTAATTAAGACATCAGGCTAGAAAGTTCTAGGCAGGATGCCAGCTGAGGCAGAATGCCAGTTTAGGTAGGATACCAGCTGGCTGACATTCAACCAGTCACTATATCTCAACCTAAAGAAGGAAGCAATGGCAAACCACTTATGAAATCTTGCCAAGAAAACTGCAGTCAATACTGACTTAAAGGCATTCTGTTCATGTGAGTGTGTGTATTTGATTTCACATTGATAATATGGTCTAGTTTATATAGAATAGAATAAAATAGAATGTCAGAGCTTGCAGCAATATATATATATATATATATATATATATATATATATATATATATATATATATATATATATATATATATATATATATATATATATATATGTATATATATATATATATATATACACATACATACACATACATACATACACACACACACACACACACATATATATGCATACACACATATACAGTATGTGTTTGTGTGTGTGTATGTGTGAGTGAGTGAGTGTGTGTGTGTTTGTAGATTTTTCAAGCCCAAAACCCAGCCTGAAGATGGCAAGTGAGACCTCGCCGAAACGTTGCCAAGACAATTTCAATCTTACATGGGAAAAGAACCGAATACAATAAGACCAGCATACACACACCACACACACACAGACACAGACACAGACACACACACAAACACACACACAGACAGCTAAGCCATGCTCAGGCTCCAAGCCATCTCCCATAGCTCATAACAGATAGTTATGGCTATCCCAGCTCAGAATTTCTTATATACTGACATAGTGTCTAAGAGTTGGAAGCATCTTTGGAGGTCTTCTAGTCCAATCCCCTGATCAAGCAGGAAACCCTAAACCATTTCAGACAAATGGTTGTCCAATCTCTTCTTAAAAACTTTCAGTGTTGGAGAATTCACAACTTCTGGGGGCAAGTTGTTCCTCTGGTCAATTGTTCTAATTGTCAGGAAATTTCTTCTTAATTCTAGGTTGCTTCTCTCCTGGATTATTTTCCATCCATTACTTCTTGTCCTATCCTCAGGTACTTTGGAGAATACCTTGACTTCCTCTTCTTTGTGGCAACCCCTGAGATATCGGACACTGCTATCTTCTCATCCCTAATCCTTCTTTTCATTAAACTAGACATACTAAATTCTAGCAACTGTTCTTTATACCTTTTATCCTCCAGTCCTCTAATCATCTTTGTTGCTCTTCTCTGCACTCTTTCTAAAGTCTCAACATTTTTTTTTACATTGTGGCTACCAAAACTGGAGGCAGTATTCCAAGTGTGGCCTTACCAAGGCATTATAAAGTGGTATTAACACTTCACATGATTTTGATTCTATCCCTTTGTGCAGCCTAGAACTGTGTTGGTTTTATTGGCAGCTATAGCATACTACTGGCTCATATTTAACTGATTTTCTACTAGGACTCCAAGGTACCACATATGCTGTACCTGTGCATTTGATTTTTCTTGCCTAAATGTAGAACCTTACTTTTTTCACCATTTCACCATTGGATTTCATTTTGTTAGATATGTTCAAGTCTGTCAAGATCCTTCTGAATTGTAAGCCTATTACAAATCCATCTGAGGATGATGTTGTCTAACCCACATTTTTCTATCTTATCGAGTGGTATAGATTGTAGTCTACTTTGAAAAATGCCTTGCTGAAATCCAAATAAATTATATCCACAGCATTCTTCTGGTCCACTAATTTTGTCACATTGTCAAAGAATGCAATAAGATTAGTCTGGCATGATCTGTTTTTGACAAACCCATCTTGGCTTTTGGTTATGACTTTGTTTGCCTTTGATTCACTGCTTGATAATCTTTTCCAGAATCTTCCCAGATACTGAGGTCAGGCTAACAGGCCTGCAGTTTCCTGGATCTCCCCACTCCCCCCCTTTTTTTAAGATGGGAGCTACATCAGCTCTTTTCCAGTCCCCTGGTAGTTCTCCAGTGCTCCAGGACCTTTGGAAAGTATAGTTCAGTGGTTCTAAGATCACATCTGCCAGTTCCTTCAGAACCTTGGAATGTAATACATCTGGTCCCAGTGATTTAAACTCATCTAGGATGGATAGGTGCTCACTTACCATTTTGTTGTCTATTTTAACTGTTTTTTACGGTACTGTTTTTGATAGGTTGGACTGTTTTTTTTCTCCTTCGTATAAAAACATGCAAAAAATGAGTTATATAGTTCTGCTTTCTCTCTGTTGCTTGTTACCTTCATGCCACTTTCTCCCACTAGTGGGCCAATTGTTCCCTTGACTTTTTTCTTGTTTTTTACATGTTGAAAGAAGCTTTTTTTGTTATTTTTTATTTTTGTCACAAGTCTTAGTTCATTTTGAACTTTAGCTTTCCTCACTTTATCTTTGCAGGATAGGACTATTTGTTGGTGTTTTTAGTTATGTTCCCCTCTTTCCATTTTTTGTACTTGTCATTCAATTTATTAGAGTTCTTTATGCAGCCATGTTGGTTTCTTTTGAGAGCTGTTATTTTGCTTCTTCATTCATATTGTGCTAGATTAGGCTTTTATAATTTCAGTTTTTAAAATTTCCCAATCTTCTTTTTCCCATTGAGGATTCTATCCATGGAATCCTTCCCAAGGTCTCTCTAAGTTTATCAAAATTAGCTCTCTTAAATCCAAGACTCTAGTTTGACTTTGTTCTCTTGCTTGTGCTTGCATAATGTTGAATTCCAATATTGCATGATAACTCCATCCCAAGGTTCCTACCTTCTTCAACACCTTCTATAATTTCATTTCTGTTAATGAGAATAAAGTGCAATATGGCTGATTCCCTAGTTCTCTACTTTTTGAGAAACAAAGTTGTCTGCTAGGTTTGTTAGGAACCTCTTTGTTCTTCTACATGTTGCAGAGTTTGTCTCCCTGTTGATGTCAGGGTAGTTAAAATCCCCCATTACTATTGTGATGTGCTTCCTACATACCTTAATTAACTGACTAGCAAAAAGGACATCTATTTTCTCTGCTTGGTTGAATGGCCTATAGCATTCACCTATGGCAATATTATTTTTCTCCTCTTATATTGAACCAGCTTTCCATGTTCATGTGGCCAGCATGACTATATGTGAAGTGATTACAGTTCATCATATGAACTGTTACCTTCTCACCAAAGTGATATCTATTTATTTACTCACATTTGCATGGTTTCTAACTGATAGGTTTGTGTTGTGGCCCAGCAGGAGCCGTTGGAGCTGCCACCAGACTCCGACAGCGAGGGGCCCTATGAGTCGGCCCTGGAGAATGTGGAGGACCCTGGACAGGGTTCCGACTCCGAGCAGGGTGCAGAGAGACTGATTGGCCACCAGGTGGCGTCTGAGCCTTGGATCAGTGGGGAGGAGACAAGAGAGAGTGATCCAGAATCCAACTGTGAGTCGTTCCAGGAGGCACGCTGTTGAAGGGCTACTTGGCGTCAAGAACAACTACATAATTACAGGAGGTAATTACGCTCAGCTGATGGTCATTAAGCTCCTCTCCCAGATTATAAAAGAGATTGCTTGTGCCACGCCGTTCTTGCAGAAGTCAACATTTGGGACTAAAGAGAAACAAACTTGGCAGGCTAGATTGCTGCCAGAGTTTGTTTGCATTGCTGCCAAGGTTTGTAGGACTTGCTGCCAAAGTCCTTATCTATTTGTTTATTTGGCTTTTAGCTACTGAGAGACTGGACTTGCTATTAAAAAACATTCTCATTTACACTTGTTTCAGCTTTCGTTACTGGACAGAGGAGGGGGGGGTCAGAATAGGTTTGCAGGAGCTGGGGAAAGTAACAGGAGCTCACCCCATTTCATGATGCAGGGTCTCAAACCAGGACTGTCACATTTTCAGCCAACAAGCCCAGAATCTTAACCACTGAACCATCATACCTTTCTCAGTAAATGAGTAGCAGAGGACAATTATATTTCATTAACAAATATTAAAAACATATTTATTAAAAATACAAAACATGTTTTTTTATGAATTCACAGTGTAGTTTAGATTAAGTCATGGGTAAATATAACTAAGTCATTTTCAGATGTTTATTTCATAAATGTATTTTCTGCATGCTGGGCTGTACTAATCCAATTATTTAACTCAGAAGGGGTTCTAGTCCTTAAACTGGCACTTTTCAATAACTGTTTCATGTGGTTTTTAATATTCTATCTTTATTTTATTAGTCTTTCAGAAAATGCAATATTTTCTGTTGAAGTGTGAAATAAAGAATCAGTAAATTACTAAACGTCTAACTTCAGTGTCTACTGTGAACCCATATATATATCAGTGATTTATTGTTTCGTTCTTTGAGAAACCATGCAAAAAGAAATCCCATAAATGCTGCAACAATATTTCTCATTCTTTCCGAGTTTCCATAAAGATTGTAATGCCTCCTTGAAATTTGTTTCTGGCCATAGTACAAAATCTAATATGAAATTTAAAAAGCAGCCTACCAACACACTAAAAGAAATACATTAAGTAGCTGAAGCAAGTGCTAGCTAGTGCATAAGAATTGATTTCTTATCAGAGCTGTGGGTCATATTCCATAAAATACTCTGTATTAGCTTAATAGTAACAAATATTTGGTAGAAATTACTATACTTCAACATCAGAATTGTTTAGGAAAACTTTGACTATCATTCTATGTGGTTGAGAGGCATTTCATTTTTTTACCTTGGATAAGAAAAAGAATTCATTCTTGTAGTAAAGGAAACATGTTTCTAGAGAACAAGACAAAAGGGAGGGAGGAAGGAAGGAAGGATGGATTTATGTAATGGTATTATCATCATTAGTTCTAGTATTAAATACTTTTACAATGTGAAAAGAAGTATCCAGATATTTGAATAACATTCCCCATATATTGAAGAGAGATAACAGCATTTCACCTTGTCTGAGGCCATTTTCCTATTAGTGGTTTAACAGTTGTGACTTCTACAGTCATCCAGCTAGCTAGCTATGTGCTGCTGGTAATTGTTATAAAGACAGGATTTGTTTTGTTTATAATGTTATTAAAACATTACAAAATAAATAAAAAAGTTCTGTTTTTTTTTAAAAAAAAAGAATAAAAAAACATTACAAGGCATAATGGGGAAACTACTAATAACAATTCCAGAAACAGAATAAAACTGATCAGCTCTTTAAACCGTGTCCCAAGTTTTCAAAGTGTTTTGAAGCCATCTAATTTGATTTGTGACTGAAAGTAGTTTCGCTCTATGATTTATGACTCCATTTCAGTAGAGAATTTTTGATTGATTGAATTGAAGCATTCCCTCAAAACAGCCTTAGTAATCATCTCAGCTTTAAATTATGAATAAAAATGGATTTATATAATGTAATTTTGGTAGTACAATCCATGCAATGGAACTTATAAAAACTTCTTTTTAAATTTTGCTGGCTTTGAAACAAAATGAAATTATGTGAAAAATACCGGTCTTGCCTAATTCATAAATACAATATACAAGTAATGCAGATAGATTTTCATTGTAAAAGTAAAACCATTCTGAAATTTAACAATGAAATTTCTGTTTTTTAAGTCAAGAATTATATTTTCCACTAAGATTCCCTTTGCAAAATCTCAAGTGACTAAAATTTTGCTCAAATCTAGAAATAACCATCTACTAAGTAGTAATGTTTTCTGTTTAGCTACCTATTTAACTACACTAAATTTATATTTAGTTATATTAGTGTGCATATACTGCATATCTAAATTATAACAATGCAGTACAAGTTATAAACCTCAATACATCAGTTATAACAATAAAACAAATTATTAATAAACATGTAAACTATGGTTTTAAGGTAGTCTTTTATCTATATGAAATTTCTTTATCACATACCCGTTTTCCATCTCCACAGAGAAATGCCTCACCCAAAGGCATTATGCATTTCTATGCCTGCAACTTTTTAGTCAGGCAGCTTGACAGGTGTCTAAATCCATAATGCAAAGCACTTAGTTACATTTGTCTAGTCCTGACTGACTACATGCATATCGGAGAGAGTGATTAATTGTTTTTTTTACTGCCAGCAGATGATGCTAGATGAGTCAGGAAATAATGCCAGAAGAATCTACCATGCCTTGCATGGTAGATGCCTTTCATGCCTTGCATGAAAACTTAACAAAAACACTATTTGTTGACCCTGTCAGAAAAATGAGGCTTCTCTGTCAGAACAGCCATTTTTATACCAGCTCAAGGAATGGTAGATTATATTTTAATGCACTTGTCAGACTGTGCCATATCTTGGGGTAGAGAATGGATGGAGAGGGGGGGAGGGAGGGAGGAAGGGAGGGGGAGGGAGGGAGGGAGGGAGGGAGGGAGGGAGGGAGAGAGAGAGAGAGAGAGAGAGAGAGAGAGAGAGAGAGAGAGAGAGAGAGAGAGAGAGAGAGAGAGAGAGAGAGAGAGAGATTATTTCTACCTAACAAGAATAATGATGAATTTAATGATTTTTTTTTTGTCACAAGAAGATGGACTAGTGTTTTGTAAATATATTTGTTTACTTACATATATCCTTGACTATGTGCAAAATGTAAATGTGTGATCTTAATCAATGACTCTTTGAAAATTAGCTTGAAAAAGTTGCATGGCAATCATTCAAAAGCACTTGCTTTGAGATTTTGGGAAATCACTAAACAACCTGTGCCCTGTTGAATCATTATTTCAGAAGTATTTCCTTATGTAACCAAAGAAACAGAATGACTAAAAATGGTCAAAAAAAAGCAGTGAGAGACACTTTTGACTTCTTTCCTTCCCCCACCCTCCCTGCCTCCCTCCCTCCAATTCCTGCCTGCTTTCCCATTGACTTTGTTTGTGGGAATTTTGCAGGGAGAAAGTCAAGAGGAAGTTGCAAGTCCAAAGTCAGCAGGCAGGTAAAATGGCTGCTGCAGCCAGGTAAGTGGTTGCTGCTGGGAGAAGGAGTGAAAAGATGTATAAGGGTGCAGATCATGTTTTGTGTCGTTCTGTAAGTATTAACTGATGAAGAGGCTTCTTTTTTCCCCTGCTTAGAATCTTTAGTCCCCTCTAGTGTCCACTTTCTAAAATCATCATTTAGCTTTGTTATGACATACAGTGTGCTAAGATAAGTGTTTCCCATTTGAAGCTCTTTATTTTTTATAGTTAATTCCAACATTTTGTAGTTAAAATTAATATTCAAAATTTATTTGAATCTTTAATCCATTTATAACTTTCCTAGATTAAAATCTTGTTTAGAGAGTTGCTGTTTATTTCAATTTTTTTAAATTTAAATTGTTATGCTGATAATTAATTTTTTTGTTCAAACTTGAAGATTAACTCGCTTGATGAAGACTTTTCAATTTTGACATTCTGAAGGTCTCTAATAGCTTTAAAATGGTTTATAGGTGATTTCCAAAAATAATTAGGAAATGAGACTCGCACATGTAGCATCTTTTAAGAGCGTCTGCCATGGTTACAGCCAACTGGTTGAACTTATCATCTCCCATGCTCAAAGCCATGGAAAATCACTGTTCAACAGCCTCCTCATGAGAAGCAGCCATCCGGAGCATATATGGGCAATCTTCTATCTTTTCCTTATCCAGAGGTGTTTCAAGGAACCAGTCCACTCACTGATTCCCTGGTCTTTGCCATTGTCGTTGGCTCTACTTTTGTAGAACTATCTTCAACATATTATACTTTCCTCAAAAGTTCCCATGAACCCAAAATATTTCAATTGACCATATGCTAAACAAATAAATAAATAAAGTTAAATGTAAGTCATAGGGTTAAACACAGTAGCTCACTTTGATTTTTCAAATAGACAAGCTTCAGTCTTTACAATGAAGCATCTCTACAATGAAGCACCACTTCTGAATTAATGGCTCTAGTGTTTAACACTGAGGAAGCTCTGCAAAGCAGCAAGTACTATTTTCAAACATGAAAATATTTTTCATACCATAGCCCTCTATAGTATTATTAATATTAAAGCTCTTTAAAATGCTGAATATAACAGTATATGCATTTTGCTTGAAGTAAGTAATGCATCATCATTATTATTTCTATGTATGATACATTATGTTTTGCTATCATTTGAAAGGAGTACTTTATAAATGTTTCCATCTGACTTTGAGGAAAAAGAAATAACCTTCATCATAGATTTTAAAAAGGATGAACTGATTGCAAATATCTGGGAAGCAGGAAGTCAAAACAGTTATATATGTATAGCTATCCCAGGTATGTATGATGATCAATATTATTGACGTTCAGGGTGATTACAAGCTGTGAAAAAGTAGTCAGCAGCAAAGAATAGCTAAAATGTGACATTCCTTAGGTAGTACAGCACAGATAGATAGATATTTCAGCGCAGTTTATAGCTTATAGTATTAATTTATTATTAAAAATATTAAGACTGGCACAGATATGTTGATAATTCTTAATCTACACACACACACACACACACACACACACACACACACACACACAGTGGAATTAGCTGTTCACTAAGCTTTTCAATAGATATTAGGACTTATTACTTATCTCAGCCAATACAATTTTACAATTTTCAAAGGTGTTTTTGATGCAAGAGATTTGGGGGATAAAATTTCTTTTCACCGAAATCTCAGTGCTGCCATTATTATAAACTGAAAAGAGACTTCAAATGTACTAACTTGTCCAGTTTTGTAAGGTTACTTTAGATTATAGAAGCTTGAAATATATGAATTGATGTGGTGATTTATTCTACTACCAGTTGTATTGACTCTTGCCATAATAGCTAATATTAGCTATGTGAAGGGAAATGACTGGCAAATATGAACAAATTTTAGTATATTGTTTTACGTTATTGTTTTAGATTACATTATTTTGAAGAGTTTTTTGTGTTTTTTCTCTTAAGAAGAAGTGGTTTACTACACATGAAAGTGTATTTTCTCAGTTTACATATTTTAATAGGTATTATAAATAACAATATTCTGTTTTAGGATAAGATGATTTCCTGATCCAAGAACAAAAATTATTGAACAGTAATGTTCATTGGATTTTATAGAAATATCAGTGAAAACTGATTACACCTAAGTCTATTTTTCTTCAAGCTATGAATTGGGGTTAGTTGCATAAGAGTTTGAATGCAGTAATGGACTAGAGGAAGATTAGTAATAGTAACATGACTACCTCAGAAAAGAATTAATAATCTATTTAGGAGTAGATTAACAATGTTATAATTCCAAGTCACATTCTAACATGCAGTAAATTATAGCTTTGTATGACCCATATGCTCTCTTGATTTACTGAAAAAGGCTCTAATGTTGGGAAAGAGTGGAGAAGAAGTGGAAATGGCGCAAGCTTTACTCGAATTAATTGGTCGTAAATTCGCAATTTTCTTCTCTTCCCGCCTCCCCTTTGTGTCCCACATAAAAAAGTGCCAGTAAAACACACACACACACACACACACACACACACACAAACACACATTACTTACAATAATAAAGTTACTTACAAATTACAATAATTTTGAATTCCTCCCCCCTCCCTCCGACCCACATACCTTTTCCAGCTATTTCACAGAGGATTTCAACTCTCCTCTTGTCTGCCATGATGAAAATGTAAAAAAGGTAAAAAAAAAAAAAAAAGGCAAGAGCTGCTGAAGTAAGGATGGATTAGCTGCTGCCAGAGCCTCCAATGGATGACTCTGCTTAACTGTTTAAAAAAAGCCTCTAAAAAAGTGCCCTCTACAGGAGGAGGCGACGTGCCTCATCTACATAAGGAATTTTTTGCCTTTTAACCCTTGTTTAACTCTGTTCAAGTGATCATAAAGATAGACTAAATGAGGCATGTGGTTCTCTTGCCTCCTCCTGCAGAGGGCACTTTTTAAAGAGGCTTTTTTAAACAGTTAAGCACTAAGCAGAGTCATCCACTGTGACTCTGGCAGCAACTACCTCAGCCTTTTTCCTTTTAATTTTTTTTCTTTTCATGATGACAGTGGTGAGGCCCTGCCTCCCCTGCCTTCCCTGACTGCATGTCACTGTTGTCATGGAGAAAATCTATTGTATGTGGTTGCCAGGAGTTGATTCCATGTAAATCAAAGAGCAATTATTATCATACACACAGAAAAAAGTTTTATTCTTTCCCTCTGTTGTAGGCCATGTCATGGCTCTTTTGTAAAATGTCCACTCCATTATTTCCAACAGGAACCTACAACATTCTGAAACCAACCAGTTATTTCCACTATGTTAGAAATTGCAAGCCAAAGAGAAGATTATAGTCAATTGAACATAATTATTATATATTTTCAATTATTATTCAGCCACAACTATCTGTGATTAGTATAATCTTATTCAATCCCAATAGATATCTTTTTAAAAAAATGCACAATAGTGGAAATCTTATAGATAATTTGCACCTAAAAATTGTCACCAAGGAGTGAAGAGGATAACTGAAAGATATTTTCCATTTTTTGGGATGTTCTTTTCTTTATTCTTCCAGTATAAATTGTATTTTGAAATTTTAGATTTCTGAAATAAATATGTTTTCAATAAATCTATTTCCTGTCCCTAAATACTGAATTGAATCCAAGTAACATTTTTGATACCTTGTTCAACAAGTTCAATTTTCTGTTCAATACAGAGCAAAGTAATGGATTCCCAATTTGGAATTTCAAAACAATGGAAAAATGAACTTGCAGAATTGTTAGAAAGAAAAAATAAATAAATTGTGAGTAGAACATTAATCTTTTTTTAAACTTATTTCCCTGAGCTAGCTCTATAAACTATGCTATATTTACTCAAGTAAGCTTTTGAGTGTTTTGCACTGCAACAGTGACACACTAAGTATTAGAATGCAAGGTTATTGCTCTAACTCAATACATTTTATAGGTAATATGTGATATTTTCAAGGTTAATATTAAGCTTAGATTTTGAGCACTTTTTATCCTGATTACATAAACCATGTAGCAGATATGATTTGTTGTGATCTTTCTTATACTGAAATCTTGAAACAATTCCAATTGGCTATCACATTTTCCCTACTAGATTAATTTAAATGTTCTATCAATTCTACATAAAAGTATTTAAAAGGTGTTTTATGGGCTTCAGGTTTTCCTCAATATTTTTATATTATGTTGGTAATTATATATAAAAATATATTAAACAACACATTTATATCCTAACAATCTGTAATGCCCATCTTGCTAATTAGTTCATAACTGGTAATATAACACTCAAGTCTCTTCTGAATTAATGCTTATGCTATAGGTTGGGTTTTTTTTCCCAGATGAAAACTACACTTTTTTACCTTATGGCTTTAGCAGAATAATGCCCGAATGCTCATATGTTAAATACTCTTTCCTGGGACTGGGAAGGTGTTCTGACACCCACCCACCCCCCCGTTGCCGTCCAGAAATGAAAGCCAAAAACAAACGTAAAGAAGAATACTTTTAATCAGGCCAGACTCTCGTTGGCTGCAAGCCCAAAATAAACAAAGAGATAAGCATTCCGGCAGCAAGTCCTACAAACCTAGGCAGCAAATGCAAACAAACTCTGACAGCAATCCAACTTGCCAAGTTTGTTTCTCTTAATTGTGAACATTGACTTCTGCAAAAGGGCGTGGCACAAGCAGTCTCTTTTATAATCAGGAGAGGAACTTAATAAGCATCAGCTGAGCGTAATCATCTCATATAATTATGCAGTTGTTCTTGCCACCGAGTAGCCCTTTGACGGCGTGCATCCCGAAACAACTCACAAGTGTTTTCTGGATCACTTCCTCTGATCCAAGGCTCCAGCACCACCTGGTGGCCAACCAGTCTCTCCTCGCCCTGCTCGGAGTTGGCACCCTGTCCAGAGTCCTCCACCTCCTCCAGGGCCGACTCATAAGACCCCTTGCTGTCGGAGTCTGGCGGCAGCTCAACGGCTCCTGCTGGGCCATAACACAAGGGTAAATTAAAAAATGCAATTAACATGTTCATGATTCTATGTGTGATCCTGTGGCATCTGTTACATGATTCTATATTTAAAAAAGGAAGGTCAAATATTTGCCCCCTTTTTAAAATAAGTTTTTATCTGATAACCAATGTTCAGGATTTTAGAATCCGTAATCCAAAATCTTATTTTCAGGCTAAGAGGATGTAAGTAAGTATGATGAATATGTAGCACCCATAGCCCTACTTTAATGACTAAAATTGTGTTCATTGTTAGTTCATTGTCTGCCATCATTGATTTATGGAGTTATTCATAGGAAGAAGCTATTCCTGAATAAATGTAATGCATAATAATTGCTGAGAACTGCATATATCTATGATCCTGGTGAAAATTTTGTACTTTTGTATAAGAACAGGCTAGATCAGAAATTTACTTTTTACCTATTTACATATAACTTTTAATTTCCAAGACTTTATACATAATCCATAGAATATTGTAAGTCTACTTTACTGACCTGTGTATTGGAGAGGCTCATGATGTGAGGATGCAAGAAGTAACTTAAGGCATCATAAATTTGATTGCCTTCCCCCTCAAGGCCAGGCTGGTGCTAACATTGGCTGCTAGATAGACATAGAAATTTCTACTCTTGCATTTGGAACGTAGAGTCCTTAATGGCAAAAATATTTTTTCCCCTTCTCTGTTTTTCTTTTGGTCAGGATCTCTTTTATTATTATATATTTCAACAATTTTATTTTGATTGATTAGAAGATGACTTAAAGTAAAATTTAAAAAGAAAAAAAACAGCAACAAGAATGTTCCTTGTGCAAGCATATTTATAGTTGTTTTCATATTTGACAGGTGGGAAATATGTAATAAACATACCTCCTCTGTAGGAGAGAGACTGATTGAAGCAGGGGGAGGAATCAAATGGGGGAAAGTCTGACAAATGCATTGGGAAGAGAAGGGATTGCTGATTATAATTTGAGGCAGTTGTCCTGACCTTTGACCTTAATAAACAGGCTCCATTGAAGTTGTAACTCAAGGACTATCTGTACATCACAAAAGCTATTTATCTTGGCTTTTTCAACAGTAAGAATAAAAATATTCATGTCTTTCCAATTATAATTCTCAGCAACTAATAATTAACCATTATAAATATACAAAACATAATCTCCCACACCCCAATTTATAACCGTTGCTTATTAACCAAGATTCCATAGCACTGCCTTATCAAGTATACATGTCCGGACTCCTTTCCCATCGTTGCTCAGTGCTTGGGGGCAAAACTAGGTTTTCATAGCCTTTGATAAGACCAAGAGACAAAGTAATAATCACTTTTAATGTCCTTACATTGTCTTTAACAAGTATCTAATATAGTATAGATCTTTTTCCAAGAATAATGACCTCCATTATCAGTAATTGGCAGTTTCTCAAAATATCCATTATTTTGTTATTTTGAAGTTGTTGCTTGTTTTGGAAGGACAGATTTTTATAGGGGTAAATTAGCTAGCGAAATGCCCCCATTTCAGTGGTGAGATTTCAGGACATTTTGGACGGTTTGAGGGGTTTTAAGGTTGATGTGTTCCCATCCTTAAACATCAGAAAGAAGACCCAAATGATACCACCCCAACACAGCTATTTTGCTGTCAAGACTTTGTTAATATATCCTTATAAAATTTAATTGGGCAAAAATTGTGTGTCACAACTTATGACCTATAAGTTACCCTATCTTAAAATAAGCATGTGCTAAAAACTAAAGTGAAGATCACTTTAAAGAAATATATTTCAAGTTGTGCTTCACAAACAAATGGAGGCAAGGTATGGCCTTCAAGAGAAAAAAAAGGTATGAGAAAAGAATTGAAAAATCAATCTACAACTTAGTTGTTCTAAAAAAAACCAAAGGAGGAGAATAGAGAAGGCAGGGTTGCTGCATCAATAAACTAAGCAGAGAATTGGTTTAATGTTAGCCAATTATCATTAACAAATTATACAAGGTATGAAATCTTATAATTCTCTTGTTTTTGAAATATGTTCTATTTCAAAAAGAAGTAATGAAGTCAGGGGAAAATGCTATACACAATGATGGAGGGGAAAAAGTTATGCCTTATCTGTTCAATGACTTGCTCTTTACAGGTGGTTGGTTAGAAAATTAGTATCTATTATTTTCAGCAGTAATAAATCCTAATATCTGAAGAAAGAAAGAAGAGAT
This sequence comes from Thamnophis sirtalis, assembly GCF_051295495.1. Classification (NCBI taxonomy): domain Eukaryota; kingdom Metazoa; phylum Chordata; class Lepidosauria; order Squamata; family Natricidae; genus Thamnophis; species Thamnophis sirtalis. The sequence goes on along the minus strand of NW_028261388.1, from coordinate 47,084,755 downwards.
GGATTGCCAAATCATTGCTACTTGCCATAGTATAATGAAGATTCATCTTTATGATGAACAATTTAGTCTGCATACTAAATTGCATACCAAACAACTACAGTATTCCAGTAATAATTAAAGTAATATCATTTAATTTTTTAAAAATAGTTTGTCAGCAATGACAAAAATATACAAAAGAGCAGAACAATGATGAAAGCCATCTTGAATGCATTTGGGTCAATATAAAAGGAAAGAAATAATGACATTGCCATAGTTGTATATTCAACTAAACTGAGGAAATAGATTAATTTAGGGGGATTTTAAATACCCATGGAGGATACCCACTTTATGAAGAAAAGTTGATTCAGATCGATAGGCATTGTAGCTTCATACAAGTCTCCATACACCAAATTATATCATCAATATATGATATACTTTGTTCTGATTTCATGGTAAAGCTGGATTCTCATTTTTAAGGATTGTAATTACTGGATCTTTACATTGTCAGGCATCATGTTAATGTATATCTCTTTCTTTTTTTTATTCTGGGAATTTTACTTGATTTGTTTCAGAAATTTTAAACTGCCTAGGCACTTAAGAACTAACTATAATTTATACACACACATATAACAAACAATTATAATCACGATCACAGAGATCACATTAACACTGTACATTTGTACAATGAAACTTGCTATTTAAAAAAATAGTTATTTGTTTGCTGTTATGGCATATACCTGTAACAGGAAATCACTAAGCAGAGAGGAAGTGGTTCATCATTGATTATTTTAGGTACTGGTTGCTTTTTCAATCTTGTTTCAAGCTTTCATGACCAAGCAATTGCTCAAATGAGATTATTTGTTAAATATTATGAAGTCAGACATGATTTATACATTCTTGGACTATACAGCTTAATTAGAAACAATCACAAAATGAGTTTCTCTTTTAATCATAAAATAAGTGATAGAATATTCCATGTTCCTGGTTTGTTTTGTTTGTGATTATTTAGTCTTCTTAGAGAAATTAAAATACTTGTCCAAAAAATTGAAAAATGTATCTTATCTTTTAAGCCTTTGCTGAAAAAGTCCATACATCTAAACATTTGTTATCAATTCAAGGGAAAACACATTTTAAATTTACCCTTAACACAATAAAAGAACAAACAAAGAAAAAACAAACATATGAACAATGGATTCCATTTGATTTTTATGACAAACATACCGGTAGATAAGGAAACTTTATGTCTTGCTCAACATGAATCAATTATTCCAATGAGATTTTTTTTTACATGAAAATTGAACCATGCCTTTCATCACTTTGCAACTGCTGCTCAAATTTACATGTTCTCTGCCATCTGAAAAAGACTGATCTTGGGAAACAAACTGAAAATCAATTGGCAACAAAAGCTCCTAAAGACTTCAGTGAGATCAGCCTCATTTCAGGCATCCTCTGAGCAGAATTTTTGTGACATTCCAACTGATGTTAAAAACAGAAACGGTTCTCCTGGGTCCACTCTACCAGGTTTTAATTTCAATAAGCCCCCAAAAAACAAATGGTTTATCAAACAAGACAAATGAAAGAAAATGCAATCCAAAAAGATTAGTGCTTAGATACAACTGTAATAGATTAAAGTGTCTTCACATTTTTAAAGCAAAAAGGAACGTTTTTAAACACTTGAAGATAACTAATTATCACCTCAGGGGATGGGAAGAATGTGCAAACTAGTCTATCATTTGAGACTCCAGATCTTTTTCTTTAAAATGAATTAAACACTTTCTAGGCCAAATAAAAATATGAGCTGTTGATGACATAAGAAAGATATAATTAGTATGGCACTGTAGGGGTACTAAGTTGCTATTCATGCCCTCCTGTATTTACATTCCTCTAGTGAATGTTGCTGCATCTTGTTTTATTGTTCTTTCTGTGGGTATTTTCTTTCTATATTATGCTTTCTAGTGAAAGTCATTCTTTTGCTCTGCTTTGCTTAATTAAGGTTTTCAGCTTATTTCTCATTTGTGTGTTTATTGCTTTTCAATGCACAAAAGTCCTGCTCACATTTTAGTGTGGAATAGCATTAAATGCTTTGGGAATATAATTTAATGCAAAGCAACCTATTGAGTTTTTATTTTCCCATTATATGTAGGATTGCCTTCACAAGGTAAGATTGTCATGTGACTATTCTACATCACTTTATAGCAAAGTAAGAGAACCCACGGAGCTCGACACAGCATAAAGTCAGGCATATTCACTTATATTCCTTAAATATAATTTCTTTTTTTAACATACTTTGCTAATGGATTGCCCTCAGTGAATTCATATGACAGCCAGAATAACCTGTGTTTACTTCAGCATACACAGACAAATCATGCATACACAAATACACATAATTGGAATGATGCAAGGAAAAGTAACATAGCACTCTAGAAATGTAAAATATTACATGAATTAGTTAAAAGACAATTTTTGCTTTCTTTGGTTTATTTTCAAATCCAGAGTCTTCTATTGTGAATCGCAATTCATCAGCAAACCTATTGATAAAAAAGAAGAAGAAACCAAGATTACTCAAGAGCTACTTCAAATATTTTTGCTATTTTAGATCAATCATATCTTTAAAAACATGACACTTTTGATATCATAGACGAAGACAAAGTTGATTTTATGAATAAAATATATGCATGGCATGTTTTCTTCAATTGGAAGAATATCATTGTTGAATATTAGAAATCATGATGAATAAATGTCACCTTTTTATGTCAGGAGAAAAACTAGAAGGCACTGGCCCATAAAATATAATTTGCTTGTTTTGACAAATAAGCTTCACTACTCGAAAGAATTGCTGGCAACAATGAAAAACAACACATTTATACTTAAAGAATTAGATGAATGATTCAGAGAAACCCTGTTGACTTAAAAGTCTAGCAATCATTTTATTCCAAATTAGAATTATGGAGGAAACCTTAATATGATTAAACTTTATTTCTTCCTTTAAAATTCTATTTAGATTTTTTTACAGGAAGGAGGGCAATGCAATGCTTTCACTTCTTAATATAAGAATCTGTATCAAGTCATTTTACATCTTATAAATTCCATTCAGACATGAAAAAGCTGTAAAGCTATGTGCATGGTCATGTCTTCTCATGGAAATCAGTGTAACACTGATAGCTACAGTTAGAGAAGAATTCTCTTTTCATTATTATTTGTTTTAATTACTCAGTTTAAGAAAGAAAATAAACTCAGTTTAAAGGAATTATTCTTGTCTTAGTGCCTCTTTAAATAAGTGATTTATTTCTTTATGCATAACCAAGTCTTCCATTATTGTTAGCTGATAATAGAGATTAGGTATACAGTGGAAAGAAATGAGAAAGTAAAATCAGTTATTTTAGGAACAACAACATAGCCTCCTTCTTTATTTCTCAAACATTTAAATAGTATTCAAATGCCATTAAGATATTTTTAAGGAACATTGTCATTATTGAACATTTTGGTAAGGCATTCTGTTAGCCTAATTTGTGTTAGGGGACACAGGTCTAATTCTAAAGACTCTAATTAGCAATAGTAATAGCAATAGCAGTAGACTTATATACCGCTTCATAGGCCTTTCAGGCCTCTCTAAGCGGTTTACAGAGAGTCAGCATATTGCCCCCAACAATCTGGGTCCTCATTTTACCCACCTCGGAAGGATGGAAGGCTGAGTCAACCCTGAGCCGGTGAGATTTGAACCGCTGACCTGCTGATCTAGCAGTAGCCTGCAGTGCTGCTTTTAACCACTGCGCCACCTTGGCTCTTAATTAGAAATACCTAGGTCTAAATTAAATTTGTGTAGTTCAATATGAGCCATTGTTTATGGTTAGAAATACAGCTACATTAGAAGCCAGCACCACTTACAGCAAATATGACCAAACTATTGTGGCAGATCTGATAAACGCACTAGATTGCACCTTGCTGCCTCTCTCTTCCTCTCTCTTTGTTTTATCTTTCTTTTCCCAAGAAGAGATTGGAGGGGGGGGGGTCAGACAGCTTTTAATGTGCTGAAAACATACTTACATATAAAAAATTTAAGTAGGAATCATACAGATAATTAGGCTGGCTATTCTTTTAGAGGTAAACATTACTTTTGTTTTGCCATTTAGACTGAGAGATACCACAACTTGGTTCTAGCTTTCAACAGCTAGACTATCCTAATTCAGTTTCAAACAGCTGCAAAATACTACTGCTGTTCAAAGGAGTGCCATGCTCCTTTGCAGAGGCCATTGCAAGCTGGACTGCTAAATGAATTCAATTTTCAGCAGGATATCAAAGTGAAAAGGTGTGGTTTTCTGTCTTGATCCCCTAAAAAGGAAGCACTAAGATGGGTCACTATATTTCAGCTGACTTCTTGCCTTTGCTTTTCTTCACTGGAAGAATGAGAATAAGATACCCGAAAGACTCTCAATGTAGCTACTTTCACTTGGCACAAACAAGCTGAGACTTGTTAAATAAACTTGTTATTATTTTACAAAATAAAATAAAATTTCTCAAACTACACTGATATGATCAGCGCACCAAATTACCAATAAATTATAAGTCTATAGTGAATTGTTAGGGAACTTTCTTCTTTATGTTTCCTCCCCACCCCCACCAGAGTATGACATGGCTACTGATTTGATTAAGGCATACTAAAGTAGAGTGTATTTTTTTTTCATGGGAACCTTTTTATTAATAGTCATAATGTGATTACAAAATGAGATACCACATTTTTGCATTTATCAGGTCTAGTCTTCAAAATAATTTTAGGAATACATACTGACATATGTACTGTATCATATATGTGTAATATAAACAACACATCATATATTTATTTTGGCTGTGTAAACTGGCAATGACAACAACAACCTGCCCTCAGTAGCAGTAATATTAATCTAGCATTATGAGGCTGTCACATTAGCAAATGATCATTCAGAAATTTGCAAATGACCTTCATGCTAACACAACAACACCCACTGCTGTAGTTGTAAATCAGACCTTGATGCCTGAATAGAAATAGAAGCTATGTTACTTTTCTGCTATGGAAAGCAACGAAGGCAGAAATGTCATTGTCTGTTGCACGAAGCTATTATAAAGCCCATAAATACTAGTCAAATTGAATTATACTAAATGTGATGCTGGTGCAAAATAGTGGACAAATAACCCATACACCATGCTAAGGCCAATAGAGTAATAAGGGAGTTCTCATCTGTCAGCAGAATTCTACTTGTATGATATATTACAGTGAGCAGTTTCAATGCAGCATCCATCTATATTATAGGGTATTCTGCTGTGAAGCAACATTTTGTCATCAGCAATGGATATCCCCTACAATTTGGTTTTATAAAAAATGTGGAAGGCTTTCATTTTAATTTATTAACAGGTATGATAAAATGTTATGTATATATTTCAGATTTTTACTAGCCTTGCTAGCAATCATTTTGTAGACTGTCATCATTATCATAGTTAATGTTCATTTAAGTGATTCGTTCTCTTCTTCCGTCTGTCCCAAGAATTCTTGGAGACAAAGAGAAATGAATGAAACAGCTGATCATGAAATGTATTTAAATAGAAGTAGCTCAGGTTAGTAGTTGGGCTGTTCGTCTGAGCTCTGAGCTTGGCAATTTCGTTACAAATATTTCATCATCATTCAAGGAGACATTTTCAGTGTGCTTGGAGACTGACAATGTCTCCTTGAATGGTGACAAAATGTTTGCAACCAAACTGTCATGCTCAGACCTCAGACAAACAGACCATAGCTGACCATTTCATCAGAAACAAAAGCATTAGTATATGGGAGTGCACTAAAGAACTACCAGATTCAGCTGCAGAAATCCAGAGGACCACAAAATGGAAGCAAAAAGTTGCAGTTTTCAATACATTTTTGCTGTCATCTACAGCCCATCTGGATATTTGCCTTCGAGCTCTGAAACACCTAAGTATTTATTTATCAAAATTGTAAACTGCCTAATTTTAAAAGCCTCAGGCTGATTTGAAATATTCATGCCAAAAGAGAAAAAATAAATAATACAATTTGAGTTAAAGTATATTCAATAAAACAAAACTCAAAAACAATTCATTACATAAATTAGGGCAATGACAAGAAATTGATCAAATTCTAAAATAATGTTTTGTTTTGTGTGAAATAAAATGTTATTAGTATGTAATTTAGCATATGATTAAGATACAATTAAAAGGGGAAATTAACATGACTTTCTCAGGTGACAAAGTGATGCTAATATGGGCAGAGTTTATCTGTTTGGGAAGAATATTCCATAAAGATGCCACTTTGGAAGAGGCTATTTTCCTTGTAGTGATTATCCCCAAATCCTTTACTGGAGAGATCTGGAGGAAAGTTTCTTTAGAAATCCTTAATGTCTGGATAGTTACATATGCAAGAAAGTCCTCCTTCATGTAACGTATTTCCAAGACTTTAAAAGTCAAAATCTGTTATTTGGGCTCAGAAATGGACTGGCAGAAAATGTAAATAGTAAAGTAGCAACATGATATGTTTATATTGACCAATCCAATCGAGCAGCCTCAAGATTCCAGACCATTTTCAAAGGCACTCCTACTTAGAATGCATTGTAATTATTTAATTAGATTGTGAATAAGCAGCCAAGGATGTCTCTGATTAGGTAAGGTCACAACTGGTAAATCAGCTGAAGCTGATAAAAGCACCCATGATAGCAATGTTCCAAAATTTGTGGGCCTGATCCAAACAAGAGGAGGGGGGGTCAACCTATATTCTAAAACACCTGAAGGAAAGAAATGGTGAATGGAAACTAATCAAGGAAAGAATCAACCTAGAATTAAGGAAATTTCCTGAGAGTTAGAACAATTAATTAGTGGAATGACTTAGCTCCAGAACCTATGGGTGGTCCAACACTGGAGTTTTTAAAGAAGAGATTCGACAACTATTTCTCTGAAATGTTTTAGAATTTCCTGTTTGAGGTTAAACTAGAAGACCTCCAAGGCTCCTTCCAACTCTGTTATTCTGTTAATGCCACCTATAAGTCTTCTGACAGTGATGGACCACCTGCAGACTATGAACCTTTAGGGTATGTGTGAACACCTCCAGAACCAGCAAAGCACCACTCAGCTTTATATGTACAGTACATCAACAAATTATAATCTTATCTGACAATGGTGACAGCATATAAAGAGAATTTATATAAAATGTTTTATAGATGGCACACGACACCTGGAAGATTAACTAAAATGTTTAAGGATAAATCAGCTAAATGTTGGAAATGTCACCAATTGCCAGGAACATATATGTGGTGGATGTGTAGGGATGCAAAAAGCTATTGGATTAAAATACAAACATGGTTAGAGAAAATGATACATAAACCTGTAGAGTTTAAGCCAGATATATTTTTATTGGGTATTCTACAAAGATAAATACAGCAAAGAAGATTCATATTTTATTGTACAAATAATAACAGCAGCCAGAATTGTATTTGCACAAAACTGGAAAGCAGATAAAATCCCATCGGAATGAGAAGTAATAAAGATATTAGATTGTGTAGAAATGACCAGGTTGACATTGAGAATAAAGGACAAAGAGGAATCAGTGCACTACAGGACATGGGTGTGATTTTATGAGTGGCTTTAAAAAAGATGTAAATAGAAAGAAAAAGGAACAAAACATGAAATATGTATCTCAGATGACACATGATTAATATAGGGAGAGGGGAAATAAGAAAATATTAAAATGTAAATACACAGGTGGAAAAATGATATGAACTGACATATGTTAAATAACAGTTATAAGAATGTATATCTAAGAATGAATTTGAAAGGAAAAATAAAAAACTTTTTACAATAAAAAGATAAATTATAATCTTATTTTATGTTCTCATCCAAGAAAGTTCTTCAGTTCTGATTATCAGAACTGAATGGATGAGAAGTGAAGCCTCTTCAAGGAAAAACAAAGAAAATTCAGTTAGCTCTTGAAAAAGCACCTTTGGGATGACTGGCCTAAGGTCACCCAGCTGACTAATTACCTAAAATGGGAACTAAAACTTGTAGTTTCCTTGTTTTTTGGCCTGATGCCTTAATCTTTGTCCCAACTGATTCTCTTGGTTTTAATTTGGAAAATAAATATAGTAAGTAGCATTCAGTCATCTGACATTATAGAATTATTTAGTTTCACAACTTCAAGACTTGTTAAAATAGATAATTTTGATATGAGTGGAATAATCACAGCCGCATCTGTCAAATGTACCTGGATGTTAGCTACCCAGTTTTTTTATTTCCTGACTTTAACACACAGCCTAACAAGTAGCAAATGTCCCCCCACAAAAAGGCAGGTATCACTTTTTAAGAGAAAATTGCACATTATTAACAGGAAGCCTGCTGTGTGGGTAAACTTAAAGTTCAGATGGCTGATCTGCATGATCAAAAACACTGCATGAGTGAATCCAATTTAGAGCTAAGCTTTAAAAAGGAGGGTTTTTAATTATTTTTCAGGCATTGTTTTAAAAGAGTGCAAAGTTATTCACCAGTGAGAAATAGTAATATGCCCTTAAAGTAATATTTTCTCAGCATGTAAACTAGATCTTAAGGCTATGAAGGCATATCTGCCAAGCACACCTCCTTCAGCAACCAAGAAAGAAATCTCTCAACTCCATTGTTTGTGGAATTAAAAGTACTTTTACTGGTTATGAAAAGATAGCAATGAAGTAAAGCAAGTCTGAGGCAGAAAAGCGCAAAATCATACATATCAAACTTTTTCCCAGCCTTCGCCTTCCAACAACCCCCACCCCATTGCCCAATCTGCAACTCCCTTAGGTGTCATGTGGGTTGCATCTCCAAGAAGCATCATCAGGTTGGTATGCAGAGCAGTTGGCCTTGGCCAGGTCCAAACATCGGCCATCAGCATGTGCAGAAGATGGTGAGAATAAAACTCCCTTTTTGACTAACCCTCCTGTAGCAATTTTTCCCATCCCAAATACCATGCCCTCCCCCCCTCCGTTTCCATGGCAGCCGAAAGCAAGCAAGCGAAGCAGAGGCTGACCATATCATTATAACTGTCTTATTCAGTAAAAGCCCCCCCAACTGTTCTAGATCTTCATAGAACTCTTCACAAGAAAATCTTTTTAAAAACTTTCAAAACAGAGGTGGAAAATGGGAAAGAATAAAAAGATGCATGTTTTCAACATTAAGAGGATTTGTGGAAAAGGGATCTTTCTATCTCCCCAACCCATATTTTGAAGGCCAAACATTTGGTCCAGCCTATTTCAAATTCCCTGTTCTACAAAACAAAAACAACCTTGCTTTGATGAAAAATGAGAGTTGCTTTAAGGACTATAATTTTTACAGTCAGCATATATATTTGTGTGCTTTGCTTACTTTTTGTAATTAAAACTGATTTTTACAAATGCCCTATAGCACTTTTTCTAGACTTTCTCAAGCCAATTAAGAAACTAATTCTCAAACTAATTAAGAAAATGGAGCAAGCTAGTTACTTCAAGGCTAGTTCTACAGGTCATGTTGCAAGGATTTGTGTACAAAGCTCCAGTTTTATCATTAGTTTTGATCATGAATAATAATACAAATCCTTGTAGTCTTTTATACTTAACTACTGTATGCAGCTTTATCCCTTAATATAGGACTACCAAATCTGTGATAAAAAATAACTAAAAGACAAGAAGAAGTTAGAAACTCTTTTTTGCAATACAGATTTAAATACAAATGGCAGCTAGGAATTGTAGTGTAGTGTATTATATATGAGGTTATACAATATAATAATTCACCTTGGAATCAAAATCTAAAAGAAATATATAAATTTAAACTGAGTTTCACAAACAATGGATTAACTTAAATATCTGCCTGGAATAAAAGATAACATAAGCATGTAGGCTGCCATCAAAGATTACTCAGTATTTTAGAACTATTTGTTGTCTTTCAGTTCAATCTATTCTACATGTAGATTGAGCAAAAATTAAAAGAAAAGCTATAAGTGTAAACGTATGCAATAAAATAAAGAAGAAAAGAAACAACCAAATGTTGGAAGAAATGTCCTTCTGGGTTCGGCTCCAAGTGGGGAAAAAGACCCTGGAGATATGGAGGCTGCTTGGAAAGATGGTTTAATGGTGGACAGGACTACATGGCTTGAGTCCTGAACAGAAAAGATGATCACATGCTTCAATGTTGGGTGGAGAAGAAGAGAAGGAAGGGCTAAGATGCTAAAAGTCCCTGGTTTTATGCCCTCTCTGGCCTTTGATCTTGATCTTGTATTCTGATTGGTTGTCAGACTCCCATGGGGCCATGCAGGGGCAACTCTCTAGGCTGTGTTTTGAATCCAGGTTTGGTTGAGTTCTCAGATGCCATGTGGTGAGTGACTAAAGGCTGATCATGCCTTAATCCCATCACCTTGGAGCTGAAGGGGAGAACTCTTTATTATGCAAAGGGACTGGCTTGGTCATCTTAATGGCCTATTGAAAAAGGGGGACGGGCAGGAAGCTGCAGGGAGCTACTCTACCTTTAAAACATGTTTCTTCCTTTTCACGTCCAGGGAAATGTAATATTCTGCCTTTTCAATATTTCCTAGGATATTTCATTTTTCTGGGAGAGGGCTGGGTGATAACGTCCTAAACAAAGATAAACAAATGTTTAAAAAAATAGTATGATGATATATAAGAAAATATTCTTATATACTCAACTTCAGGCATTGCAAATCTATATGTAAGATGTTGTAATTAAGGATATTGGGGTCTATCAGATTTCACATAGCAATCTGCTTTCTTTCTGTAACGCTCATTTATAACTAGCTAACAGTAGAAGCTTCAGAAATTCTTCCTAGGTAGATTAGTTATTTTATTGTAATCAAGAAAGAAATTATATATACATAGTTCGCAGCTCTCAAGTGCATATGCATTTCAGTGTATATAATTGGACCAATTTGTGAAGCAATCAAGCTAACCCTTTTAGGACTACCCTATGTTATGTTGTAGAATAAAAGTTGGTTTTCAGATTGGCTTTTCTAATTTAAGAGTCCTTGAATATATAGGAAATAGGTTTGCAATAAACCTATGTGAATCAGCTCTGATTCAACGCTAACTGAAAGTGAAAGATTTAAAAAAGTGATTTGATTTAAAATTTTTATTCAAGATACAAGACCAACCTGATTCAGTTCAAAGTGCATTGGGGTTCAATATTTGATTTTTTTTAAAAATCAAATTGTAAGTCCATGAGGTAATTAAAAATGTATTAAGCTACTTCTTATTTTTTTCCCTAGAAGAGAAATATAATGATATAGCATGAATAATATCCATTCGAGGACCTTAGCACCATAATTTTCAATTGAATTCATTTAAGAGTTTAACTGTGATACATTTTTCAAAATAGTAATTTTAGAGAGGAGTAGACAACAGAAATGTGTCCAATACTCTAGCAAAAAATCTATAAATAAGCAAACTTTTCACTATTTTTTTCTTGGTTAGCAGGGTTGGTGGGATATTCTTAAGAAAGATAACAAATTTCTCTTTGTGGGATGGAGTGCTTTCTGCCTCTGAGCACTAAATTTCTGATGTCACAAGGTAATTCTCATAGCTGGTTGGTAAGCCTTAAAAAGATGTCTCCATTGTTTGCACAAATGTAAAGGGATTGTAGTTCACTTTCAACAATCTATGTCTATTTGAAGGAGGGCAGAGGCAGAATGGAAGATGAAACATGGGGGTCTCAAAATAAGGAAGCCATAAACAGCGGCTGGAATAACGTTGTCTTGCTGTTACACAATTATGTTAAAATAATAGGAGTTTAGATTAATGCATGTAAACATAAACCTGGCATTCATTCACTTCTTGTTAAGAGACTTAAACCTGTCTCAATCATGCATAATTTAAAAGTAAGGTCAGCTTTAAGTCCATATTTAGAATTCTGAGTCATGAGTTGTGCTCTCAATTGTTTTATCATGACCTGCATAGAAGTATAGCATTTTATTAGTAAAAGCAAGTTAAAGCCACTGGATGGCCACAATAAAGATAAAAATTAAAAACTAGTATAAAACCAAAATGGCATTAGCCTTATAATCTCCAAAGACTCTACAGATAGAGAATGCAATGACATGTATTTTGATATGTTTATTATATCAGTCAGTACCAGTTGGCATTCTGCATAAATGGAACTGAAATTGTGTTTAACATTAAAAAACTGTAGAACATTGAAACTGCAAAGTATTTTAAAGTATCTTGAGCTGACCTTAATAAGAGAATTTGATTAGTAAAGGAGAATGTTTGTAGCTCAAGATCGAAATGAGTTTCATTATTTAGTTTGTATAATGAAACGTCTACAAGAAAACAACCAAGATCAGAGAGCACCAAGGACTTCTCAATCTGATCTTTTTTTTCTTCTTATTGAATCAAAGCATTCCTTACAAGACTTGCACAGCCATAGGATGAAATCTGATGGAGTTCTTGAATGTTTTGAAACAAAGTTTGAATCACTTCGGTGAATGCTATTTGAGGAGTGTTTTCCCAGTCAATATAGCATATGTGTCTTTGTATTCTGAGTAAATGTTAAGGATGAATATTTGCATTGTTGTAAAGTTTGTACTATGAACAATTGAGGAACTGGAAAAAAATTCAAAGTTTTGGAGATAAGTCCTACATATGGATATTTAAAGTAAGTTTTCAGTTAACCTGTGCTACGACATGCCCCTTTTGTATGTATATATGCATGTATATAATCATCATTTTTGCATGGTTTGGCTCATGTATGCATCATCATCACCCCCAATTACTTTCAATCCTTTCCTGTTTCACTCACATGTTTTACTGTGTGTCATAATAACAATTTTAAATTTCTCTCCTTATCAGGAATTCAGATTAGCAAAAAACTGAATGAAATTATTTTATATCTCATATTATGGACGTACTTTTACAATATAAACTTGCATTTTCAATTTATTTTTAAATAAGTAATACAAACATTATTTATTGTATTATATTCATTTGTGGAATTACTTGTTTATAGTTGATAAAGAATAAAAGAGTAATCCAAAATTGTTATTGAATGGTTTAAATACTGTTATTTAGATTTTGTGGTACATAATCCATGCAGTAACATAAATATGCAACTTTTAAAAACAAAACAAAAGTATTATGGATTAGTAGCAAACCTAATTGTAGAATAAAATACTTTAATGAAACACTCTGGTTGTTTGGGTGATCATATTCAAATTTCTGTAATACTATATAGAAACATACAATGTTAATATTTCTTATGAAAACCATTTTATCATATTCTATCAGGATTTCACATTGTATTCATGTAATATTAACTAGTTTGTGTAGTTAATTACAGCATATTTATATGCTGTACATTTCTGTTCTTATTTGGCATATCAAACAATATCAGTAATTAATTAAGTTATATTATACATACTAACATAAAAAACAAGAAAAGCCTTGGACCAAGTAAAGGGAATGTATTTAACTCCTCCTCCTCCTCCTCTTTCTCCTTCCTTTCTTAATAATTATATTTATAATGAGTCACATTGGCACAGTGATTAGAATGCAGTCCTGCAGGCTACTTCTGCTGACTACCAGTTGCCTGAAATTTGGCAGTTCAAATCTCACCAGAGCTCAAGGTTGACCCAGTCTTCCATCCTTCCAGGGTGGGTAAAATGAAGACCCAGATTGTTGGGAGAAATATACTGATTCTAAAACTACTTAGAGAGGGCTGTAAAGCACTGTAAAGTGATATATAAGTCTAATTGCTATTGATATTTTAACAAAAAGTTTTTCTAACCATAACATTTGCTATTTATTTTTTCATAAAACTAGATTCTCATGCAGCTGCATTTAAAGTTTTTAGTAAATTAAAAAGAATGTCATCATTTCTTATTCACTACTCTCTCTCTGTCCCTATTAAATAGGTATTTGATTAGGCTGTCTGGGGTGGGTTCCACCAAGGTTTTCAGCAACTGTAAAAACTATTTCTGAGTTAGTATGATGGAACTTTAATTATAACATTTCATACAATAAATGCCTTTCTATATCACCCGCACGCACATTTAAAGAATAAGAAAACACAGTAAAATATTTGTGCAACAAATTGTGTAAAACTACATTGTGTAAAACTATCAATTCTTGATTACTGCAGTGCTCTGAGGAATGTGTAACTGCTTGGATGTTGACAGTTTAAAACAAAAGAGGTCAAGATAACAGTTTGCACCTACTAATTATCAGCTGTTTAGTTATGAGCTCATTTTAAACTGCTTATAATAGAACAGAATAAAGTTTTGGTTATAGTGTTCTTACAATTGCCTGGACAAACTTTCAAGGAGAAAGCAAGTGGTAGGCCTTTATTGTCAAATACATATGAACATCAGCAAAAATTTGCAGCTTGGGGATGCACAATACATGTGAAAGAAACTACATCTTATTACATTTCTAATTCACCCTTAAACAATTGGTTTTCCTTTAGGCTGCCTTTGATCATTTCCATATTACTATGCACATTCATTGCAAAAATAGCAGTCAAATATACTATTATTCATAAAACTACATTTTTAAGTGTCTTAATTTGAGGTCTGTTGTGTTGCATCAATTTAGCATGGTATGTACAATTCCTAATGTCATTATACATAATTAAACAAGGTTGAAATGCCATGATGTTATTAACAGGTGTTGGCCCTTTCAATTGTGTCTTATAATTCAGTTAATCGTGCTCCATCTTTGGTGTATGAAATGTTCACACTTGGCAAACTTTACATACTTATATGCTAATATAAATTTACAGTTAGGGAAAATGAGATAAGCTTGTTTCTGTTTCTCCTACTGCAAAAAAAAATAATGGTTAAAAAGGGATGTTCAAGCTGCTCAAGACCAAATGAAAGATTTAACAGTATGGATAAAGCTTTAGCCTGAAGGATCTGGAAGACTGACTTGTTAGCCTCCAGGCAGCTTAAGGACAACAAAGCAGTTCTAATCATTTTTGTACAGCATCTTGAAGGTCAGCATCCATCCATCAGCTAACAAAAAGATTGAATATAAAACCAATTGAATGCACATAGAGGTTATATGACTTTCAAAACAAATTCAAAATTATAGTTGATGGTAATATATGAAGAATTATAGGCAATTGTTATCATTTGAAAGACCTTAGAAATTGGATGATTAATAGCAGAAACACAAAGGAAGGAAGGAAGGAAGGAAGGAAGGAAGGAAGGAAGGAAGGAAGGAAGGAAGGAAGGAAGGAAGGAAGGAACTGGGAAAAAAAACTCTGCATCAAGTGGAAGATCCAACAGGTTCCTAATGAACCTAGCAGACAACTTTTTTTCCCAAAAAGTAGAGAAGGGAACAAGATGATCAGCCATATTGGACTTAATTCTCACTAACAGAGAGGAAATGATAGAAGGTGTTGAAGCCACAGGAATCCTGGGGCAAGTGACCATGCAATATTGGAATTCAACATTATGCAAACACAAGTAGTAGAACAAAGTCAAACTAGAGTATTGGACTTTAAGAGAGGTAATTTCAATAAATTTAGAGAGAGCTTGGGAAGAATTCCATGGATGAGAATCCTTAAGGGGAAACCAACTCAAGAAGGTTGGGAAATTTTGAAAAATGAGATTATAAAAGCCCAGTCTAGCACAATACCAATGACAAAGAAAAAGAACAGCTTCCAAAAGAAACCAGCATGACTGCATAAAGAACTGCTTACAGAAACTGTCTCTCCAGTTAACCCTTGTTACATTGTAACAGCTAAGGCAAAGTGCCCATCAACCTGAGTAATGTTGAGTTGGCCACACCCACATGGTCACATGACCACTAAGCCCCACCTACCCACCTGGTCATTAGGACAGAGAACCAGTTGTTAAATTATTTGAATCCCACCACTGCACTGAACTATATCTTTCAGAAATCCTGGAGCACCGGGAAACTGCCAGAGGACTGGAACAGAGCTGATGTAGTTCCCATCTTCAAAAAAAGGAAAAAAATAGATCCAGGAAATTATAGACCTATCAGCCTAACCTCAATACCAGGAAAGATTCTGGAAAAGATAATCACGCAATGAATTAGTGAACACCTAGAAGTAAACAAAGTAATAGCCAAAAGCCAACATGGTTTTGTCAAAAACAGATCATGCCCGACTAATCTTATTGCATTCTTTGACAAAGTGACTAAATTAGTAGACCAGAGGAATGTCATTGATATAGTTTACTTGGACTTCAGTAAGGCATTTGATAAGGTAGACCATAACCTACTACTAGATAAAGTAGAAGAATCTGTGTTAGACAGCATCACCACCAGATGGATTCGTAACTGGCTGAAAAAACCACACTCAATATCTCAATGGAACTGCATCAACATGGATGGAAGTATGCAGGGGAGTACCCAAGGCTCTGTTTTAGGCCCAATACTCTTCAACATCTTCATCAATGATTTGGATGAGGGAATAAATGGGGAACTCATCAAATTTGCAGATGACAACAAGCTGGCAGGAATAGCCAACACTCCAGAAAATAGGCTTAAGATACAGAAGGATCTTGATAAACTTGAACATTGGGCACTATCTAACAAAATGAAATTCAGTGGTGAAAAAAAGTAAGGTTCTACATTTAGGTAAGAAAAACAAAATGCACAGGTACATTATAGGTGGTACCTTGCTCAATAGTACTAACTGTGAGAGGGACCTTGGAATCCTAGTGGACAAACATTTAAATATGAGCCAGCAGTGTGCAGCAGTTGCCAAAAAAGCCAACACAGTTCTAGGCTACAAAACAGAGGGAAAGAATAAAGATCACCTGAAGTGTTAATACCACTTTATAATGCCTTGGTAAGGCCACACTTGGAATCCTGCATTCAGTTTTGGTCACCACGATGTAGAAAAGATGTGGAGACTCTAGAAAGAGTGCAGAGAAGAGCAACAAAGATGATCAGGGGACTGGAGACTAAAACATATGAGGAACAGTTGCAGGAACTGGGTATGTCTAGTTTAATGAAAAGAAGGATTAGGGGGAACATGATAACATTGTTCCAATATCTCAGGGGTTGCCACAAAGAAGAGGGAGTCAAACTATTCTCCAGGGCACTTGAGGGTAGAACAAGAAGCAATGGGTGGAAACTGATCAAGGAGAGAAGCAACTTAGAACTGAGGTGAATTTTCCTGACAGTTAGAACAATTAATCAGTGGAACAGCTTGCCAGAAATTGTGAATGCCCCAACACTGGAAGTCTTTAAGAAGATGTTGTATAGTCATTTGTCTGAAACGGTATAGGCTTTCCTGCCTAGGCAGGGGGTTTGACTAGAAGACCTCCAAGGTCCCTTCCAACTCTGCTATTGTATTGTATTCTATTTATTGACTACCCAGTAGTCTAGACTTAAATATATTCCTGTTATTTTGTTGTAAGAACTACAAGGAGAGCCTTCACTTTCTGAAATTTCTTTATAATCTACACAAATCTTACTTGCTTTATGTTTATTACAATCTCAATAGCTTCTCTTGCCTAAGCAACCCTAAATAACTCTCAACCTGCCTAATATCCCAAGTTAGTTTTATGTTATGTTAAATCACATTATATTACTTTTGGCATTTGTACTTTGCAGGGATTGATTTTGTGCAATCTGCTTTGGATTTTATTTCTTTTTCTTTAATTAGACTCAATAAATTTTATTTCAATGCACCTGTAGGAAAACTTCTATGTTTCCCCACAATTAACTGATCACAAAGGCTATAGACAGCTATTGCCTAAGGTCATCCACTGCTATATTCAGGGATGAACTTCCCTGATATCTGAACAGTAGACACAATTTAGAAGAGCCTTGACCTCTTTACCCAGACCTTTGATAAGAGAGAGTGAAATCCCATACTTGATTTTTTTTTCTGGCTGTTGCTTTTTGTCATATTTTAACTTTTATTGGTTTACTGTAATTTCTGTGTTTAATTACTGCAAGCCACACAGAGCCATTAAAAGCCAGGCAGCATACAGGTTTAGATGTTAATGATGATGTTGATGAAACAGTGAGATGATGAATTAATGGTTATGAAAGAATGTGGACTAAACACAAAAGTGATGAGCACAGAGGTAAGTTCAGATGGCTTAGTCCTATAGAGAGAATAAAGAATTAAAAGATAAGACCATGTATGTAGAAAGAATAAAGGATTGAAAGTTGTAGGGTGATAAAGAAAGTCAATGGGAACTTGAATGAAGCTGAGAAAGAAGACAAGAAATTGAAGAACAAAAACCAGCATATGAAACATTGCTTGGAGTATGGAAATGGTAACAATAACTTGGAAGAATAAAACTGTGGCTGATATTGGTGTAAACTGATTTTTGGCAATATTTCTTCTCATTTTTGTTCCTTTCTTTTAATTCTCTTTACATTGCTTTTTTCCATGTGCTTTGCATGTTATTGTTATTAAAAAATAGAATAACATAAATGAATGCATTTATGTATGTATTTATTTTTGTATTACAGCTATGAAAATCCTTGTTACTAAATATATTAGCTACCTACTTAGTCACTGTAAAATATACCATTTTTTGAAATCAGATGAATGCATCACAGTTGAGACAAGAAGTCAAAGAATATAGTTTCCAGCAAATATTCCAAAGAAAAATTGGCAATGTTTGGAAGGAAGGAAGGAAGGAGGAAGGAAGGAAGGAAGGAAGGAAGGAAGGAAGGAAGAAGAAGGAAAGAAAGAAAGAAAGAAAGAAAGAAAGAAAGAAAGAAAGAAAGAAAGAAAGAAAGAAAGAAGAGGAGAGAGAAAGGATGGGGGAACTGAAGAGTTTTGCTACTTTATGGGAGACTCAGAATGTCAATGCTTAATTATACCACTCTTCCAGCAATGCTCCAGGAGATGTACTCTCTATTTGACCTGACTATGACTATTCATGAATGCCAACTTTATGAAGCAAGACGTTGAAATGAAAGTTGATGAGGCAATGACCTACTAAAAGACTTGAGATAAAATAGAATCTGTTAAGAACCTTTCTCGTTCATTTCTATGATTATTTTAAAGTGAAAATTTGCAGCGCTAGGGATCAGAGGCTACACAGGTGATATGAATATGTCAACACTTGTTTTTATAATAATAATACATCTGTCTGCTTTGCTGTAAGAAGTTACAACTAGCATGCTTCTGAAAAGCCTATACAATATACAATGAATATATAATAAATAAAATATGGAATATGCAAGGCATATATAATAAACAAAATATGGAATCTATTTTGAAGTTTAAATGTAGTTGCATTTATGTTCATTTCATTATTTCATCTGAAATTTAGTTCAGGGGTTAAGAATGAAAGTCTTTTTTATATCTTATCCATGCTAAATTAAATAAGTTTTCCTCGGAAGATATTTCTGCATTGTGAACAAAATAGCATTTTATTATTATTCTTTTATTGCTCTTGTGCTATTTAATATTCTATCTTGTATTTTTATGATACAAAAAGACACACTTCTTATTATTTCCCTTCCATCGTCTTTGTGGTTACTAGTTAATTGGTATCCACTAACTGTTTTCTCAGTTTCCATGGGTTTTTTCCCTGAGGCTGTAATATGTAAGACTTGCTATTCCTAACTATTAACAGTATTACCACTGGGAATCAAAGTAGCCTTTAGTTATCAGGCCCTTACTGATTGCAATATTGTGCCCTAGAGGTGATATTTAGAAGGGAGTTGTTGAAAGTCAGTAGTCCCCCTATGAATGTAAAATATTTTATATGGAACAGCTTCTATTAAGAAGATAGTTAGACTTCAATGCTGCACGACCACTTATATCATTGAAAGCCAATTAGTCTTCATCTATACCCAATAAATTACCAATAGAAAACATTATTTAAAAAGTAATTATGCTACATAAAGCTGCAGTGAAACAGCAGTAGTTATATTTTCTTAAAAAAGACGTTATACTTGTAAATTCATATTATATAATTAATGTGAAAGAACTAGGATAGCAGCTTGACATTTAAAAAAAATAGAGAAGTCTTTATATTAGAAGACACTGAAATGTGCTTGCATTATCAGTGATTCATCCATAGTGGGGTGGATAGAAGCAGTCACTATCCTGACTTTTTTGTGACACTATATTATAAAGGTATAAGTTAAGGGCAATGTCTACAAAATCTATTAGAACATATCAAAATATTTTTCTATTATTAAAAAAGGTACAAAATTCAGTTTAGTCTTCATTTTAAACTAAATCAAAATACTGCAGATTTTGCATTGTAAAATATATCTCCAAGAATCCTTCTTATTACACTCATCTCAGATAATTCAATACATTACATTCTTAACAGACTGCCAAGGCCAGGCTATCTAGCATAGAATCTAATTCCTGGCAATTAATTTTATTTTATGGGCTCAAAAACAATCTCCTACAGGGATTTAGCACAGAACAACATCTAATCTAAATAGCATGGCACTGTATTTATCAAGCTGCTCTATGTGGGTATGTCTTTTGATTTCCTTCCAGCCATAAGATTTGATAAAGCAAAGGCTATCAAACAAAAGCAACTATATACGAAACTTCAAAACAACCTAGCAGCTGCCCCAAGGTAATATTTTATAATGAATCAAGGAAACTGCATCCTGCACCATAACTATACAAGTTATTTTATTTCCAAAATAAATGGGCTTTCTCTAGAGCAATGATTTTCAAACTATCTATGGTGACTTTTTTGAAAAAAATATCCAATTGGTAACAAGTTTATACCTTTGTAAAGAACAATAAAATTATTTTGAAAAATTAAAATAAAACACAAACTATGCAAAATACGAGCCCAATGTTTATTATATTTAAAAATTTACATACATTTCAATAACTATAATCAGATCAAACCTAACATAGAGAAAAAAATACAAAAGCTGCACATGTTGTTCATTGAAAGTTTGCCTGTGGGTTATTAATATAGAAAATCATTATACTTTTACTCTTTTGTTGTTTAGTGATGGTAGCAAAACAAAAAGTCATGAGCAAAATTATAATTCCACATATAAAAACCTACTGTATACCCAGACATCAGACAATCATTGTGTATATCAATATTTAATATTTTTAATGTGAGAATGAGTTTGGGCTTTGCTTATTAATTTATCTTTTATAAAAATAAAATATAATTATCTAATTGATTTAGGCTGGATTGATGAGAACTCTCCTCAAAGAAGATAATAGATATTTAAATTTGTATATGTTTTGTTTAATAACATACATAGTACATACCAATTGTAATTGGTATTGCTACATGGAGGGAAGTATGCAGTGGAGTACCCCGAGGTTCTGTTTTAGGCCCAGGACTCTACGACATCTTCATCAATGATTTGGATGAGGGGATAAATGGGAAACTCATCAAATTTGCAGATGACAACAAGATGGCTTTTCTACATTTAGGTAAGAAAAACAAAATGCACAGGTACATTATAGGTGGTACCTTGCTCAATAGTACTAACTGTGAGAGGGACCTTGGAATCCTAATGGACAACCATTTAAATATGAGCCAGCAGTGTGAAGCAGTTGCCAAAAAAGCCAACACAGTTCTAGGCTACAAAAACAGAGGGATAGAATAAAGATCACGTGAAGTGTTAATATCACTTTATAATGCCTTGGTAAGGCCACACTTGGAATACTGCATTCAGTTTTGGTCACCATGATGTAGAAAAGATGTGGAGACTCTAGAAAGAGTGCAGAGAAGAACAACAAAGATGATCAGGGGACTGGAGGCTAAAATATATGACGAACGGTTGCAGGAACGGGGTATGCCCCATGTTTAATGAAAAGAATGACTAGGGGAGACATTATAGTAGTGTTCCAATATCTCAGAGGTTGCCACAAAGAAGAGGGAGTCAAATTATTCTCCAAAGCACCTGAGAGTAGAACAAGAAGCAATGGGTGGAAACTGATCAAGAGAAGCAACTTAGAACTGAGAAGAAATTTCCTGACAGTTAGAACAATTAATTAGTGGAACAGCTTGTCTCCAGAAGTTGTGAATGCCCCAGCACTGGAAGTCTTTAAGAAGATGTTATATAGCCATTTGTCTGAAATGGTGTAGGCTTTCCTGCCTAGGCAGGGGGTTTGACTAGGAGACCTCCAAGGTTTCTTCCAACTCTGCTATTGTATTGTATTGTATGTTAACAG
This sequence comes from Thamnophis sirtalis, assembly GCF_051295495.1. Taxonomy (NCBI): domain Eukaryota; kingdom Metazoa; phylum Chordata; class Lepidosauria; order Squamata; family Natricidae; genus Thamnophis; species Thamnophis sirtalis. Next base: position 47,062,678 of record NW_028261388.1, on the reverse strand, counting down.
AAAAGGGTATTACAGCAATTAAAAATATCTATGGATTTATTGTGAGGTATCATTAATTTACCAGTCACAATCATTTTTAAGCAAATTTTAAATTTTTCTTCCCAGATCTTCTTTTATAAAATCTTCTGGAATGCCTGTTAAAATACACATTTCTTTGTAATTCTGCTTCTGGTATTTATTGTCTGGATTCTAGTCTTATCATTTTTGACCTTTGGATTTTATAGTTTGAAACATTTCTAGTTAGCAATAGCAGTTAGACTTATATACCGCTTCATAGGGCTTTCAGCCCGCTCTAAGCGGTTTACAGAGTCAGCATATTGCCCCCAACAACAATCCGGGTTCTCATTTTACCCACCTCGGAAGGATGGAAGGCTGAGTCAACCCTGAGCTGGTGAGATTTGAACAGCCGAACTGCAGAACTGCAGTCAGCTGAAGTAGCCTGCAGTGCTGCATTTAACCACTGCGCCACCTCGGCTCTCCCTTTGTGCAGATTTTATTATTTTTTTCTTGTGCTGTTTTATTTTAATTGTTAGTTTCTCATTTTGTCGCTGACATCAGTTTTAAAAGTCATTTTTTTTTTGCTTCTAAATCTTGTATTTAATTATTTTGTTTTTAACATTTAAAATTTTGAATTTAGCTATTACTAAAATTACTCAGTTTATCTATGAATAAATCTCTTTTATCTTTGTGGGGAAAAATAGGTAAATCAGATTTGTGAGCCTTTTCCCTTCAATGTTCTTCTATTTTCTTCTTTTACTGTTTTGAATACGTAATTGGAGATGGTTTTATGCTTGCATTTTTTCTTCTATTAAACAGATTTGAAAATAAGTACTTTATAGTGAAGGGTAATCATACACATGGTATGGTATGAGAAATTTTAAAGAAGAAGATATAGTATTTTAGGAAAACAAAGCAGCTATTAGATTTAAATTATATAAAGTAGTGGTAGCTTAAATCCAGACATATGTTCTCTTTTGTTATTATAAATATACATTCTATTAACTTGCAGTTTTACAGTATGTGAATGTGTTACTAAATAGAATATAATTAATTAGATTTGCAATAATGTAAATTAGAATATTTTAGCAATTCAAATACTTTCATTCAAATTAGTTGAAGAATATTCACCTGGAAAAAGCTCACATTAAAAGGAAGTCTGCCAAGATTTGCCTTTAAAAAAATAGTTTTTATTAAAATGTTTTACATGCATAATAAGTAAATTCAAATAAAAAGATATTTTATTACTAAATGTGAAAAGAAAGAAAATAAAAAGGAGAAAAGAGAAAATAAAAGAACAGAAAAGAGGAAACGAAATGTAAATAAATGGCTTCTTGTCTTCCTCTTGTTATAAATACCATTCTAACCTACCTTCTTTCTCTTAAATTATATAATAACTCTCTTCTTTCTGTAACCTATTATTCCGAATCACCAAAACATGTCACAAAATCATTTTTATTTTTTAAGCAAAAAGGCAATAAGCTGTTTCCAGTAATTGATTAATATTAATAATCAAAGAAGTTGGTTAGGCCATCTCAACAAGTTGTGTCACTTTCACCAACAATTTTTTCATGGTGCATAGTGCTGAATCTTTCCATCTTTATGTAAATAGTAGTATCACCACAGTAATCGTATACTTGAATAATCTTCCATGATTCTTTTCTAACTGTGATGCATTAGTCCTGAAAGAAACATTCCTACAGGAAAAGTCTGCCAAGATTTTCCAGTTGGTCAGTCTACCCATTTGCTAATGAAGCTTCATCTTAACTAGGAGTAATCAAACTAAAGGGTTTTTAGGTGGTTATATTCACCACAAGGTTTTACACTTTCTCCTAAAAAGGGTGACTTTATTTGTTTGTTTATTTTTATTTCAATTCCATAAAAACTCTGGGCAACTTACATATATGTATATGTATCTAAAAGAAACAGAAGACAAGGAGCAGTACCTAATTAAAGTAGCTAAATCCTCAATGTCACTCATATTGGGTCCTGGAAAAATAACTAGTTCTTATCTTAAAAGGTTTATGAAGAATCAAAAATGTGGGAGTAATATGAATATTTAAGGGGATAAAATTCTACAAATCATGATACATTGAGAAAATATGTTTCCTAGTTCCATAAGATAACATGTTTAATGGAGTTTAGCTGACCTGGCCAGATTGGTGGAAACATGGAGTTTCTAAAGTAGTCAAGTCCTATACCATGCAGAACATTATAAGTAATAATCAGCAATTGAACTATGCAAAGAAGTCAACTTGAAACAAATGACATTCATGAAGCTTTTTCTTTTTCCAAAATAAATTCAAAGAGTCTTGGGGCAAAATCCCCAAGACTTAAACTAATTTAAGCTTGTATTCTATTAGCCATCTTAACTAATAATCAACTGACATTGGGAAACACAAAAGAGGACAATCTACTTGTCAGTCTTCTTCCCTCATCTGGGGAAAGGAATTTTGGATTGGCCTAAATTATATCTGACCCATTATTTTCAATTGAAAGTAAAGTGAAATAAAAATAATGACTGGAATTCTATCAAATTGCTCTTTCACTGGTTTGGTACTACGAGAGTTCAAATTTGCCATTTTGGATGGACTGTTTTTGAAGAGTAACAATAAAGTAGGATATTTGTAACTCAGGGTTGAAATGAGGGGTCCTTGGTGGTCTCTGATTTGGTTGTTTCTTGTAAACATTTCATTACCCAAACTAGAAAACACCATCACTGCTAGTAAAGAGTGGAGTTTGCTTTCGCTTTATATTCTAGTGGCTTGCCTTGTCAATGTTGGTGGGGGTAGCCATAGAGGTTCTTTGATTGGGAAGTTTACTGTTGGTTAGTTTGGCAGAGTTGAACATTTCCTTTTCTTCCTCTTTCCAAAGATTGAAAACAATAATTTAACTACATTTAATTTTGTAAAAAATGTTATATTTGTTTTTAAAACAGAATACACATCTGTATACTTTGGTAGACACTGTATCATAAGACCATCTGTTAAAAAATGATAATATCTCAAGAGAACTGTGAAGTTATATGTGAAGAACTGTGAAGAAAATTTAATGATTTTTTCTGATTCTAGATTCCAGTTCAAAGTACTGAAACATCATGATAGGTACTGATATATTACTTCAAACATTTCAGGGGTTTTTTTTATAACACATATCCATGTTCCCAAAGAGATAATGCTATTTATCCATATGCCTCCAGGTAGCACATAGCTATATAGATAACTGAACCCGAATGTGTGAAAGGAGGCATATCTATGAAAATGAAATAAATACAGATAAACTTTCTTCTAGAAACAGTCCTTAGAAATAGATGATTGGAAACAAAAATGGGGAAACAACTTCCAGTGAAAATTCATGGAGAACTAGATGTTTCTGAAGGAATGTAGATTGTATTGAGGTGGAGACTGGCAGCCAGATGGCAAATTTTGTCCAGCAAAGTCTCTCCATAAAAAGAGAGATTGTCCAAATGAACTCTAGACATCTGATTCTTGGGAGTAAATATCAGAAACCAAGGTTTTTTGTAGTGAAGTTATGAGTTGAGCAGCTGGAGCTGAAAGATTTCAAGCAAATTGTAATGTAGCCTATATAGAGAAATAAAGTTCACTGAACTTCATTTCTTAATCACTTTTGGAAATTGCCTTTTAACTGCTTTTCAAAAATTAAGAACTGTTGGAGCAACAAGTTTTATAGCATTCACTGGGTGAATCTCTTCAAACCTTAGAAAGAGAATTTTAAATTACAAATTTAAGGGGATTTTTTTGGTGGGGGGGATGGGGGATAAACAGCAAAGGGTGATAACCAGGAATGAATGAGGAAGATTTAAAGATTTGTTTTAACATAATAATTGATTTATTGGAAGATTTTGTGTGTGTGTGTGTGTGTAAAACTATATAAAAAGTTGCTTATTAATATTTTTTTATTTTTAACTTTCTTATAAGGATCCATGGTGCCACAGTAGTTAGAATGCAGGATTGCAGGCTGACTCTTCCCACAGCCAGGACTTCAATACAAACCAGTCAAGGTTCAAGGTTGACTCATCCTTCCAAGGTAAGTAAAATGAGAACCCAGATTGTTGGGGGCCATACGCTGACATTTGTAAACTGCTTAGAGAGTGCTGTAAACTGATATATAAGTCAAAGTGCTATTTGTGCTATTGTTATCTTTCTTTTCTATTTTTTCCTTTTCCTTTTTTCTTTTCTGCAATTTCTAGTTTTACTTTTTACTCTTTTTCTATTTTTATTAGATTTTTCTTTTTACTTGTAATGTTTAGTAAAATTATATAAAAAGGGACATTGTCAGAACAATGGATAAAACTAAAATTGTAATTGGATCCTTAATGCACAAAAAACCCTGATATAGTAAAAACAAACTACTGTTTTCATCAGTAAAAACAAAAAGTATGTTTTTTGATTAAAGGGACTCTGACACGTTTTCTCTGCAAGAAACACATTTAATTGTATGTTTCATTTTCTTCTCTTTTATTTGTGTCATTAATACTGTGAAATCATTGAAAGATAAATCACTCTTCTTGACATATTTGTATAACAACAAAATAAGTCTGCACTGACATTTTCTACTATTATATATTTATTAACTTGCATTTTTCCTTCATACCCTGTTATTACATCAAAAAGTACTCGTTTCAGCTGTTTCTGACTTTTAAATCAGTTCAAAAACATGGAACCTAGAAAGCTTTTCATGATATTTTCCAAGAATGAATTTTATGTGATATTCAGGAGGTAAAAGAATAACATACTGCAGTAATCCGAAGCAAATCCTTTGTTTTCTTAGGGATAGGAGGTGGGCAAAACACAAGAAAGCTTGATGATAGATAGATTACCCTTGTACAGTGCCCTGATTTGAATGCTCCAAATAATGTACATCACAGGACATATTTTGGATTATTTATGGATTAATTTTCAGAAATCATTTTAATAACTCAAGACAAATTATTGATAGTAAATTATAATATTTGGTCTGAGTATGGACCTATCCTGACACTAAAGTCAACAGAAGCAATCTTCCAAAATCCATTGGTCAAACATGCAGGAAAGAGCTTTAAAAGTTATGCTGAGCATCTAATCTTTTTGCTTTTAAGAAAAGAATTGAGGGTGATTCTCTTAAAATAATGTATTCCAAAGAAGATACAGTATACTGTATACCCATATCTTGGTAACAATATGAGGTATACTTTGTGAATGCTTTCTTCTATGGTCTTTTTCTAGTTTTGTTTTGAGTCTATAATGCTGGCATGTATTTCTCCAATTCCAATATAGGCAAGATCAACTAGCAAAATCATTTCAGCTAGAATTAGTAATTAATGTTTCTTTTATTGGTGCCACTTTGGCTCATCAGGGCATGCCCCATTGGATAGGGATGATTCTTCTATGATCCAATGATGTTGAAAGCTATGCTGGTAACTTAAACATATTGATTACAACAGTCTATTTAATAACAGTAGTCATCTAAGTCAGAAAGATTTCAACTAAGGTCCCAAATGAAGTCATTCCACAACCATTTGCCATGGTGAACTCTAGAAAATAAATTTCATTATAACCTAAAATAGTTTCATTAAATGTTACTAATTGTATATACTTTTAAGCATATGAAATGAACTTTATATAAGGTAATTATTGCAAGGATTCTATACCTCTCTTCCTGAAAAAGGTGCCTGATTCCTTTCTAAAGAAAAAAAAAGGCCAACCAATTTCTAGGGGCATGAATACATGTCCAGAATAACTACATATTTAAAAAGTAAAATTTAAGTCTAATCAGCATTGGATCAACTTTGAAAGCAAAAATCTTTTTAGATGAAAACCAAGAGGTTGAGGAAGAGGAAGTTGATGGTCAAACATAAAGCAATTCTGTAATATCTACAGAATACTGTAAAAGTCTGCATGCTGGTATATTACTAGCATGTTGAATAAATCATCTCAGTGCCAAGCTTCCTAATTATATATTTGTGATATGAAATCTTTCAGACAGACCAGCAGTTTCCATGGTAACTGAAGTAGCCAAAACAATTAAGTATTTCTGAATCTACATCTCCTTTTGTTCTTCAGTTCCTATGATTTTACAATATTCTTGAATATTTTCCTTGATTCAACATTATTTTCCAGATTTGGTGAAAAATTCCTGCTTATTTTTGATTTCCTTTATATTTCCTGTGTTTCGAGGCAAGGCATTTTTGCTGGGAAGGAATAATGTTTTAATAGTTACAATTTGCTTTTTCGTTGCACTCACACTATACTTGGAATGATTTTTTGTACACTTTTGAAGTAGCACTTTAGTAATTCTGCAGCTAGAATGTACAAGCTGATGTTTTAATTTCAGCGATGTTACCATAGCCATTATCATCATCATCCAGCATTATTATCAACATCAGATTTACATAATTGTTGTAGTGAATTCCTTTGGATTTCAATATTCAAAGATTCAAGTCACCTTTCTCAAATGTTCATATTGTATATCATCATTTATCTCCCAGTAAAAATATTATTTCACTAGCAGTCATACAGTTTGTACATAACTACAAATGCTTATATTTAACCATTTGCATGGATCCATGACATTTTCTTTTTCTATTTGCTATACATAACCTTGCAGAATTCTTGCTGTACAGTACTTTATTTTTCTTCCTAATTTGACAATTAAGATATGGGTTTTTTGTCTGTATGTTCATGCATATTTTCTATGTTTGCCCAAACATAGAAAAGTTTTGGCATATTTCACTGTTTGCTGAATACTTCCAAATCTAAAGATTTTTTCCCCTTAGTAATGTTTTATATGCAGTCTGTGTTATAGAATTGTTGCCACTGAATACACTGATTGAAAAAAGGGAGACTTCCTCGTTCTGTGAAAATCTCCATATATGTATGTTTTAAATAAATAGCTTTGAGGCCATAAAAGTTCCATGCCTTCTTTAAGAATTTGTCTTTACTATTTGAGCTTGCTTTCAAATTCTTTCTACATTTACCATTGAGAAATTGGTGTTTTGATTGCAATGTCAAATTCAGCTAGTATTCTAGTATAAGAGGCCACAAATATAATTTTGTACCTTGTTCAATGTACTAGAGTTTCTATACCATTTCTGATATTTCCAATGCTAGACATCAAAATAGCTTCCACTCATTTTTATAACAAATATTCCTCTCTACTTTGTGGCAAGTGGATATTAATCATCTTCTGGTACCAGAAGAAAAAGGGAGAATGGTTGAGTGTTATAGCTTGGCCTCCCATAACACATTCTCCTTATAGTTTGATGCTAAAATATAAAAGTTTCCACCCACAAGTGTTATCTATACATAGACATGCATCACAAATAACTCAGCACCTTTTAATTTCAACTACTTAATGATATCTGCAGTAATGTTAACATAGGTGATATAAATGACAGTAAGCCTCTATAAACTAACATGCTAGCCTTCCTTCCTAACTTCCTTCCTTTCAAAGAAGAAGAAGAAAAGTATAATCCACAGAGCACATTTTAACCAGTAATCCAGCCTGAGAGGTTGTGTAATTCAACCAGTATTTTTTTTTATCAGACAGCAGAAGTAGAATCATTCTCTCCTTTCATGGATGGTTGGTGATATTTCCATTTTCTGAGGTGAGAAAATAACATGTAAATAGAAAGTGAAGCATTTCATTGTATTTGTACAGCTTGAAGGATAATCTCTGTGTCCCAGTTGTCCTCCCTCTGCCTCTCTGTCTCTCTCTGTCTCTCTCCCTCTCTCTCCCTCCCTCCCTCTCTCTCTCTCCCCCTCTCTCTCTCTTCCACTCTCTCTCCCTCTCTTCTCTCTCTCTGTCCTTCCCTCTGTCTTTCTCTCCTTGGATTTGTATTTGGATTAACTGGAAAGTTGATAGAAATGCCTTATTGGTAACTGGTAACTTACTAGTTCTACAGTTCATGGAAGATAGGCTCAGATTGCAGTGAAAACCAAATATGGTTTTACTGAAAATATATCAAAAAGATTATATTTGAAGAAAAAAGGTTATACAAATTATCTGCCCCTCCCCATTCAATCATGTTTGATTGAATTGGGAGGGGCAGGGACAAGTCCCTGAAGTTTTCTTTGCAAAGTTTTTCATAAACGGCTTCCACCTTCCTAAGGTTAAGAGAGAGTAACTGGCCCAAGGTCACCCAGCTGGGACTAGAACACACAGTCTCCCACTATATTGCCTGGTATCTTAACTACTACACCAAACTGGCTCTGCATACCTAAATATGTTACATCAAGTGATGGTGGATAAACCCTGGGCACCTGCAATGATGTGTTAACACTTTTCTGGGTCTTTAGGTCTAAACTGGCATATAAAGTATCTTTTACAATTATTTTTTATGATAGGGAGTATAAGTAGTACAATATGTGGAGATGGTTTGTAGCACATCTTATCAGTGACTTGCTCACAATTCAGATCATTGACAATTTGGCAACTTAATAAATTATTAGTAAATAAGACATATTCTACAGCAACATACCGCATGTACACTTGGAGATAACATATATTTCCTATTTTCAACTGGGACAACTGATCGTCTGCCAAGTCTAAGTGAAGTGTAGTATACTCTGGTGCCCCCTTTCTTTCTTTTTCTTCTTGCAAAAGAATAATTGTTGGACCAAATGTAATGGCAGCATAGTTTTTCCTTCTTTAAAAATTTGCACGTTACCATCCCCAAATTTCTTCTATGCTTGTCAATATGTACATATGTATACATTTCAGTTATGTTTAAGCATTTTAAACTAATGTCATTTTTTTTTCTTCCATTCTAAAAAAAGATGTATCAGATTTTCCCTTAGCCCAATTAATAAGGATGAATATAATAATCTGAAAAAGTAGGAATATAAATTGCAACCAAAATCTTACAACAGTGGTTACAAACTGTTCCTTTATAAAGCATCTGCACTATATTCCTATAATAAAAAGGTTTATATGACATAAATTCTTTGAACCCTAAGCCAGTGTTTTTCAACCACTGTGCCGCGGCACACTAGTGTGCCGTGACATAGTGTAAGGTGTGCCGTGGGAGAATTACTTTATATATAGTCAATATAGGCACAGAGTTAATTTTTTTAACATTTTCTAATGGTGGTGTGCCTCGTGATTTTTTTCATGAAAAAAGTGTGCCTTTGCACAAAAAAGGTTGAAAAACACTGCCCTAAGCTATACATAGCAGGTAACACCTTAAGCAAAACTACTATTTCAAGTGGAAACATCAGCAAACAGAACAGTTTTTCTCTGGGCTACCACAATTTCATTTCTGTGAGTAGCTTTGATATCACATAACATCCTTCCTCTCTCCACTCCCATCCTACTCCACAAATCAATCTATCTATCTATCTATCTATCTATCTATCTATCTATCTATCTATCTATCTATCTATCTATCTATCTATCTATCTATCATCTATCTATCTATCTATCTCTGCCTGCCTGCCTGCCTGCCTGCCTGCCTGCCTATCATCTATTGTCTATAATATGCTATGTTCTTTTGAAAGGATTTCCTTAATTTGGAAATAGCAGCTCACATAAAAGCAATCAAAACACAGTCACAATGTCTAAATTATTTAGGACACAGAATGGCATTGTTTCAGCAAATGATTTTTCCATAATCTTAGTAGGAACACATCTAGAGTAGTCTATTTCCATAACAACAAGTTGAGACAGCACAAACAAGGGATTATAGCAATGAATATTCTCATACAAATCCAAAAGAAGAGAAGATAGAGGTTGAGGAGAATGTTTAATGAACATTTATCTACAGTAATTAGCTACTTTGGGAGAAAGATAGCCATGAACATACAATAGGCAAATGTACATGTATTTAAATAACTACAACAAAGAATTTAACTTCAAAAGAAATGTAAAGGAAAACCCACTCAATGGAATGATATTCGCAAACAGTACAACATGCTGGCATAATGTTTCAGTCTAGATTTAAAATTGATTATGAAGTTAGGCATTTGAATGGAAACACTGTAGTGCTGTTATAAAAATGACAATATCTACATTGCATTATTTTTTCCTGGTATTAATATCATAAATGCTTAGCCATAATTATGAAAAAACTCTATTCCACTGCCTGGCTTATTTCATTTTTATCTGAGCGAAGTTAAAATATGTAAATAAATGTGCCACTTTCAACCAGATCTTTTGTCTGTTTTTAAAGCAAAGTACAGGTAGTTCTCAACCCACTACCATAACTGAGTCAAAATTATGATTGTAAGTCATTCTTACAATCAGATCATTATGTGACTGACATGTGATCATGTGACTCTATTTTATGACCATTTTGCAACACTGTGATTGTTAAGTAAATGCCGCAACCATTAAGTGAACTCATTTTCTGCAATTGGCATTTGTTGCTAGAAACCACAAGTAAATGCTAGTTCCCAGCAAAAACAAAAACAAAAACTCTATAAATTGTGGTAATGTGACCAAAGCACATGCAAACAGCTATAAATGCCAAGCCACAAAAGTGTGATCACATAATCCATAAGGGGAAGAGCAGCCACTGGAACTTTGCATCTTGATCATAAGTACTTAGAGAGGGGTTCCATCGTAATTTCAAACAGTTACTAAGCAATTGGTTGTAAGTAAAAAACGACCCATAGTGCTACCTAAAACTACCTAAAAATTACCCTTTGGATAAACTTCCCAAAAGAGGACCTTCCAGATATGTTGAGTAAAAACACATTCTTTATGTAAAGTAGGTTGTATTGACTAGAGATGATCCAAATGACTCTTTTATATATCAGTTCTGTTTACCAAGTGATTTGCAGAAGACAGATTTTGGACTGACAACATACAATATATTTTATCTTAAGTTTGATAACTTTTTTTCATAAAATACACAGAAGTGTATACATGTTTCCCAATTTTTAATTGCATGCACAATTAACCTAGTTTCATTGAATTGAATTGTTTGTAATATGATAATGAGATGAGCATCATATAAATTTAATATAAATAAAATAGTTTCTTTTCATTAATTATTATCTATACCATAGCCAGTTAAAGCATTAGAAGGAGCTTAGATATCTAAAATTAAACACATAGATACACACATACACACTATGAATAAATTTGGTTCCTGATGGCCTATAGTAATGGTAGCAAATATGTTAATCTTCATGCCTTTAGGGGCATTTGAAAGCACTGATTTAATAAATCAGGATTTTCAACTCGTAAATTTTCTATTGCTCTTCATATTTTAGGTAGCCAGTAGCTATCTAACCTTCTAATAGTAGAATATACATATATGTCTGAAGTCAAATTACAGCCCATAGGGCAGGTTGAAGCAGCTACTAAGAATATAAACATTGCATAATTGGATTAAACTAAAGAGCCATTTAGTCTAGCAAATGTCATTTCTATTGCTGCTGGAACCTACTATGGAGAACATAAAGGCAATAGTGTTTATTTTTCCAAGATTTACCTAGTAAGAAATAATATTAGAAATAGATCAATAGAAAAATTCATAAATTCAATTTCTTATTAGGTAGTTACAGTTGGTACCTCAGAACAGTGATACCCTGCAATACCTGTGCACCTGAAATCCAAAGTGGAAATGCAAAAAAAAAAAAGTGGTATAATTTGAAAGAGAGGGGAGGAGCCCTCATGAGTTAGTCTAGGCTAAATTATATCATCCCTAAAAGAAATCAATGCTACCACCAGAATGGGACAATTTGCCAGAGCCAACTTGCCATGGCAAACTCATCATGGCCAATTCACCTTGGGACAACTTGCAGTGGCCAACTCACTGCAGGACAATTTGCTACAGAACAATTTAACAATTAAATTAAATTATCTAAAATAAATGTTTAAAAAATTCTGTCAATCACATTTCATTTTGTTCCTCCTTCTGCATCCTTTCTTTAATGATTCTATTCCACCATTTCTTCGATAATAATGTAACTCTTTTTCCACAGGGAATTGTCCCACAGCAAGTTGGCCATGGCAAATTGTCCAATGGTAAGTTGGCCATGGATAGCCACATTGAAATGGCTGTGGTGAGTTGGCCATGAGGAATTGTCATAGACCCTGCTGCCAACTGAGTATGTGAAAGAAATGGCATAAAAAGTCAAATAATTTTGTTAAAACTAGTAAAATTTCCTGGGAAATTCTCTCATGCTTATAGGTTGCTATATGTTCTCATCTAAAGAAACTCGAAAAATTAGAATATCGCACAAAAGTTCATTTATTTCAGTAATGCAACTTAAAAGGTGAAACTAATATATGAGATAGACTCATTACATGCAAAGCAAGATAGTTCAAGCTGTGATTTGTCATAATTATGATGATTATGGCTTACAGCTCATGAAAACCCCAAATGTACAATCTCAGAAAATTAGAATATTGTGAAAAGGTGCAATATTCTAGGCTCAAAGTGTCCCACTCTAATCAGCTAATTAAGGCATAACACCTGCAAAGGGTTCCTGAGCCTTTAAATGGTCTCTCAGTCTGGTTCAGTAGGAATCACAATCATGGGAAAGACTGCTGACCTGACAGTTGTGCAGAAAACCATCATTGACACCCTCCATAAGGAGGGAAAGCCTCAAAAGGTAATTGCAAAAGAAGTTGGATGTTCCCAAAGTGCTGTATCAAAGCACATTAATAGAAAGTTATGTGGAAGGGAAAAGTGTGGAAGAAAAAGGTACACAAGCAGCAGGGATGACAGCAGCCTGGAGAGGATTGTCAGGAAAAGGCTATTCAAAAGTGTTGAGGACTTTCATAAGGAGTGGACTGAGGCTGGAGTCAGTGCATCAAGAGCCACCACACACAGACGGATCCTGGACATAGGCTTCAAATGTTGTATTCCTCTTGTCAAGCCGCTCCTGAACAACAAACAATGTCAGAAGCATCTTACCTGGGCTAAAGAAAACAGACCTGGTCTGTGGCTCAGTGGTCCAAAGTCCTTTTTTCTGATGAGAGCAACTTTTGCATCTCATCTGGAAGCCAAGGACCCAGAGTACGGAGGAAGAATGGAGAGGCACACACTGCAAGATGCTTGAAGTCCAGTGTGAAGTTTCCACAGTCTGTGTTGATTTGGGGAGCCATGTCATCTGCTGGTGTTGGTCTACTGTGCTTCATTAAGTCCAGGGTCAACGCAGCCCTCTACCAGGGATTTTGGAGCACTTCATGCTTCTTTCCGCAGACGCGCTTTATGGGGATGCTGACTTCATTTTCCAGTAGGACTTGGCACCTGGTTGAAGCATCCTGGTTTTCCATAACACCTCAGCAGTGCCACAGCTAGCTTCCATACCACTCCGCATTGAGGCAGTAATTGCTGCAAAAGGGGCCCAAACCAAGTACTGAATACTTTTCAGAGGTCCGATATTGTTCTATGTACAATCCTTGTTTTATTGATTGCATGTAATATTCTAATTTTCTGAGATTGTGGATTTGGGGTTTTCATGAGCTGTAAGCCATAATTATCACACTTATGACAAATCACGGCTTGAACTATCTTGCTTTGCATGTAATGAGTCTATCTCATATATTAATTTCACCTTTTAAGTTGCATTACTGAAATAAATGAACTTTTGCACAATATTCTAATTTTTTGAGTTTCACCTGTATATTGAAGTTGAGCTTGGACAATCATTCTAAAGTAAACTACTTAGTAATTTTGAGTGACGCCATTCAAATATCCCGACTGTCTCAAAAAGAAACACAAAAAGGTACATGAAATATCTTTACATGATATAATTTTATATTGAACATGAAACATCTAAAGGATATCATTTACTTATGAAATTACCAAGTACTTTCATAAATTCTGTAGATCTTTGATAGTTATTCCTTACATGCACAAAACTGCATTTTCTTATCAGTATGTAATTTTCTATATGCAGTGAGAAAAATGCAGATAATTTATGACATATCTAAGGATTCATTATCCAACATAACAATTACACATTTGGTTCCATTGAGATATCATTCATTAATAAATCAAAAAGGGAAATGATATATAAGCTTTACATTTATGTGCAGCATGAATTTCACACTATAATCTAGAGAATAAATAGTTGAGTTATATTTATACTATACTTATAGTTGAGTTATATTTATACTGTATGATACAGTATAATAAGAGCAGCATCTTGCCTTTTATTTGTCTATATTTCTGGAGAAAAAAAATCTAGGAATATACTAGAAGCTATAGGAAATGGGGTCAAGATAGTCATAAGAAATTTTGAATAATGTATGACTGGTAATTATATTGAAATGATACATTACTTTTGATTATGACCAGATTTCTTCATTAACAGTTCAGAGTTAATTTCAACAAACAAATTAAAGTTTAAATCTCATTGTACTGTGTCGGACTAAGTAATGTATTCATGTTGCATATTTGATTAGAAAAAAAATAGTGTCTGCTTGTTACTAATATTTTATTGCTGAAAATGATAACAGTAAAACAATTGGGAGTTGCAGTTAGTTGATGTTCTTCCCTTCCCTTCAATCTACATGCTTTATTTTTCCTTATTTCTTAATTATGAACTCAAAAGTGTACATTGCAATATTGAAAAAAATAGGTTTCACTGCTCGCTTCTTTTATTATCCTTAAGAAATTGGTTTCTGCACATAACCTGTGAAGGCAAAGAAAATTTTGAAAGGAAATGTTTATGTAAAGTCTCAGACCTGCTGCAAAGCTCACATGTGTATATTCCTCTATTAAACTAGTTGATCAGGTGGTCTTACAGAGCTGTGATTAAAATTGTAAATTTAAAAGAGAAATATCAACACTCACCTTTCTATTCCAATACATCTGTCAAAACCAGTATAAATATGGTATAATACAAAGCTATTTTATTTTACTAAATGTATGAAATAATTACCCATTTTTCTAAAGTTCATTTTAATAAGTAGGAGTGTCAACCATACCAATTTTAAAGCTACATTTAAAAACCATTAACATTTCTATAAAGACATGCACTACTCTACGAATTAAGTTGTGCAATTCCCAAAGCTGCTTAGACATATTACATGAAATATAGCATTAAAATAATTCAAATTAATATGCATATGTATAAGAATTATTTACAACATTGACATTGGTGATTGGGAATCACCTGGCAGCTATGGCCACATTACTTCAAATAAAGTCCCATCATGTCTTTAGTCTTCTTACAAATATAAGTTCTTTGAACTGTATCCAACTCCATGTCCACACCCTCAAAGTATTACTTTTAATTCTGAGTAAGAATTAGCATGTAATAGTTAAACTTCTTTTACTCAATATGAAAAAAGGAGTAAAAAAAAAAAGCTTAGTTCCAGGTAAGAATATATTGAAATGCAACTGTCACATCTATATGAGCCACAGATTATCTTTAATGTTTATGAACTGTATTTCTTTCAATGTGTCTAATCCTAAAATATTAGTTATTTTTCCAATCCCATCTGGATGAACACAAGATGGCAGCAAACAGTTTTAGCTTTCCTTTGCTATTACCTAGCACATGATCATGACAAACATGGATAATGGCAAGAAATCAGCAATAGGAATTTTATCAGGGACAAATGTAGAGTCATATATATGACTAGTGTATTGACACTGCAGAACATTGGCTAGGAGATAATGGTATGGATCAGTGGTGGGTTTCAAATATTTTTAGAACCTAATCTGTAGATTTGGCCTGTTTTGTAGGAGTGGCTTGGTGGTCATGTGACCAGGTGGGCGTGGCCAACTTGGAAAATGTGGTGAAACTCACTTAACGATGCTCTTGCTTAGCAACTAAAATTTTGGGCTCAATTGTGGTCGAAAGTTCTTTCTTTCTTTCTTTCTTTCTTTCTTTCTTTCTTTCTTTCTTTCTTTCTTTCTTTCTTTCTTTCTTTCTTTCTTTCATCTCTCTCTCCCACTTTCTTTTTCTTTCACAACACTCATGTTCAGATAGATTTCCCAGCTGTTTTTGTATAGCATTTTCCACCACACAAAGAAGGAAAATTAAATACAAATGCACTGTATTATATCCCAGTTACTTTTCAGAATTTCTTTGTTCTTAACAAAATAGATGATAAAGCTGTCTGTCTATATGTTGTCTCCCTGTATCTCTCTGTCTCTGTCTCTGTCTCTCCTCCCTCCTCCATCTGTCGCTCTGTATGTATATGTGTGTGTGTCTGTCTGTCTGTCTCTCACTCACTCTCACTGTGTGTCTCTCTCTCCTCTCTCTTGCCCTCTCTCTCTGTCACTCTTTGTGTATATGTGTGTGTATGTGTGTCTGTCTGTCTCTCATTCACTCACTCACTCACTTAATCACTCTCTCTTTCTCTGTCTCTCTCTCTCTGTGCCTCTGCCTGTCTGTCTATTGGTCTCTCCCTCCCTCCCTCCCTCCCTCCCTCCCCCTGTCTGTCTCTCTCTCTCTGTGTCTGTCTGTCTGTCTCTCTCTCTCTGATTCCCTCCCTCCCTCTCTCTCTGTGCCTCTCTCTGTCTGTCTGTCTCTCTCTCACACACACATACAGACTCACATACTGTGGTCACCCTGTGTTCCAATTTCTTTCACAGCCGCCTCGTTTCCAATTGGGGGATCAATGCAGAGGATTTCTCCTCCCCCCCCTCATTGGAAATGAGGCGGCTGTCAAAGACAAGGCAGCACGTCCCGCAGAAAGAATAGGAGGGGAGTTTGTGCCAGCCACCAGTCAGGCCATGGCAACTCTCCGCCAGCCTGCCCGCCTGACAAGCAGTGGCTGGGTAGGTGCTTGACCAAATGGCGCCTGCGGCCATCGCATAACTTGAAGGTGACATTGTGCAACTCGCCGCTGCTGCTGAGGGAGGGCTGGCTGGGCAGTGCTTCCCATTGGCCAACCCCTCCTGGGCCATGCCCACCCCCTGCCCACCCCGCCCACTGAAGCAGCGGTGGCAGCACATTGCTGGGCGATGGGCAGTGCAGAGGAGGTTGGTGCTGCCACCCTTGCCTCTGGGCTCTTCTTGCAGGACATGCTGGCTTGCGCTGCTTCATGGTGCCCCAGCCGCCGGCTCCTTCACATGCAGCTTGGCTCCCAGCACCGCTGGGATCCCATCTGGTGCCCGTCCTCAGCAGCATGGTTCATCTTTTGGGGGGGGGGAATCCCCAGAACCAGGTTGCCCAGCACCCTGAAGAGGTCTGCATGGGGCTGCAGTGGCTGCAAAGCATGGCATGAGAGGCAGAAGCTCCCAAACCGAGCGGAGAGTCTAAGCAAAGGAGGAGCTGGAGAGCTGAGTGGAGGAAGGGGGAAACCCTAGTTTGGGGACTTCTGCCCCTTATGTCCCCAAAAGAAATCTGTGTAGGGCTCTGGCAACTGCAAAGCATAGCACGAGGGGCAGAAGTCCCCAAGGTCGATCCCAGCCGGGCAATGCAGCTCCAGCAGTAGCAGCGCTTTTTGCAGCAGCACACCACCCTGATCAACCTGCCTTTGCAGTCCGCTCTGCATGGAGTCGAGTTGACAGCAGGTAGCCCTCACTAGGGTTTCCCCCTTCCTTCATCCAGCTCTCCATATCCTCCTTTGCTTAGGCTCCCTGCTAGGTTTGGGGGGGCTTCTGCCCCTCGTGCAAGCATGGTGAGGCAGGGGGACAGAGAGAGAGATTGAGCAGTGACCAGGTGGGCGGGGGGATCAAGCGGGGGTGGGCAGGAGCATTCTGGTTTGGTGCCACCAGACCATCCGGTACTGAAAGGCACAATAAATTTGACTATCTAGTACGGGCATACCAGACCGAACCGGCAGAAACCCACCCCTGGAATGGGTTCCCTTTTCTATGTACATATAAGAAATACAGCTAGGAGAGAGGGTTATTAGCAAGCTTTATATTGCAAACTCTTTCACCTGGAAAGTTAGAAAAAGTTACATAGCAAGTTTGCAGATTGCATTATTGCTTGTATCTTGTCTGCATTCCTCCTTGTAATAATTATGATAAAGAGGATAACACCAGTTCCCCAATCTAATACCTGGCATGGGAAAATTAATGTTAAAATCTATTAAACAATGGCACAGACTGTTTTAGAAAGTGAAAAGATTATACTTTATAGGAATAGTTAAACCCAGGCTATCTGTTGGGCTCAGAGTAATACTGAAGTCCTACACGGGGCAGGGTATTGGACAATGTTCCTATTCTTATAATAATTTTAATTAATTATAATACTATGATATATTTTTAAATTTTTGTGAATGAATAATAGAGATGTGCTATGCTTGTACTCACTATATGAAACATTAAATTAATTTCATAATCATATTGTTAGAAACTTAATATCCAGAAACTACATCCTCCATACTATCATAGGAAATATATCTGAATTTTTGCTGCCATTTAAGAATTTCAAAACTTGCTTCTTGGTATTTTCATTTCATTCTGCATCCAATATGGACATTATAGTTCAAAATCCACAATGCAAGTAATGCTTCCATCAATAAAAATATTGGATATATTGCTAGAATAATGTGGCATGACAGTTTTCATTACCTTTAAAGCCCTACATGGCACTGGACCTGGATATCTGAGAGACCGTCTCCTGCTACACACCTTCCAATGTCCGATAAGAACTCACAGGTTAGGCCTCCTCCGGGTGCCGTTGGCTGGACAATGCCGACTGGCGACCACTCGGGGGAGAGCCTTTTCTGTAGCTGCTCCGGCTCTGCAGAGATCCGGACCCTTCCCACCCTTGCGGCCTTCCAAAAAGCCACCAAAACCTGGCTGTTCCAGCAGGCCTGGGGTTGCTGATTCAAATCAGGTTCAACCCCCAATTAAACCAAATGTATGTTGGGTTTTTAAACTGTTTGTTATTGTTTGTATTCTCCCCCTGTATGTTATTTTATTGCATTTGTATTTGTAAGCCACCCTGAGTCACCCGGGATTGGGCGGCATATAAACCCATTAAATTACGAATTATGAATTCATTCTTAACATTACTTTTATTATTCTGTACATTGCATAATAATTTTAAACTAAGTAAAATATTAATATTAATTACTAAATGCTAAAATAATAAATAGCTTAATTTAGTCTGTAAACCCCAAAATAAATTAATTCAGTCAGTCTGTAAAGCCATTGTGCAGCTATGAACATAGTATTTGTTTTTAAGGTAAATTAGACATTTTTTTGGTCCTAAATAACTATGCCTATTTATTCCAATTAGAAATGTGTATGGTTTATTCAGAAACCAATACAAAATATTCAGGGTTTTTCTTTTAACGAACAAGCCATTAGAAATATTAAAAAGGTTATACAATCAATTTATCTTGTACATGCTTGTACATGCACATGCTTTTTAGCAGGAATGTAGTAATTTCTATTTTTTGCTTCAGAAACAGACCAATTATTCTGCAAACTTCTCGATGTAAATAATTTCAGATTCAACTGATTATAAACAATGACATAATACAGAAGCCAAAATGATTCACTAGAACATGTGTATGTGTGTGTGTGTGTGTGTGTATGTATGTATGTATGTATAAAATCTTATATATATATTAGCACAAATACAACACACACACACACACACACACATGTAGTCAAATAGTCAAAATGAGCAGGTTAAAATTTTGTGGGATTTCCAAATGTAGATTTTATCAGCATGTACAACACATTGTAGGAAATAAACTCCCTTCTTTTTAAGTTATATGTGTTGTATTATGAGGCCGGATTTTATCATGGGCTCATAACATACCATGCAAAACTGTTGTTGAAAAGAAAGAGGTTCATTTTCTTTAGTTACAAATATGGATAATTGATGTGGCAATACCATGAGATGGTAGAATAGAAGACAAAGACTTGGGGATCACATAGCATCATAATCTGAAAATCAAAGTTGAAAAACTAAATTCTAAATACCAGGACTTGCAAATTGAAGTTGAGCAACTGTGGAAAAAGAAATCATGTGTTGTCCCAATTGTAATTTGAGCCCTTGGAGCAATACCCAAAGGGCTACCTCGCTATTTGGAAATTTTAAATTTAGGAGACTTGAACATTCTGATTCTACAAAAAATCACCCTACTTGGAACAGCTTATATCCTTTGACGTTACCTTAATAGTTCCTAGGTCCTTGGTTAGGACTCGATCTGTTGAGCTACCAACCAGCCCCAAAGGCTGTGAATCTCACCAAAGATTAACCACATAATAATAATAATAATAATAATAATAATAATAATAATAATAATAATAATAATAATAATAATAATAATAATAAACTCCGCCGTTGCCAGTCCCAAGCCCGGATGAGAAAGGAGGAAGGTTGGGGTCAGGTTGGCATCTGGTCCCGTAAAAAAAACCCCGCCAACCCATACAATATGGTGAAAAAAACAAATAAGAATTCCATACCGCATCGGTCGTCGCGCGGGTTAACAAGGGCCGCGGTGGATGTTGGGGTCCCTGGACATCCGTCGACAAGTGGGCTACAAGTGGACCAGCCAACAAAACGACAAAAATATAGTGCAGATGAAAACCGTGCCATAATGGCCTGTTACTACAACTCAGAGCCAGAAAAAAGAGGCTATTTAAAGAGAATGTATGAATTATGGAAACAACAATATCCAGATTCAAATGTTAGTGAACAACGACTAGCAGATCAAAGGCGATTTATTATACGGAATAAAGTGTTTAGTGAAGTTGAACATGAGGAAATTCAGGCAAATTGCAAAACCCCAAAAACAATATCACAAGCGGAAATAACTGATATTCAAGACACAACTAAAGACATTATAGTAGAACTCCCAGAAGAAGCTCTCGGGGAGGAAATAACATCACCACCACTAGAACCAGTTATCACTGAACCAACTGATGAACTAACTCAAAAACAAAAAGAATTGAAGGATAAGATCATGGAGCATTTTCTGCTTAATGAGGAAAGGCAACGTTTACCACCACTAAAAACTGTGCCTAAGAAAATTTTGGCCCCTATCATGAAAATGGTTAATGCAGTGTTTTCAACAATTGAACCAGGATCCATCTTGGAAACAAACCAGTTAATGTACAGTGCAGCTGTAATAGTCACTAATGAACTAGGCATTAAAATTAAAGTACCTAGTCACACAACAGAAAAAGCATCAAAGCCAAAGTGGAAAATCCGTTTAGAACAAAAAATCAAAAAATTAAGGGCAGATGCTAGTAACTTAAAGAACATGCATGAGCAACGGCTTAAAAACAACAAAATCATAGATCGGCTAATCAGGAGATATAGATTGGATACAAGAAACATCAATGAAGCTGTAGAGATTGTAAAACAGCAGATAACAGCAACAGCTAGAAAAATTGAAAGATATGAGGCACGAATCATCCAATATAAACAAAATCAGCAATTTCGATCAGACCAACGGCATTTTTATCAAAGTCTTAATGTAAATGGTGACACCAAAAGTGAAAAACCAGAAAAACAGGCCACAGTTGAATTCTGGAAAGAATTGTGGGAAAATGCAAAGGACTACAACAAGGAAGCAAAGTGGATACATGACTTTGAGAAAAGCATTGGCAACAAACAAATGCAAGCATTAGAAATAACAACTGAGATGGTCAAAAATCGAGTTAAAAAGGTAAAGAATTGGACATCACCTGGAAAGGACCAATTACATGGTTTCTGGCTCAAATATCTGACCAGTTTACATGCAATATTGGCCAGGCAACTGAATGAAATTTTACAAAAGGGCCAAATTGATGAATGGTTGACAACTGGAAAAACATACTTGATTCAGAAAGATGCAACTAAAGGAACAACACCTGAAAACTACAGACCAATAACATGCTTGCCAACAACCTTCAAATTACTCACAGGCATTATTGCAGATAACATGATGGATTATTTGGAAACAAACAACATCTTGCCAGTAGAGCAAAAAGGCAACAAAAGAAGGAGCAGGGGCACAAAAGATCAGCTTCTAATTGATAAAATGATATTAGAAAATTGTAAGAACAGAAAAACAAACTTGAATATGGCCTGGATTGATTACAAAAAGGCATTTGACTCACTGCCACATAGTTGGATCATAAAATGCTTAGAAACAACTGGCATTAGCAAAAATATTACATCCTTTACTGAAAAGGCGATGAAACAATGGAGAACTGAGTTGGCAGTGGGGAATGAGATCTACGGAATGGTTAATATCAAGCGAGGAATTTTCCAGGGTGATTCACTGTCACCTCTTCTCTTCATCATCGCAATGATCCCACTATCAGTAATCTTAAAAAAAATGAAATTAGGCTACCAAACAGCCAAAGAAGCTGAAAAAATTTCACATTTACTATATATGGATGATTTGAAACTCTATGGAAAGTCAGAAATAGAAATCCAATCATTGACAAACACAGTCCGAGTATTCAGCACCGATATTTCAATGCAGTTTGGCATGGAAAAATGCGCCACTGTATCCATAAAAAGGGGCAAAATCACTGCATGTGAGGGAATTGAAATGCCCAATGGCCAATTAATTAAATGCAAAGAAAATGAAGCCTACAAATACTTAGGCATTCTGCAGTTGGATAACATCAAGCATGGAGAAGTAAAAACTATTGTCAGGCGAGAGTACACCAACAGAGTTAGGAAAATTTTAAAATCTAAATTGAATGGTGGAAATACAATCAAGGCCATAAATACCTGGGCAATACCAGTTATAAGATACACAGCTGGTATAGTTAACTGGACACAAGCTGATTTGGACCTTTTGGACCGAAAAACCAGGAAACTAATGACAATGCACTACAGTTTACATCCACGTGGTGATACTGATAGACTATATCTGCCCCGAAAATCAGGTGGCAGAGGATTATTACAAGTGAAGCAAACAGTTGAAGAAGAAAAACATGCACTGGCTGATTATTTAAAAGAAAATCAAGAACATCTATTAATCGAAGTAAAGAACAAAAATCTACTGAAGGCCCAACAGACGAAACAAGAATACAGAAAAGATGTGATAAAATCAAGAATGGAGAGTTGGCAGAACAAAGCACTGCATGGCCAATTTCTGGAAAAAATAAAAGATAAAGTGGACAGTGAACAAACTTGGTTATGGTTAACAACAGGTACATTAAAGAAAGAAACAGAGTCACTAATCCTGGCTGCTCAAGAACAAGCTATCCGCACAAATGCCATTAAGGCCAAAATTGAAAAATCCTCTGATGATGCCAAATGCAGACTTTGCAAAGAAGCTGATGAAACTGTTGATCACATACTCAGCTGCTGTAAAAAAATCGCGCAGACTGATTATAAATTGCGGCACAATTCAGTAGCACAAATGATCCATTGGAATTTGTGCAAAAATTATAATATCAAAACAGCAAAAAACTGGTGGGAACATCAGCCTGAAAAAGTCACCGAAAATCAGATGGTCAAGATCTTGTGGGATTTCCGTATACAAACCGACAAAATACTGGCGCATAATACACCAGACATCACACTGGTTGAGAAAAATAAGGTCACAATCATAGACATCGCAATACCAGGTGATAGCAGGGTCGCCGAGAAGGAACATGAAAAAATCGCGAAATACCAGGATTTAAAAATCAAAATTCAACGACTATGGCACAAACCAGCAGTGGTAATTCCAGTGGTAATTGGCACACTGGGTTCTATTCCAAAAGCACTGGAATTACATTTAAAACAGTTAAAAATTGACAAAATCACCATCAGTCAAATGCAAAAAGCCGCACTGCTTGAATCTGCACGCATATTACGAAAATACGTTACGACGTCCTAGGCCCCTGGGTGGGGCCCGACTAGTAACCAATGCCAAATCCGGCAAAACAACTGGCCGCTGTGATACAATTGTGTAATAATAATAATAATAATAATAATAATAATAATAATAATAATAATAATAATAATAATAATAATAATAAAAAAAAAAAAAACCTCCACCGTTGCTGGTCCCAAGCCCGGATGAGAAAGGAGGAGGGTTGGGGGTTGGGGTCAGGTTGGCATCTGGTCCCATAAACCCCCCCGCCAACCCATATAATAAGGTGAAAAAAACGAATAAGAATTCCATAACGCATCAGTCGTCGTGCGGGTTAACAAGGGCCATGGCGGATGTTGGGGTCCCTGGACATCCGTCGACAAGTGGGCTACAAGTGGACCAGCCAACGAAATGACAAAAATATAGTGCAGATGAAAACCGTGCCATAATGGCCTGTTACTACAACTCAAAGACAGAAAAAAGATGCTATTTGAAGTGAATGTATGAATTATGGAAACAACAATACTCAAAAAGTAAAAAAATTAAGGGCAGATGCTAGTAACTTAAAGAACATGCATGAGCAACGGCTCAAAAACAACAAAATCATAGATCGGCTAATCAGAAGATATAGATTGGATACAAGAAACATCAATGAAGCTGTAGAGATTGTAAAACAGCAGATAACAGCAACAGCTAGAAAAATTGAAACATATGAAGCACGAATCATCCAATATAAACAAAATCAGCAATTTCGATCAGACCAACGGCGTTTTTATCAAAGTCTTAATGTGAATGTTGACACCAAAAGTGAAAAACCAGAAAAGCAGGCCACAGTTGAATTCTGGAAAAAATTGTGGGAAAATGCAAAGGACTACAACAAGGAAGCAAAGTGGATACATGACTTTGAGAAAAGCATTGGCAGCAAACAAATGCAAGTATTAGAAATAACAACTGAGATGGTCAAAAATCGAGTAAAAAAGGTAAAGAATTGGACATCACCTGGAAAGGACCAATTACATGGTTTCTGGCTCAAATATCTGACCAGTTTACATGCAATATTGGCCAGGCAACTGAATGAAATTTTACAAAAGGGCCAAATTGATGAATGGTTGACAACTGGAAAAACATACTTGATTCAGAAAGATGCAACTAAAGGAACAACACCTGAAAACTACAGACCAATAACATGCTTGCCAACAACCTTCAAATTACTCACAGGCATTATTGCAGATAACATGATGGATTATTTGGAAACAAACAACATCTTGCCAAAAGAGCAAAAAGGCAACAAAAGAAGGAGCAGGGGCACAAAAGATCAGCTCCTAATTGATAAAATGATATTAGAAAATTGTAAGAACAGAAAAACGAACTTGAATATGGTCTGGATTGATTACAAAAAGGCATTTGACTCACTGCCACATAGTTGGATCATAAAATGCTTAGAAACAACTGGCATTAGCAAAAATATTACATCCTTTACTGAAAAGGCGCTGAAACAATGGAGAACTGAGTTGGCAGTAGGGAATGAGATCTACGGAATGGTTAATATCAAGCGAGGAATTTTCCAGGGTGATTCACGTTCACCTCTTCATCATCGCAATGATCCCACTATCAGTAATCTTAAAAAAATGAAATTAGGCTACCAAACAGCCAAAGAAGCTGAAAAAATTTCGCATTTACTATATATGGATGATTTGAAACTCTATGGAAAGTCAGAAATAGAAATCCAATAATTGACAAACACAGACCGAGTATTCAGCACTGATATTTCAATGCAGTTTGGCATGGAAAAATGAGCCACTGTATCCATTAAAAAGGGCAAAATCACTGCATGTGAGGGAATTGAAATGCCCAATGGCCAATTAATTAAATGCAAAGAAAATGAAGCCTACAAATATTTAGGCATTCTGCAGTTGGATAACATCAAGCATGGAGAAGTAAAAACTGTTGTCAGGCGAGAGTACACCAACAGAGTTAAGAAAATTTTGAAATCTAAATTGAATGGTGGAAATACAATCAAGGCCATAAATACCTGGGCAATACCAGTTATAAGATACACAGCTGGTATAGTTAACTGGACACAAGCTGATTTGGACCTTTTAAGAGCCAAGGTGGCGCAGTGGTTAAATGCAGCACTGCAGGCTACTGCTAGATCAGCAGTTCAGCGGTTCAAATCTCACCGGCTCAGGGTTGACTCAGCCTTCCATCCTTCTGAGGTGGGTAAAATGAGGACCCAGATTGTTGGGGGCAATATGCTGACTCTCTGTAAACCGCTTAGAGAGGCCTGAAAGGCCTATGAAGCGGTATACAAGTCTACTGCTATTGCTATTGCTATTGCTATTGGACCGAAAAACCAGGAAACTAATGACAATGCACTACAGTTTATATCCACGTGGTGATACTGATAGACTATATCTGCCCCGAAAATCAGGTGGCAGAGGATTATTACAAGTGAAGCAAACAGTTGAAGAAGAAAAACATGCACTGGCTGATTATTTAAAAGAAAGTCAAGAACATCTATTAATCGAAGTAAAGAACAAAAATCTACTGAAGGCTCAACAGATGAAACAAGAATACAGAAAAGATGTGATAAAATCAAGAATGAAGAGTTGGCAGAACAAAGCACTGCATGGCCAATTTCTGGAAAAAATAAAAGATAAAGTGGACAGTGAACAAACTTGGTTATGGTTAACAACAGGTACATTAAAGAAAGAAACAGAGTCACTAATCCTGGCTGCGCAAGAACAAGCTATCCGCACAAATGCCATTAAGGCCAAAATCGAAAAATCCTCTGATGATGCCAAATGCAGACTTTGCAAAGAAGCTGATGAAACTGTTGATCACATACTCAGCTGCTGTAAAAAAATCGCACAGACTGATTATAAATTGTGGCACAATTCAGTAGCGCAAATGATCCATTGGAATTTGTGCAAAAATTTTAATATTAAAACAGCAACAAACTGGTGGGAACATCCGCCTGATAAAATGTCACCAAAAATCAGATGGTCAAGATCTTGTGGGATTTCCGTATACAAACGGACAAAATACTGGCGCATAATACACCAGACATCACACTGGTTGAGAAAAACAAGGTTACAATCATAGATATTGCAATACCAGGTGATAGCAGGGTCGCCAAGAAGGAACATGAAAAATCGCAAAATACCAGGACTTAAAAATCGAAATTCAACGACTATGGCACAAACCAGCAGTGGTAATTCCAGTGGTAATTGGCACATTGGGTGCTATTCCAAAAGCACTGGAATTACATTTAAAACAGTTAAAAATTGACAAAATCACCATCAGTCAAATGCAAAAAGCCGCACTGCTTGGATCTGCACGCATATTACGAAAATACGTTACGATGTCCTAGGCCCCTGGGTGGGGCCCGACTAGTAACCAATGCCAAATCCGGCGAAACAACTGGCTGCTGTGATACAATTGTATAATAATAATAATAATTCTATTTCAGCTTTATGTTACTGCTTCTTTAAGTTTATGGGGCTTAATAAAAACTAGCATGCTCCTATGTTAGGCATGGGGTAATCAATGATAATACTAGCATTTGATATACTATTGGAGCCCCTAGATTTAGAAACCTGTAATATTCATTTTCTACAGTGTGTTGTGCATGCTGATGTCTTGAAGGGTGAGAAAATAACATGATAATTTATTTATTTATTATTTATTTTCTGTGAGAATAGAATTAAGGAATACTGTGAGAAATGGGTGATCTTACTGGGCTGAAAAAGAAGGAGATCTGATTATGGTACTGTTGGTAATTTATCACTTTTTCCCTTCAGTAACTTATCTCTCCAAGGCTACATGTATGTGAAACCTTATATAAACACATTTGGAAACAATTCTTGAAGCTGAGTTTCCAACTTTCCACTGTGGTTTCTGAAACATTGGTGTTCTTATTGTTCATCTGCTATCTAAAAAGATTACAGCATTATCCTGTCCTATTTTTCTAGCACTATTTTATTCTCTGAGGGACAGCTAAGACAAGCATGGAAAGTAAAAAATTAAGAAAAACGAAAGACCCACTTTATTCAGTAGGGGAGACTCATTAAATGTTCTCAGATCACTTTTTAAATGATAAAACCATTGGTCCTAAACTTACATTAAAATATTTATTGGTATCTATCTGAATTTTTTTTACCATCCAATTTATTTTTATCCCATTCTGCTTAGATATTGAAACAGTAGCAGTTTAATGGATTCTTATTTCTGCCCATTCATCCATCCAATATTATCTATCTACCTTTCTACGTTGAAATTTAATTTTAAATCTTGAAACATATCAAGTCAAATAAACTTGTCCTTAAATCTTAATCTAGAAATAATAAGAAACATGTGTGCTTTAAATTTTGAATCTATGATCTGAAGCAAATCATGGCTGAAACATTTATAAAAATATGTTAATTTATAGGTCATGGAATATTTCTAAATTTAGTAAGAGTGATGCTGAACACAGACTATTTCACAATACACCTTAAATATAAAATATCAGTTGAAAAACTTTTTTCAGCAATAGCAGTAGACTTGTTAGCAATAGCAGTAGACTTATATACTGCTTCATAGGCCTTTCAGGCCTCTCTAAGCGGTTTACAGAGAGTCAGCATATTGCCCCCAACAATCTGGGTCCTCATTTTACCCACCTCGGAAGGATGGAAGGCTGAGTCAACCCTGAGCCGGTGAGATTTGAACCGCTGACCTGCTGATCTAGCAGTAGCCTGCAGTGCTGCATTTAACCACTGCGCCACCTTTTCCTCCCTTAAAAGTCATGCTCAATATGGCATTGAACTATGTTTGTTGATCTTTACAGGGTGAAAAAGCTTCGTTGCCTCTGCGTACATGACAATAGAACCTATATTTTACATTTTTTATGAGAAGAGGCTTAACAATTTTGTCTAAGTGGTAGAGGTTGTTTTACATGCACAGAGAAATCTGACATGCTCACTCTCCAGTTGTGCAGACAGCCAACTGGTCTATATAGAGGAAGGGAAAATTATGTTTGAACTCTAATTGTACTGAAAATCTCCAGGACTCTGGCATTCAGTGAATAATTTAACTTCTGTTCATTCATTTTTAACAGAAGTAAATATGCATCTGATCTGTTCATGAAAATTTCTCTCCTTCTTTTACATCTCTATGTAATTCTTTAACTCAATAGGTCTTTGACACAAAACTGAATTACAACAACCCAATTCTAAACAGACTTATGGTATATGAACAACAAAACTTTTAGTAATACTTAATTATTTAGCTGCTTTTCATATCAGCGATATTAAAAAGATGGATTGTTAAATAATAAAAAAATAAACTCCATCTGAGGGTATTGAATTAAAAACATAATTTATCACACATGGTCTAAAGGGATGGCTAGCTAACATTTCATTATGTAGAAATGTCAACCAGCTCAAAGGAAAATCTTTATATGGAAGATGCCAAAATAATTGGAGTTCTCATGGTTTTCAATTTAACTTTACTTAAATTATGTTAAACTAGAACATACTATTGAATTAATGATGAGAGAATATAAAAAGACACAGAAACACCTTTTTTCAGATAATATATGTCAATAAATTGATATTCATTCATTCATTATTCATTCATTCATGTGGAGAATCTTAGATATACTTTCTAGTAAAGACAAACTGATCAGGTAGGCTTACTAGCTGATCAGCATTGCAACTATATTCAGAGTGTTCAATTGAGTTCCCAGGTATTTTGATATGGAAATGAAACATTTCATCAATGCAGGAGAAAACAAAGTTAAGACTTCTAAATGTCCACCTTAGAGAAGTAGAAAACTCAGATTGTAAAGGGAGCCCAAAGCCCCGCTAATCATATTACTTTAGAGGAACTCTGAGTACAGAATGATTTAAAAAAATCATTAATTTCACAGGTATCTTAAAGTCAGAGAACTGTGTCATTCAGTTTCCATCTATTTTCCCTATATGTAATTGATCAACACAAAAACAATGATGAATTGTAGCTGGTGCTCTAAGGCAGCTCCTTGTCTAAGTATGCTGCAATGGAGTGATTTGGTCAAAGTTTTATCCAATCAATGTACTTTTCAAAAATTGACAGTCATATTTATTGTTTTGACAGGAATTAATACATTTCTTGCCTAATGTATGTGTGTATTCATAAATCTATAGTTCTGAAGCTAAAACCATGTGGCGAAAGTTAAGAAGCTCTTCCTATTAACATTTCTTCAAAATTTGACAGGTCTATTACGAGACTAAAACCATTCAGCTTATATTAAAGGATGTGGTTCCTCTTTTCTCTCTCTCTGGTGTGTATCTATATAGCCACATTTTTATGTCATATTGGACTGAAAGACTTTTTATAGTTACTAGCTTTTATAATGAGAAATTTTAAGGGTCAGTGGTAAGTCCGCGCAGTGAAGCAACTAAATTTCTTAACTTTTGCCTTTTAAGCTAACGGTGGATGGAATGAATTTCAGCACAGACAATTCATAGTTGCAGATAAGAAGGTCTCAAAGTCTGCCACAAATAACTCCACAGGTCACAGCTTTAAACTGTACAGTTTCATCTGGAGTAATTTAATATACTTAGTCACTAATTTGGCAGGTTTAGTATCTATTATGATTTTAATATTTCAATTTTTATCTTCCTTCCAGGAAATTTTTAGATCCTTCTATTTTATATATTTCTCAACAGATGACATGAATCACTTTCACATTTCACATGTTTAGAATTCCTGTATCAATTTAAAAATCTTCTTAATAAGAAACATCTATTTTACAGTTTTACATATATATAATTGGGTGTGTGTTTGTGTGTGTGTGTAATGAAACTAATGGAAGCAAACATTACACTAAAAGGAAATAGTGTACTTCATTCAACACTATTCCTCAACAGCAGTAGGTCAATGGGGGACAAAAAAGCAGTAAGAAAGTTCATGTCCATAAGCCTGTTACAGATAACTAAAACCATAATATACCAATCTTGAATCTTTCTGAGTTGTGGCATATTTGGAATTGTGAGCAAATATTATAGGTACAGTATAGCAGTTGCAGCTTTCTTGGCTGGATAACTAATCACAAAACACACATTAATCTGGCAGGCTTGTACTTCACCTGCCTCTCTGGCTTCTCAGAATAATTTATATCTCAGAGTACATTCCCATCCTTGCTCTGCCAAGAGCAGATTTCCAAAGAAGTAGACTACGGTTACTTACCATTTTATTTTCTAATTATTTGATAAAATATTAAAATGACTGAAATCACAAAATAATGCTTGCAGCTGGTGCTGTAATTTTAACATTTATCCTAATTAATATTAATTAGGACAAAAACCCTCATGGAAGATGCTAAGGAATTATTAACAACAACAAGATGTTGTGCTGGCAGATGATGACATCAATGTTGTATCCACATGATGCAAATTCCACTTCTTTTACGTATGTGTTGTTTCAGTGTACATTTGTTTGAAATGGCTGGAATTTGGATCATGACGATATATTGTCATGCCTCTGTCAGAGCTGAATCTGCAGAAGAAGACAAACCAGAACTGGAGCCAACGGAGATCGAGGGGGTGGCTTCGTTGGCTTTGGAGGAATATGGGGATGAGCAGGCTGAGTCAGGCCAGGACCTTTCAGGATTGGGACATCTTGTAGGCAGGGAGGAATGACAAGATAGGCTAAGTAGTGAACATGAGAAACAAAATTCAGGCGACAAGCAAGGACCACTCCATCCTGATCCTCGAGCATGGAGAGTAGAGAGAAGGTGGGTATAGTACTTGGGAGAAGAGCATCCAACCCTCTTCACAAGACACACTTGGGGAGTAAGAGATGCTGTGGGGAGGGACATTTGTCAGAAACAACTTCTGAATTCATGAAGGGTTGTGTGCCTTTGCTGACATTGGACGTTTCCTGGACTTCATTCTTTATTTCTTGCTTCCTGGATTAATTGCCTTGTTCCTTTGCTTCCTAGACTAATTGACTTATTCCCTTACCCTGCTGGATTTCTTGCTTTGCAGCCATTGTGCTCACAGCATTGTGCTGGACTACTTGCAGCCTGAGGCTGCTGGAGGTGTGTGTGTATTTGTGTGATCACTTAGCTCTGGGACTTGCCAAA
Organism: Thamnophis sirtalis; assembly: GCF_051295495.1. Lineage (NCBI taxonomy): Eukaryota > Metazoa > Chordata > Lepidosauria > Squamata > Natricidae > Thamnophis > Thamnophis sirtalis. The sequence goes on along the minus strand of NW_028261388.1, from coordinate 47,030,937 downwards.
AATGTGGAAGAATTTGGGGGAAAGTTGGAGCAATAAAGGAGCAGTTTGAACTATCAGCTGACTGTGTTACCTCTGTGCCATGCCCCGGGTCATCACACATATTTTATCATCTTGACTAAAGCAAAAACCTCTGTGGATATCCCAGTAAATACACCTCACTTTTGTGGATTCCACTTGCAATTTTATAAATTCTCACTCAACTCTAGTTTTCTAAAATTCCTGAATAATGAATTGTAGCAATCAATGAATTAAGATATCCCACTAATAATAGTCAGTAAATAGCTGTGCTTACAAGAATCAGAATAAACCATGAACATAAACACTAATAGTGTTTGATTTTGATTTTAAAATTTTGACTGGCAAAGTCTGGGAAGAGAGCTATCTCTCCCATTGCCCTGATCCTATGGGATATTTTTTTTTCCTGGAGATGAGTCGGGACCTCCAAAAAAAACTAAGTATGGCTCTATAGTCTCACATGGGAAGGTCAAAATAATGTGCTGTCATGGGGTTGGTAGTGCCATGAGAACCTTTGCTGTCAACCAATTTTTAACAGGGTTAATTATTTTTGCTACCATAAAAACCTAATTTTAACTCAACTTTTAATTTTAGTTTTTTATATACTGTTTTATGTTTTATTGTACATTTCCCAGAGTCCCTCTTTGAGGGAGATGAACAGTTTATAAAAGGAAAATATAAACAAACAAACAAAGAATTAGGTTACCAATGAAATTCAATGTATGTTGGAACTCTAGTGATGCAGTGATTGGAATGCAGCATTGCAGGCAAAGTCTGCCCACAGAGTTGAATTCAATCCTGACAGGACTGAAGGTTGACTCACATTTCCATCCTTCTGAGGTCAGTAAAATGATGACCCAGATTGTTGGGGGCAATATACTGCCATTGTAAACCACACTGAGAGGTACTGTAAGCATTTTGGGGCAGTATATAAGTCTAAGTGCTATTGCTATATAACTCAGAAATGAACTATAGAGCCCTTAGTACTCTCTGAGCTTACTTATTTGCCTGCATATATTTCATTACCTAAGATGTTGTATACTTTGTTTGTTTCCCCTTTTTTGGGTTCTGGATTGTAATTCTGCAGTGCATGTCTTAATCTGAATAATATTGTTATGCACTCCTCTTGGATTGTTACTTTGAAAATAGAGCAATTGGTTAGTATGGATTGTTCATCCAAAAACAAGCTTAAAAGTTAATATAGTATTAACTATAAATGTATTTTTTTTAAAAAAATAGAATATTAGATTTTTTTAAAAATGTGTAAGGTGTAAAATGTGGAATAAGAAAATCCATATATATATATATAATTTATTTTGTATTCAAGGTTAAATATAATTCTTTTAAGTGTACAAGTGCTTCTGAAAAGTACGAAGTTTGACTGCACCATTCCATTTATTACTCTGACATTTAAGTAGCCTAACTGTCCTTAGGCAACTTAAGCGATAAAGAGCCATATGCTCTTATCAGTGAGACAATAATCAATTTCTTGAGTAACAGAAAGTATTCTTCACTGTCTACCAGGAAACTATTTACATTCCTGAATTATTTAAGTGTGATTATTCAAACACACACACACACACACACCCCTACAAAAGACACAAATAACAAAGTACAATATATTCTAAAAATTCACATTCAGTGAAAGATTAACAAATAAATCACAAATATTAGATAAAGTATTTAAAACTGAAACTTCTTAATGTCTTACTAAATAACTTGTTTTTAAAGCCACAGTTAAAAAGTTGGCTGTTGCCACTTTAATTTCATGTCTGAATGAAATATTAACATTCAGAAATGTCTCTTTCTGCCCTTGATTTTAAAATAGGCTAAATAATCTCCTATAGAAAATTCTTGAAAAAATCACAATACAATATAAAACATGATCCACTATTTCAAGTTCATTAGCATTAGAGGGGACCCCTCTTTGACAGGTTGGAATCTTTTCAAGTCTACCATATATCATATTTGATTGCAAAATATTTAGTATCAGATATTTCAATGACTGTTCTATATTTGCTTAAATACGGAGAGCCCACGACTTGTGACCACAAGTGAGCTGACTCATTTGTTAAATTAATTTACTGACTCATTTGTTAAATTAATTTACTGACTCATTTGTTAAATTAATTTTGTCCCATTTTACAACCTTTCTTTCTGTGCTGCCCCAGCAGTATATAGCTAGTGTAGGAATTAAGAACTGTCTCCTTTAAGAAACTACCTCATGGAAAGTGTAGCAGAGACTGCCTTATGGGAAATATAGTTCCATGACATGTGATCACATCTCTGTTTATGATTGGCCACTGCAGCATTTTGCCCTTGTGCAAAATTTATAGCTGATCAGTTTGAAAGCCTTTGTGACCTGGAATAGTAGTGTTTTGTATCTCTGCTCAACATGGGAGTGAAATCATCATCTTTTTACACCACGTGATGGGACAGATTATGGAAAGTCAGTAGTATCTTAACACTGATCTGTAAGTTTTGCTATTAAGAATACCTGATAATAAACTTGATCTGAAAGAGATTCCTAGGTGTGGAGTTAACTGCATGCCCCGAGCAAGCCTACAATGCCTGAGGCAGTACAATTGCCATATTTATTATGTGAATCATGGCAGTTGTTAAGTTAGGAGCATGGTTGCTAAATGAATCTGACTTCCCCATTAACTTTGCTTCTCAAAAGTTTGTAAAAGATGGTCACATGACCCTGGGACACTGCAACCATCATAAATATGAATCAGTTGCCAAGCATCCAAATTTTGTTCATGTGACCATGAGGATGCTGCAATGGTCTTAAATGTGAAGAACAATCATAAGTCCCTTTTTTCAGTGTTGTTGTAACTTTGAACGGTCACTAATTAAACTGTTGTAAGTCAAGAACTACCATATAAAATGGAAAGAGCAGTATAATATTGTTGTAATTCATTCCCAAAGTCACAAGTAGAATGTTGGTGTCAGGTCTGCCTCCATTCAAATCTTAAGAAACAAAACCCTCAACTCCATAGATTTAGAGAATCATTTAGGATTTTCCATAATTGTTTTGCCTTATGTTAAAAAACATATATTCCAATCTAAAAATCAACAGTACTTAGTCAAGTACTGTTAGTCAAGGGACATTTTCTGCTGTCCAGAAAATACACAATTTGGAACATTTAAAAGAGTTGTCAAAATTTCTCTGCAGATAGCTTATGTTATTGTAATCTAAACTGGGGTTTCATGTATAATATGAGATATACAGTATTTTTGCATTAAATGCTTGTTGCTACAGGAACAAATCTCTCCTGTTTTGAATAAACATATTGAAGTAGACCATGACACTAGTGATGGTGATTATGCTTAGTACTGACTTGCAATGATGTTGCCGGGACAGAACATAGCTAGTAAAATATTCATGCAGTTGAAATTCTCAACTTGTTTTATCTTATAATGTTGAATTTTCCAGCTCTACTCACAAAAACTAAAAATAGTTGATTTCCAGTTAATTATCTTGACAATATGTGCTTCAAGATGGTATTTTAAATCCAATCTTGTATGTGAATAAATAATAAGTATAATTTGCATATAACAAGGGACATATTTTTCTTTTGACGAACAATGAACAGTCAATCATCAACCTGAAATAATATACTCTCTAAATCATTGAAAAAGTTTTTTTTTAATAATGTTGAGACCACAATGCCACTTTGTATCACACCCTTATTGACCATTATGTGGATTTTAGTAACCCTTTTCTGTTTCATCTAACCTGCATTTTACTATTGATTCAATACCTGTATTAAATGCATAAGACACTAGTCAGAAAGATTTTTTATCCCAAATTTATCCCAGAATTTTGTTATATTAATAGAATGAAAGGCAGTCTTAAATATGTAAAGGAAGCTAGTAATTTGACTTTAAGGACAATAAAATATTTTCCTATCAATATAGAACACTGATCAATTATTAATATCTTTTCAAAAAGCAGACTGAACATTTTTCGAGCATGATTAAATAGGGCCAGTAATAATGGATCCCACCAGTCTAGATTTAAGAACCTTGATGGATACATAATCCTACTTGCAGTCTAACCAGATCTTAATTTTGAAATAAATTCATTTCCCCACTCAGACAATGGAATGGTAAGAAGCTTTGATATGATGTTGTTTGCTATGCTTACAATAGACTGGTTCTGTTCCATGAACATTGATTTAAAATATTTTTTCTTCAAAAGTATACCTGAACCTGGATATTAAGAAGAAATGAAAGCCATTGAAATTAAAAGATAGAGACTTTGTTGAAAGAAGCATTTATTTACAAGGACAGGAGTCTTTCCGTGCTTTCTGATTTTTTTTTCTGGCATAATAGTACCTCATAGCGAGAAGCTGGAAATTACATTTATATTGACTTTTTCCTAGCTTTAGATGTATTGGCTACAGCGCCACCTGGAACATAAAGCTCTGGTAAATCTTTTATCCCTTCTTAAAGACAACTGCAGTGTGCTGTACATGGCTTTAACTTTGGAGGATATGTAGGTGGTCCGATTAGTCCGATTGTTGAAGGTCACCTAATGGTGAGTGACACTAATGCTGTATAAGGCGGGTGGTTTTGCAGGTGCTACACTGACTTCCAGTAATTTGCCACGTAGAATTCATAATGCTGATTAAAATTGATGAAGAATTGGCAAAGAACATTGTAAACACATATAGTCAAGAAAGTACACTCTCCTTGAGTTCTATGATTTTACATATCAGGACATAGTAAATAATGACATGATGTAATATTGCAATAGTTGCAAATATCTGTAGCTTGAATGCAGGATAAGGATGAGAGTTTATTCTCAGAAGATATTGTGGGTTGGTTTCTGAACATCTTGTTACCAGGCTAGGTAATCAGCAGAGTTTAGGGGATGTCAGAGTTAGTTGTTCTTCTGTTTATAAGGGCTTCAAGTGTAGGTGTGTCAAGTGAGGCTCTTGTGATGGGTCAGCTGAGAGTCATCAGTGAGTTTGGTCTTGTGATAAGGAGATTGCATAGATCAGGGTCATTAGGAGGTGAACTGCTGATGGGGGTTATGTGGGTTAGTTGAAGGTATAATATGTCATGTGTTGTTGTTCATCTGAGATTATATTTATCTACTTCTAAGAACTAATGATTTTTTTTACTATGTGCTGATACATAAAACTATAGAACTCAAAAAATGTTCTTTTTCACATGACTGTAATTTAGATGTTTCACTATCTTTTACTTACCAGAAGTTTCTTCTTTTGAAGTCTCATATGCCTGTTTGACCTATTTAGCAAATTGGTTCAGTACAATTTTTGTTTAATATTGGGTTTTGGATTAAATCTAGGATTCCCTACAGAACACAATGTGTATTTGGTTTGCTTGAACAATTAATCATATAATATCACATTAAGCTACATTTAAAGCAGAAAGAGACTTAAAAAGGAGCTGTGACCTAGGAAGCTGATCACAGAATTATCTTCTTTGTACAACATTGTTATATTTTTCAGCTAAGTACAAAAGAAGGTTATTGTGTACTAGACAGTGGGTTGTGGCCGAAGTAACTGAGGCAGAGACAGGAATAAAAGACTAACAAGTTTATTCCTTGAACATAACAAGCTAACAAATGGAACCGGCTTGAGACAGGAACAGCACGGCTTCCTATCTGACAGCTCCCTTTTATACTCGGGATTGTCAGATGGTAAGCCAATCAGTTGTTGGCTATCTCCCGCCATTACACAAACTTGGCCAGCATGGTCAGAACGTGACACCCCACCACGTCCGCGCACGCGTAGTCTTGCAAGTAGGCCAGGCGCTGCCGAACCCAGTCTGATCGGCGTGGCTCTCTGTCGTCGTCTGGAGTAGACGGTCGATTCCCTGAGGACCTGGACTCGCTAAATGGCGGTGCAACAGGGCACAGAGGCAACACGGGATAGACCGGCCCCACTGGTAAGTCGTTGTTTTGTACATCTGGGCCGGCTGCAAGTGTGTCCGCGGGGGCTGCATTTCTGGGTGCGACGCCGGCCTCCATCTGGAACTGGCCAGGCTGCTCCGTTGGCTTTCCTTGTCTGCCCCATATCTGATCGCAGTGGAGCCGCCATTCTCGGCCATCATCCAGCTTCACCCTGTAAGAACAGGGCCCGGTCTGGTCAGTCAGAACACCCGGCAGCCACAAGAGATGGCTTACGTAGTTCCTGACATACACTGCCTCCTCCCAGGTGAAAGATCGGGTCCCCCCAGTAGAATCTAAAGGCTTAGTGGTGGAGTAATTAGGGTGCAGCCTATCTAGGGCAGTCCTTAGCCATCGTCCCATCAAAAGCTTGGCAGGGCTAACGTTGGTTGTTGGGCAAGGTGTCGTGTGATGGGCCAACAAGAAAGCATCGATGCATTCCTGCCAACGGGCTGGGCACATCTTGGCAAGGGCCTCCTTGGAGGAGCACACCATGTGCTCCGCCAAGCCATTGCTAGCCAGGTGGAAGGGAGAAATCAATGCGTGACGAACTCCTAACAAAGCCAAGAAATCCTCAAATTTGGCAGATGTAAGCTGTGGTCCGTTATTGGACACTAGCACGTTCAGGATCCCATGAGTGTCGAATAACTTATGAAAGGCCCCTATCACTGCATCAGCAGTAGTGGATGGCATCCTGACAATCTCCAGCCATTTAGAAAAGGCGTCAACCACTATGAGGAGGACCTGTCCCTGGATGGGGCCCGCAAAATCTACATGTAGGCGGGACCATGTCGAGCTAGGCTGTTCCCATTCCCGTGGCTCCGCTCTGGGTGGAGCTGCCTGCGAGCCTTGGCATTGTGGGCACTGCGAGACATGGTTGGTGATGTCCTGATCTAGCTTAGGCCACCATAGGTAACTATGCCCTATAGCAATAGCAATAGCAGTAGACTTATATACCGCTTCATAGGCCTTTCAGGCCTCTCTAAGCGGTTTACAGAGAGTCAGCATATTGCCCCCAACAATCTGGGTCCTCATTTTACCCACCTCGGAAGGATGGAAGGCTGAGTCAACCCTGAGCCGGTGAGATTTGAACCGCTGACCTGCTGATCTAGCAGTAGCCTGCAGTGCTGCATTTAACCACTGCGCCACCTTGGCTCTTAATGCCTTCATGTGTACAATCCCGGGATATTTAGGACCGCGGCTCTCAGAGGGGGTGGGACAGCGACCCTATGGCCCCATAACAAGCAGCTGCTCTGTACAGAGAGCTCAGGCAGCCGAGTCTTGTATGGGAGAAAATCAGGCCCTACACTGTCCCTCAGCCACCCCCTTTTTACCCAATCAAAACCCTGGAAATTACCTTGTCCTTTGTGGACAGCCAGGTAATGTCAGCAGCCGTAACTGGCAGGCAAAGGTCTTCCACCAAGAGTACAGAAGAAATGGGCGCAGCGTCTTCCAGTACTTCGGGCAGAGGGCATCTACTGAGGGCGTCAGCGTGGGCAATCTGCTTACCCAGGCGATAGAGAAGAGCATAGTCATAAGCGGCAAGGAACACTGTCCACCAGGTCATGCAAGGGGACATCACCTGTGGGGCTTGCCTGTCCCCAGTGAGTAACCCGAGGAGTGGTTTGTGGACAATCTGGAACTGGCGGCCATAGAGGTAGTGGTGAAACTGCTGGACCCCGGCCACAATGCCAAGGGCCTCTTTATCAACTTGCATGTAGTTTCATTCGCCCAGGGACATGGTCCTGGAGAAGAACGCCACTGGCACTTCCGTGCCATTCGGTAACTGGTGGCACAGGACCACGCTGACTCCATACTGGGAAGCATCACAGGCCAGCATCAAGGGCAAGTGCTCATTGTATTGAGCGAGCACAGCGTTGGACACCAGCAGTTGTTTTACCACTTTGAAAGCAGCGGCTTCTCTGCAGCCCCAAACCCAGGGAGCTTTCAGGTCTAGCAGGTGGTAGAGCGGTTCAGCCATGGAAGCTTTGTGGGGCAGGAACAGGGCATAGAAATTGAGCAGTCTAAGGAAGGCTTAGAGTTCAGCTCTTGTGGCCGGAGTAGGAGCCTCCAATATAGCTTTGGTTTTAGATGCAGTGGGGTGGGTGCCCTTGGTATCTATAAGGAAACCCAGGAATTCAACTTGGTGAACAGCAATTTGGCATTTCTCCTGCTTAACTTTCAGCCCCACTTGTTGGAATCTTTGTAATACTGCCCGCAGTCTGGCAGGAGACTGAAATTAGGATGTCGTCAAAGTATGGGACGACACCACTGAGTCCATGGAGCAACTGCTCCATCAAGCTCTGGAATAAGCCTTGGGCAATGCTGACCCCGAACTGCAACCGGCGGCATTTGAAGGCGCCCCGATGGGTAAAAATGGTTTGGGCTTCTGCTGCATTGTCGTCAACCATCAGCTGCTGGTACGCCTGGGTGAGGTCCAGCTTTGCGAAAATGGAGCCTTCGCCCAAGGTGTGAAGCAGATGCTGGACCACCGGCACAGGGTATGCGTTGGATGGCAGCGCACGGTTGATAGAGCAATGGTAGTCAGCACAGATCCTGATGCTGCCATCGGGCTTGATAGGTGTGACGATGGGGGGGGTCTCCCATCTCGCATGGTCCACCAGCTCAAGGACCCCTTGCACGATGAGCTTGTCGAGCTCAGCATCTACTTTAGGCTTGAGGGCAATTGGCACACGCCGTGGCTTCATGTGGATGGGAGGCACCAAAGGATCAAGATTGAAGGACACAGGCGTACCTGTGTATTTGCCTAGCTGGCCATCAAACACAGCGGGAAACTCTTTAACAAGGCACTCTAGGTCGGAGTGCTGAACGCTGTGTATGCCACTGATGTGAAGGCCAAGGGAATCAAACCAATCCAGCCCAAGGAGACTGAGTAGCGTTCCCTCAACAATGATGAGCAGTAGCCTGCCTTCAAACCCTTTAAACTGAACATTAAATTTGCTAGTGCCAATTACAGGGATCAGGCTCCCCTGACAGTCTATGAGGGTCAAATTGCAGCTTAAAAAGTGGTGCTTCGCAATTCTCGGAATCAGTCTCTTTATAGTGCTCCAGGACACTATGGATGTGGCAGAGCCAGTATCGAGCTCCATTTGACACGGAGCCCCCTCGATGTTCACCGTCAGTTGGATCATTTTCTTGATGCTGTGGCAAGATTGCCAGTTGATGTATTCACCGTAGGTGTATTTTGAAGAATTGCATGACACTCAACTCTTGGTTTTTTCAGTCCCTCAGGCACCCAATGGGGGTTTCGCATTTTGGCGGTCTGGAGCCCTGGGGCATTCATCGACTGTGCGGCCCGGCACACTCTGGCAATGTGCCCTCTTCTGCTGCAGTGCTGGCAGAGGGCTTGCCTAAATCTGCTTTCAACTCTTTCATGATTGCCTCCGCAACCAATACATGGAGATTTAGGGGTACCCTTGCCTCTCGCATAGCTCTTTTTGTTTGCCCTCATTAAGGCTATTTATGTCCTCCTCTATCTCTTCAGGCTCTGAATCTCCGCTCATGTCCCCTTGGTGAACTGAAGCCATGCGGGATGGTTCCAAGGGATCAGCAGTTGCGGAAGTTTGATGCTGCTTAATAGTGGCCAGGGAGGTTGAGGCTAGCTCTGCTGTGCGGGCCTCATCTAAAGCAGACTGGAATGACAGGTTGGCATTTGCTAAGAGACGTCACTGTAGTCTCAAGTCTCAGATGCCACAAACCAGCCGGTCAAGTAAGGCGTCATCCAGGTCTCTAAACTCACACTGGAGTGCTGCTGTTTTTAACGCGGCCATGTAATTATTGATAGTCTCACCTTCCCCTTGGTTCCTGTGGCGGAATGCGTGCCGGCGGGCTATTTTCGATGGTGATGGAGCGTAATGGCTCTTGAGTTTTGCCATTAACAGCTACCATGGAACTGATTTGATGGGGGGGTCTGGGGCTGTTAGCGCCCTTGCTGTGTGAAAAACGTCAGGCCCACAAACTGACAGGAAAACCACGCATTTCCATTCATCCGTCAAGTCAGTGAAGTCATGCGCGATCAGGAAACATTTGAACTGGGCTATGTACGACTCCCAAGTCTCGGAGCCCTGGCTGAATGCACCGTTAGGGTGGCCATTCTTGTCAGGAAATCAGCAGCGATGTCTCATCGTAAGTGACAAAGTTCGGTTCCCAATTGTAACTTCAGCTAGTGATTTCAGCTCGTACTGACCAGCTCGCTCCAGACCTCAATTTGGCAATCCCAGCTTTGTCGCCAGTATTATGTACTAGGACAGTGGGTTGTGGCCGAAGTAACTGAGGTGGAGACAGGAATAAAAGGCTAATGAGTTTATTCCTTGAACATAACAAGCTAACAACCGGCTTGAGACAGGAACAGCATGGCTTCCCATTTGAAAGCTCCCTTTTATACTCGGGGCTGTCAGATGGTAAGCCAATCAGCTGTTGGCTATCTCCCGCCATTACCCAAACTTAGCGAGCATGCTCAGAACGTGACAAAGGTGACTTGTTGCACCAAATTAAAAAGCCAAAGTCAGACTTGTGATATTGCCACCAGTATATCTCCAAGTTATTTTATAGATATGAGACTAACTGGAAAAAGAATGAGGCAGGGAGTAAAAAGAAGATCCAATAATTTATGTTCTTCCATCATTAGATGAAAACCTGTTTCTGGATTATCTGACTTCCTTGGACAGCAGCTTAATAATGTCTTAAAGCACTTAAAGCAATCTTTAAGCACATCTTCTCCATCTTCAATAGGTTTTACACAAATAAATTGTAGGCAGTGTTGGAGGCATACCTTTTCTAGAACTTATTTTCTTTTACCTTTCAAACTTTCATAAATCCTGGGCAAATTGTCTCAGAATATTTAAGTTTTGTAGATTAGGTTATGTTTAGGTCATAGCCAGAAAAAACAGTATTATTCCTTTCCATTCAGATATCAATTTATTTATTGGCATTTAGAAATTGGTACTATGCAATAATAACCCTAATAGTCCTAGAATGTGGAAAAAGGCTTTGCTACTTTCCTAAGCAGCCAGTGTATCTATGTCTTCTAGTAGCATAAGAAGTGCATAAGGAAAATCACATTTCACTTTTATAAAAGCATATAGCATAATAAAATGAAGCAAACATCATTTTGTCCATTATAAAAACTGAAACTTTACATTTTCAGTCTACAGTTGAATGGAAGTATGAATTGGGAAGAAGAGTGAAAAAATAACATACATGTTATATATTCATATATATGCATACATTCATACAATTTGTTATATGAAAATGAAAATATCTTTTGCATTTTAAAATTTGCAGATGACACTAAGCTGGCAGGAATAGCCAACACTCCAGAGGACAAAAGATCTTGACAGATTTGAACAATGGGCCCTATCCAATAACATGAAATCTAATGTGGAGAAAAACAAGGTTATATACCTTGGAAAGAAAAACCAATAGCACAAGTACAGAGCATCAGTATTTGAGTATTTGAGGGGTTGTCACAAAGAAGAGAGGGTACCTAATTTCCAAAGCATCAGAAGGCAAGACAAGAAACAATAAATGGAAACTAATCAAGGAGAGAAACAACCAGAATTAAGGAGAAACATCCTAACAGTGAGGACAATTAATCAGTGGAACAGCTTGCCTTCAAAAGTTGTAGGTCACTGGAGGTTTTCAAGAAAAGACTGGACAGCCACCTGTCTGAAATGGCACAGGGTCTCCTGCTTGAGCAGGAGGTTGGACTAGAAGACTTCCAAGGTACCTTCTAGCTCTATTCTGATTGATATTGAATGATATTTCTAATTTAACTATTTTAAAGTATAGCATGGTCAACTGTTCTTTATAATAGTCAAAATTAAGTGTGCTTACTGGTTATATATAAAATGAAAACCTCTCACTCCCCTCCCTTACCATATGAAATATTATCTTCCAATTGTAATTTAAAATATGGCATCTGAATAAATATATCTGTAGTCTAGTCAGTTACTTTGAGAACCAATAAAATGTTTCTCTTTGAAAAAAATATATAAAGCAATAAGCCTCTTTAAATACTATACATTATAATATCTTTTTTAAAAACAGTTGTTTAAATGGTGGCATAAAGAACATAAGAATCTCAGGTAATCCCCATAATAGCATCATTAAATGAATTGTTTATCTGCATTTAGTTGTCTATAGCCACTTATCTGTTTCATTCAATATCAGTTTTTATAATAATGCAGAAACATTAGACTTTTTTTAACATGATTATTTAGTTCCGGTCAATGACCAATTTCATGGAATATTTTGTCATTGGAGGAAATGTGCGGCAGCACAAAACATAAGCATATAAATGCTATGATTATACCTCTTGATTATCAAGATTTCTGATATAAGTAACTTATGACATTTTCATGATTACATAATTATGCACATGTCAGTGTTTGCTCAATTACCCTTGCTTCTGCCATAACTACCATGACATCTATGGCAACATTTCTTTATCTCTGAATTTTGCACTGAATAGCACGGATTTAAAGTATTTGAAAAATGTCACCTTCTACTGCCAAAAATATGACATAGTTATAACTATTAGGAACAGTATTTTATATCACAGTATTAAAACACTGAGGGAGTTGGAAATTTTGTAGACATTAGAAATGATTACAGAAAATCAGTGGTTTGCCAAGTTAAATAACTATAGTTACCAATACCACTTTAAGTAATAATGTGTTATTAAATAATTAATATTAGCATATTGTTTAGCTATGTTGTGCTGTTTCTGTTGTTCAATGAACAGAGATAAAACAAAACATGCATGTATGTATATATATATTCATATATGGCATATATATTCCCTTTTGCCTTTCAGCTCCACCCTAGGAGCTTTCCAGGATGAAACCATTTTGTATTGATTTGTTTTTTGCTGATAAATAAATGAAAGGAGACTAGTATAGATCTATTTCAAGCTATTTAGATGTCATCAGCTAGCCATGCCCTTACTGGGATTTGAACTTGGGCTATTTTACATGTTAGGCAGTTATAATAACCTCTAAGCCACAAACTCTCCTCCCTTATCAGCTGAGCCAAGGGAATGATTAGATGTTTTGTCAAGGCACTTGGTATGCCCCAAATATGGGTGTGTAACGGTACTCTCCAGGGTCTTCTGGAATATGAAACAATTGAATAATTCTAGGTTTTCTTTTACATACAAAGGCCTTGAAAAGATATTATCACTATACTAACCTCTCCAGAGTGGCATTAAATAATGTGGATTTGTTGTAGTTAGACACAGGCTATAGTGATCAAGAATATTTCAGTTAAAATATCTGGTACAGCAGCAAAAATATTGGAAGAGAAATTTATTCCTCTTATTTTTTCTTTCCTTAAAATATATTACCAAACATGGTCAAAGGATGATAAATATCTGTTACATAAGTTATGATTTTAAAAAGCAGCAATATCTACTCTAAAGCAATTATACTGAATGTAACATTAAAAAAATAAACTCTGCATATAATACCATTAAATAACAGCCATTTCTAATATTGCTAATGAGAAGTTATCATACTTTGTATAATAAAAGAGCTGCATTCTTGGTTTCAAAAAATCAATATTATCTTGAATGGAGAAATGTTGATTGGGAATGGACTTGGTCAAGAGAACAGCAATTTCTTACTAAACACCTCCCCCCACCCAGGGAATTTTATGTTCCTTGCTAATGACATAAGTCAATAAGATTGAAGCAGAAATTGATTTCAATATTGTTAATGCTATAATAATAATTGGTAAAAAAAACTCCTTTAGAGTTTTTAGTTTCCAATTCTTATTAGAATTTATCACTTGTTATATTATTATATTTTCTTATAGCTATTTTAATTGATCGAAATAAACTGTTAAGTTAATCTTAAACACTTTGTGCTTTCCTATTTGATTGCATTAACATCAGTTTTTATAAATGGCTAAACTCACCCTTTACTGCAGTTGTAGAAACTTCAGGCATTTAACTTAGAACATCCATCAAACCTGTTAATTAGAACTCTTAGAGACTGTTTCGATCATTACTGGACTGTCATTTCAGGGCATTTATTCAATCAAGGCAGAACTAAAATAATGTTTCTTACTGATATTCTTCCTTTATATCCCCTTATTACAATAGGAATCTGAAATAAGAATTTTACTGTTAATTTATGGTATTTCTTTATAATTGGTTCAATATAGTCCCCAACATAACATATATCTTTAGTTGGCATTTCAGGATAGTTTATTTAAATATGGAATTTATAATTGTGCCACTATGCTGCCAATTATTTAGTTACTTAAAGAAAATATGCTATAAAAAGAGACTGTTGATTCAAAATGTATAATGAGTCTCCTCCCCCCAAAGATGGTTCATTTTATTTCATGTTATATCTCCTTATTTGCCAAATAATTTTATTTGAAAATTATCTCTTCATTCAACAAGTTTATATGTAGTAAAAATACATCATTATTAGCATGCATTTGAAAAGCTTTATTTAATTTGTTGGTTGCCCTCTGCCTATTACTCAAAGTCAGATGGAAAAACAGAAAGAAACATCATAAAGGTCAATAGTTTATCTGCTTTATAAATAAATACTGTTAGATCAGGTGAATGGAAGAGGCAAGATTCAGGCTTCAACAACAACAGCTCTTTATTAAATGACAACTATGTACAATCCAGCAAAGAAGCTGTCTGGCAGCAGCCCTTTTATAGGGAGCTGTCAGACCCCTCAGCCAATCACATTTGAGTATTGTTCCCATTGGCTCAGAGGACCTTGGTGGAAACTACCATACTGACTGTCAGTATGTAACACCCCTCCCCTTTTAGTTGGGCTGATCCCACTTGTAATGTAGTCATACAGGTAGGTGGATTTTCTTTCCCCGACCTGCACAGTTCAGTTGGTGCTGGAACTTTGGTCAGGTCGGATGGGCCTGTTTCCTCTCTGGCTTCACCTGCTGGAAGCTCCTGGAACTTTCCACAGGGCATGGCTGGAGTTTCTGTAGCCAGTTTGCTTGGAACTCGCTGCAACCCTGAAACTTCAGCAGATAATTACCCTGGTACCTTTGGGCTTGAGTAGTCTTTGGAAGGAGTGAATGTGTGCTCCATTTGGGTAGGGCTTTGGCTAACTCATGCAGGAATTACGTCTGGTTGCCCAAGGTTGGAATGGGAGAGGCCGCCTCGGAGTTGGTCAATGTGCTGCCTCCAAATCCTACCATCCTCGAGGTCTCACTGGTAAGAGCGAGGTCCACTGATTCCTGTAACAGTGGCAGGAATCCAGAGAGCCCCCCAGTGATGTGGTGGGCATAAACTCTATCCCCTATGCTAAAGTGTCTAAGTTTGCTGGTTGAATCAGGGGGTGTTGCAGCAAAATAATTTGGGTGCAGCCAGTCTAAGGGCTATCTTAGTCAGTGACCCATCAGAAGCTTGGCGGGATTTCTGCTGGTGGTTGCACTTGGTATGATGTGCTGTAAAGGAGGAATTGGTCTACCCATGTTTGCCAATTTCTCACCTCCATTCTAGATAGGGTTTCTTTTGCAGATCGCACCATTCTCTACACCTGTCCATTAAAGGCCGGATGGAATGGAGCGATCAGGGGATACCTGATTCCCTGAGAAGCTAAGTAAGTCTCAAATTGCTGTAAATTGGGGCCCATTGTCCGAGACTAGGACATCAGGCCTGCTGTTAGTGGAGAAAAGTCTCTGTAGTGCCTTGAGGACTGCCTTTGTCATAGTAGCAGTCATGAGGACTACCTCTAACCATTTCAAGTAGGCGTCCACAACTACCATGAAGACTTGAGCGTGAACAGGGCTGGCAGAGTCAATGTGCACCCTCGACGCTCCCATTCCTTAGAGGGCGCCTCTGGGGGAGCTGGACTGGACTCTAATACTGCAACTCACAGTTTGGTTGGAACAACAACATGGTCCCCCACAGTAAACAATTATTTAAAACAGACAGTTCGTCCCTTTTGGTTACAAACATTTTAAATTCATGCCCAACTGGCCCCTTGGACCACCCTCTCCACAGCCAGTTCAAAATTTGTGCAAGAGTTTGGTCTTTTGTTGAGTGGCAGGCACCTAATCTGAAGAAACTGGGCTGGCCTCAAGCCAGTCAATAAGTAAAACTGGAGTCTCAGGGGTCAGATCGGCAAGCAGTTCAGGTAGAAAGCACCAGCTGAGGGTGGCAACATGCCTCAAGATGATGCCTGGCCGATGAACAAGGCAGTAGCTGCAGGCCGCAAGGAAAATTGTCCAACGAGTCATTCACGGTGACAGCGATGCCGGAGTAGGCCGGTCTCCAGCCAGCTACCATAGCCAGAACCTCATGGTCCATTTGGCTGTAGTTTTGCTTGGCAGCTGACAGGGTACTCAAGTAATAGACAATGGGGCCTCAGTTCCATTGGTCATGCAGTGGCTGATGCCAAACGGAGAGGTATCACAAGTTAGCACAAGTGGCAGAGTCTGGTTGTACTGGACCAGGAACGTGTCCACTGACAGCAGTCTTTTCACCACAGTAAATGCGGCAGCTTCAGCTCTGCCCCAGGTCTACTTGGCCTTCTTGCTGAGGAGCCAATGCAGAGGCTCAGCGACAGCAGCTTTCTGTTTGACAAAAATGCTGCAGAAGTTAAGGAGTCTGAGGAACACCTTCAGCTCTGTCTGATTGTGAGGTGTGGGGGCATCCTAGATTGCTTTGATTTTTGTTTGTTTGCTGGGTGAATTCCAGAGCCGTCGATCAGATACCCCAGAAATCCAACCCTTGGCACATTAATTTGGCATTTTTCTTTTTTGAGATGGAGGCCTTTCTCACTAATTCTGGTCTCCTCTGTAAATTAATATCCCAAACACCACAAATAATTCTGTCCAGCAACAGTTCATCTAAATCTCTAAATTCGCAGTAGGCCACAGCCTTCTGAAGTGCGGCAACATACTGGTTGATCATTTCACCTTCTTTCTGATTACAGAGTTGAATTCGTGCCCCCGCACATATTTAGCTAGTTGGGAGTATAGTGTGTCCTCAGTGTCTGTTGTAGCATTGACCAAGTGACTGACTGTACCGACATTGGCTTAGATAGGTCCTTGGCAGTGTCGAATACATCTGGCCCACAGTAGCTCAGGAACATGGCTTTCTTTTGGCCTTCGGACAGGCCCAGGAAGTCATTGGCTTCAAGGAAGCATTCGAACCTCATCATATACGAGTCCCAGTGCTCAGTGGCTGGGTCGTACAGAGCTGGTGGGGTGTGCATAGTCATCTTGTTCAGTCAAGGCAGATTTGAATTTGCCACTTAAAGATGGCTGCTTGATATTGCCCTTAGCTCCAGGCTGGATTGACTTGCTGGATTGTGTTTGCTCTTTTTGGTGCCTAGTTGCCTTCCAATCCCACCTTCATTGCCAGTGTTAGATCGGGTGAATGGAAGAGGCAAGATTCAGGCTTCAGCAACAACAGCTCTTTATTAAATGACAACTATGTACAATCCAGCAAAGACTCTATCTGGCAGCAGCCCTTTTATAGGGAGCTGTCAGACCTCTCGACCAATCACATTTGAGTATTCCCGCCAGATCAGAAGACCTTCATGGAAACTACCATACTGTCTGTCAGTATATAACAAATACTATTTCCAGAAATCTTTCAGCCATTCTTATATGTTTTCTCTCCCAACTGAACCAATGAAATCCTGTTATGTACAGTATATTAATGATCACAGTTTAATCTCTGTTGATTACTTCATATATTCAAAATAGAGTCAAATTATCTTAAGCATTGTACCTGTATATGTGATCACTCCTTATGACATAATAGTGACATATCAATAACAACATTGAGCAATCAATTAATTATTCTTTAGTTTTACATGAAAAGGAACAAATAATAACTATTTTTGAGGTTACATAGAGTTTTAAAAGACTTTTCATATTTTTATTTAGCATTAATTCTAATAACATTCTAGGTTTACTGGTTAAACCATTTAATATGAAATATGTTTGAACGAGTTAGGATATATATTGGAAACAATTCAACAGTTCATTTATTCTGAAATTTAATCCACATGACTATTTTGGCAGATTTCCCAGGATCTTACATTTTGGAACAAGATTTAAGCTACGTTATTAATTCTATACCAGATAAATCCCCACATAACTCTATATAAATGTATGTACCTATAAAATAACCCACTTTTTAAAAATAAAAATTGAAGTTAATTGATCCTGGGAGACTCATAAAAAAATTGAAAACTCTTGCTTAATCTATTAAAAGCCTGTTCAGTTTTGGGAGAGGACACCATTTTTCTTTTTTCCTTTATCCTGAAAATATTTAAGAATATTTTATCCTTAAACTCTCTAAGAATGTTCAGATTAAGTCATTGAAATAATTATTTCAAAACTATGTTTTTCTCTCCTTTCTTTAGCCGCCTTGAGTCGCCCTGGTCGAATAAGCAGCAATATAAATTCAATAAATAAATAAACATTAAAGCATGAATATCCCTAATGTTTTTATTATCTTAAGGCTACTACCATCAGATTTTTTTAAAATCTCCAGAAGAAAAGATAGTGATAAATTTGAAGATAATGAACAATGCATATAAATATGCACTAAAGTATTAATTGACAAGGTTAATATTTGGGGTCATCTAACCTATCTTTTAAATATGCATAGTCAGGCAAGCCTGAGTGAATTCCAGAATCTGTTTCTTCCAGTAAATCTCCACCAGGATTACCATTATGATTATTCGAGTCAGAAACGAAACTTATCCATATGATTCAATTATCTCTATCTCCTATTATTGGCTTTCTTCCTCCTGCAAGAACCCATTAAACTATAACTTGCAGACTTTATTTTTTTTCTTTGGAAACCCAACTTTTGCTGCCTCTTCTTGATATTAAAATATGTCTCTGGTCTAAAAAAGAAATCTATTCATTCTATTTCAGAACATTGTTTTGTTTCCTGTTATCTTTTATGAAGAAGGGCAAATTTAATAGGTTTTAAACAGCAGGAACTCATAAAGACCAAGCAATAGAAAAATTTAAATTAGACATTTGCTATATAATTCCTCAGACCTCAATCAAATGTCGCTGGGCTTTTGTTGCACACATACTCAGAAAGGGATATGAGTCAGGTTTGTTTTGTTAAAATGCTCTCTTTGATGTGCAAATAAATGGCAAAGTTCAGATAAGGATGTTCAGCATGTTTGTTGTGTACTTTGAACAAAATAGAAGAGGTTCAGTTCATCTTGGGTATATTTTTATCTTAGAAAATGTCACCATGAAAATGTTAAATTATATTTAATACTTGTTAGAAAATATATTTTAATGGAATACTGTAACAATAAAAAAATATCTAGGAAAGCACAAAAAAATAACATTTCTCTATTTTTTCTTAGAAATAACAATTCCAAAAATGTTGGTTCTGTTAATTCCAATTGAACATACTTTCATTTAATATGCTGGTTTCAAGATGTCATCTTGTGCTTATTTAAAAAACATAAGGTACTGCTGAAATCAAAGCTACTTATATGGAGAAAAATAGATTTAATGCAAACTCTACTTTTAAAAAAGAAAGAAATATAGTGGGATAGAAAGAGGAAAGCAACTGCCTTAGAGAAAAGAAAACTAGTCAAGAATATATTTTGTACTAGACAATTTATAGCTCAAGTTTACATAGTATCTTACTCACCCAATCACCCAACTTTATATTTAAGAACCAAAGAAAATACTATCTTTTTATATTTTGTTAACCACACAGAAATCCTGTTGTAGTGACATGGATAAGCTTTTCGAATGGAAGCCTGTATTTTTGAAATCTCCTTTTCCAGAAACTCAATACTCTTGAATGCACAGTTTGACTTTCTTGTCCTTTTGGAGCAATGGCTTGATGGTTTACATTTCCCACACTAAACTTCTAAGAGAGATCTTATCTGCTATTCTCCCCCAAAGAGCAGTGTGTTTATGTGACAGAAAGGGCTACTGCCACCTGCTTTTTCTGAGTATTAAAAGGCAAAATTAGAGTCCCTAAAATAATTATTAGAATGCAAGCTATTGTCATTATAGCATTGTGAAATGTGTCTTTTCTTTTCCCTGAATGAAACAAACCAATCTCATAAAAGAAAAACAAAACCACAGTTCAGAAAAAAAAGAGAGAATACTGTATACTCAGGTCTTGCTTTAAAAACTTTTCATATATATATGGTGGGATTCAAATAATTTTGACCAGCTGATGACCAGCTGGGTAGGCAGAGATTAGTGGTCATGTGACTGGGTAGGCGTGGCCAACTCAACGTCACTCAGGTCGATGGGCACTTCGCCTTAGCTGTTACAATGTAATAAGTAAGTAAGGCAGTTTCTGTAAGCAGGATAATAAAGATTAGGCTAGAAACAACACCCGAATGTTTCCTTCCTGCCTTCTTTACAGGATTAGCTCTGTAAAGTTGGGGAGGGGGGGGGGACAAAATGAGATTTCTTCCAACAACTGGTTCTCCAAACTGCTTAGAAAGTTAAGAACCGGTTCTCCCGAATAGTGCGAACTGGCTGAATCCCACCACTGATATATATGTGGGTGTGTGTATATATATATATATAAGCACACAGACACACAGACACAGACACAGACACAGACACAGACACAGACACACACACACACACACACACACACACACACAAGTTATTCTGAATCACTTCTTGTCTCAAATATAATAAGGAGAGTATATTAGAATCGGGTGTTTTGTTTCTCTTCAGATACATAGAAATGAGTGGGCTGCAAGAGTGAAAGTAATACAGAGAATGTAAATATTCAGCTGTTTCCAATAATTGACAGACAGTGAAAAACGCAAAAGAACGTATATGTCATAAAGAAATGCAGGGGGGAAAAAAAGAAATGCACGGGAAGAAGAGATTCAATATTTAATTAGTGTATGTATATAAACATGCAGATATATAGATAGAAAATGTATTCAGAACTGCTAATTGATTTATAAGGCTACTTTTCCTAAGTGTGATAATGTCTAATTTTACACCAAATTGTGTAAGTTCTTGTAGAATAAGCCTGACATGGATTGAGGAGATATAATGGGGAAAATATTTTTATCTGGATTTCTTGCTTTTGCTACACATTTTCTTAATGTAAAAGTTACACATAAATCTATGTGGTAAAAAGATATTTCCAAAGCTGCAAGCTTTATATAGCAATAGCAATAGCAATAGTAGTAGACTTATATACCGCTTCATAGGCCTTTCAGGCCTCTCTAAGCGGTTTACAGAGAGTCAGCATATTGCCCCCAACAATCTGGGTCCTCATTTTACCCACCTCGGAAGGATGGAAGGCTGAGTCAACCCTGAGCCAGTGAGATTTGAACCGCTGACCTGCTGATCTAGCAGTAGCCTGCAGTGCTGCTTTTAACCACTGCGCCACCTTTAGATAACCAAAGTGTGCATTCTCTATATTTTTCTTTTTTTTCTTCTAAAGTTAGTTCAACATTTGACCTTCTTGCAATCTACAGATGCACTGGAGTGAAATAATTCAAATCATCTTGAATTGCATACTTTGTTGCCTAGTTTTTAAAATGAGCAACCAAAAACCCTATGAATTTTCATTTTAAAGAAAGATGGTTGTCATTGATTTAATGTTGTTAAATCTCCTTAGGCTAGCTACTGCAGCATTTCTTTCAACTCAACAATCACATCAAGTAAGGGAGAAAATCACAGTCCGATTTATTTTCTTGTCTTCCAAATTGAAAACAAATGTGAAATTAGAGAACAGCAATAATCTTCAGCCACATGCTGCTATGTAATTCACAAGAAATCAGCTATCAACTCATAAATACATCGGCTATGGTTTGTAATCTAAAGGCAGGAGGGGAAAAATATACAAAGAATGAAGTGCCAGTTCTTTAGGATCATTTGTGACCACTTCTATTCAAATGCATAAAACATTTTGAATCAGTACAACTGGGTCAGATCCAGATTTACCAGCTGAACTATTGCTTAGAATCAGGCAGAATAATTTGAAATCAAGTAGTTCTTTGGCCAAGAAGCAAAGATGAGCACCATGTCCTCTAGAGTCAGACACAACTGACATGGAAACCTTTACCTTTTTAGTCCCAAACATAGGTATAACAGTAATATTAAATATATCTTTTTTAAAATAAACCTTTATAGCTCAAATAAAGTAAAATATTTCAGTTTTAGTTGATTATCATGAAGAATTGGAAAAAAAATCCAATCAGTTAGTTCAAAAATAAATAAAAATGAATACAGTACAATAAAATGTTCAATGAATAATTACACATTCTCTTTTTAAACCATTCATTTTGTAAGATACCAGGACAAAATATCTTCATTAGAAAAAGGTTGATGGACACTGAAATGCATGAAATAACTTTAATTAAGACTGGGAGGCTTAGATAATGATCTCTGTATATGCTCTCTTTCATTTGAAATTTAAGTGACATTGATAAAACCTTGGCTATAGAAAATGAATTGGGCATTATTGAGAAGTAACTGTGGACATTTCATTTCATCATATGACTGTAAAGGAAGACTGCATCAGCAGGCCCCACAATTTCCTGAATATGGCTTTTCTATCATTTACAGCTCTTTAAAACTCTGCATTTCACTTTTGAATGCTTGTTGCATAATTTAGAATTTTTCATAAGAAGAGTATCTTCTTTTTTCAGCTTTTTGTCCTTTGGTTCATGGAAGGCTATAGATGAAAGAAAGGAAACTTACTGAAAAAAATGCCTGAGGTAAGATGTTTTCTGCATTGAAAATGAAAGTGTTCAAATGAATATATGAGTGAAATGAATTGAGTGATAAATTTTAACCTCACTTGAACATGTTCACATAGTGTGTTCTACTCTAAAAATATGCAAGTTCACTACTTACTTATAAAGATGAGAAATAGAATTATGGAGAGGGAGAGAAAGAGAGAGGGGGGCAGGGAAGGAGGGAGAGGGAGAGAAGGAGGGAGCAAGGGAGGAAGAGAGAGACCTTTAGATGCAAAGGGTAATTAGGCACATATATTTCAATTTCAATCTCACTGTTCACTGTTGACTCATTAACTGCTACAATATGGTGCGATATAAATTGGAAATCTATAAATAAATAAATGGGAACCAAAACTCTCTCATCTTCCCATTAATTTACAAAATAATGTTTGTTTCCCATTTTCACTACATACATTGATGATGCTACCCTATCAATCTGTGGGTTTATTTTCATTTTGGAAAGTACATTTGTACATTATAGAAAAATGGAGACTATGATAATAATAACTTTCTGATGCTTACACATAAAGTAGTTTCCATTTAGAATTAGAACCCACTTGGAATACATTGGGTTCTATCCATGGTCCATTGATTCAATCTTTCAGAGACATTGGCTTACCTAAACATTGGGGTGTGATGCTAGTTTGCCTCTTCGTGGTACACCCTGGATAGCATGGTAGTGTGAACCAAACAACTAGGAACAAGTGGCAGCCAGACTACATTGAAGAATTGGCAGTTAATGACAGTTGGCATCCAGACATCTTTGTAGAACTTCTAGCTTTCTAAATACATGGCAATAGATAAACAACATTGTCAGAATATGACTATAAGTCCATGTATTTGCCATACACTAAATAAAAATAAAACCTAAACAGTAAAACAGAATGACCTTGGGCAGTTTGCTATGGTTTTAGTTTAAAAAAAAATCATTTTATTTTAAAAGGGGTATGTGTTGCAAGACAAATATAGATGCTTTTCATTTAACAAAGGATGTATTTGGATGACAAAATTTGTGGTTGATCTGCAGAACAGAATAACAGGGTTGTAAGGGACCTTGGTGGTTTTCTAGTCCAACTCCCTGTTCAAGCAGGAAACCCTATACCATTTTTGGCAAATCACTGTCCACTCTCTTCTTTAAAATTTCCAATGATGAAGTGTCCACTGGAGGAAGCTAATTCCACTGGTTAATTGTTTGCATTGTCAGGAAATTTCTCCTTAGTTCTAGTTTGATTCTTTCCTTGATTAGTTTCCATCACTTGTTTCTTGTCCTGTCTTCAGAGGCTTTGATAAACAGGTTGACCCTGTCTTTTTTGTGACAGGCCCTCATATATTGGAACACTGTTATCATATCACCCCAGTCTTTCTTTTCATTAGACTAGACACACCCAAATCTTTCACCTGATTTTCATATGTTTTAGCCTCCAGCCACCTAATAATCTTTGTTACTCTTTGCATTCTTTGTGGAGTTTCACTATCTTTTTTAAAAAAATATTGTCACAACCAAATCTGGATGAAATATTCCAAATGTGGTCTTACCAAGGCATTATAATGCTATTTTTAAAAAAAATAAAAGAAACAATAGAAACAATATTTTCTATACATAGAAAACCTTCTGCACTATTTAGTTCTGTGAAATATATTTTTCTATAAATATTTGATTCAACCTAATTAACTGGTTTGGAGTGTGACTTCTCAATTTTAATATAACTATCTGATCTTTTACAATGGAGAAGTGAAAGAACTGAAGAAATTTTACTTTACAAAGAAGTGTGCACTCTTAGCCTGATTTTTTTCAGGCCCATTAAGAAGTCTGATCTGAACTTTGTCTGATTCAATCTACCCAAAATATAAAAATAGTATGCTCACTTTCAAGATAAATTCACTAATTGAAATTTTATGTTTATTCTCAACACACACACACACACACACACACACACACACACACACACACACACCATTTTGGTGATATTTTTAAATTAAAGAAGGAGCCATCATACCAACTGATACACTTTCTATAGCATGTAAAGAAGGATGTTGTATTTGTTTTAAATTAAAAATTAAAAAAACTTTAATAATAATAAAAAAAAGAAGGAGCCATCATACGTTTGTTTTGGAGTAATACTATTGTGTTCAGCTCAATTTTTCCAAAATATATATTGAACAGTTTTCATTATTATAATTCTCAGTAACAAGAGCGTGTTTTTATTACATTACAAAGTGTGACTGCAATTCAAAAATTATTTACCTGGGAATTAAACTCACTGAACTAAATGAAATCTATTTCTGAATAAACATGCCTAGAATAGCTCTGCAAATGGATCAAATTAAGCATTCCTTCTAATCTCTAGTGATGTTAAACTCTAATGCTGAAGAAATACTTACATTTTTGTTATGAATACCAGATCCCTCTTTTTCTTAAACTCTCTCTTGAATTCCAATGCAATTTGCTTTAAGCTGTTGTTAACTTTTGCACAGCTGATTGCATCCTCAGGAGGGGACAAATGTTTTGAATTTTATCCAATATCATTATCAATTGTCATTTTGTTTTCTTTTGCTTTAGAATTGTTTTACTCGTGTCACAGATAGACACATGCTTTACTGTATTTACTTGTATATTTTAGGTCATGGCTTGAATGCAAATCACATTGCAACATCCCAAATATTTAATCAATTCATATTTATATGTTTGCTGGGCTGGAAGTGTCAAATAATTAAAATGCTAATGATGGAGGTCAACAAATAGTTGATTGTTGGTTTATTTGATTGGTTTATTTGATTGTTGGTTTATTTCAAAAGACAATCACTGTTGGATGCAATACACAAATTTGAAACAAACATTTTCAGCATAATTTATGCTGTTCTTTTTGAAGAAGTAAATTTAATGAATTTAAAGATCATTTATTCATTTCTACTCAAAGTTTTTTTCCCCCCCCAAGGATAGTTGCTTCACAATTGTCAAGCCAATTGCTGTATAAAGTAAAAAGAAAGAAAGAAAGAAAGAAAGAAAGAAAGAAAGAAAGAAAGAAAGAAAGAACACTTATTACCACTATTAAATAAAAAAAGACATAAAATAGAGACAAAATAGTCCAAAATATTAATATAAGTATAGTATAATCTTTTATCAATTCCTTACTTTCCAAATACTTTACTGAGAATGATTTTCAAAAGTTTTCAATTCAGAACTATCATTCATATCATTCATAATACTTTTTGTTTATTAAACTTTGTATATTAGCTATATTTGAGAGAATATACTTGTGTCCTTGTACATACACTGTATATACATAATGCATATATATATAGATAGATAGATAGATAGATAGATAGATAGATAGATAGATAGATAGATAGATAGATAGAGACAGAGAGACAGACAGACAGACAGACAGAGAGACAGACAGACAGAGAGAGACAGAGAGAGACAGAGAGACAGAGACAGAGACAGAGACAGAGACAGAGAGAGACAGAGACAGAGACAGAGACAGAGACAGAGACAGACAGACACTGGGAAAATGCAGAGAATAGGGTTTATTAAATACTTGGCTGTGGGATAACAGCTAGATGTCCGCTACTGCATACATGGAATTCCAGGTAAAAACATGAGGTTGGAGAATCTAACACTCTCTCCATGGGGAAATTGTAGAAAGAAGAGGCTCTGTATGTGCAAGCATACCAAATACCTCTTACAATACATAGTGAATTGTCAGAATGTTTCCGTCCTTCCAGCAACTAATTCTTATGCAACAAGTATAACTTCCTAGTTCTCTGGCCCCTATGCAGAAAGAATAACAATTACTTTCTGGCTGAAAGAATATTGACAAATATGTGTGTACTTCTAACTGGCAAGATAAAAGCAAAGAAATCAAGAAAACTTGAACAAATGAGAAAGCTCTTTCTTTTATAATGTCCAGTAAAGATACAATGTAAATTTATTAGTGATTATAATCTCTCCCCCCCTCCCTCCCTTCCTCCCTCCCCGCTCTCTCTCATGTGTATTGTGTGTAAGGCACACATGCTGGATCATCTCTACATATGACCATTAAAAATAAATAAACAAATAAGTTTTGAGATGTATGGTTGCATGTATTTTGCAGATGTTTGATAAATACACATGTTATGGGGTTGTGGTTGTGTATGTCTAGGTTATTTGAAATATGGCTGCAAAATAAGCAAATCATGTATTATCAAGATAATTTTGTATGTAAGTAGTGATGCTAATATATCACAGAATTACATTACTGAATTGAAATATGACCTATTTCAATTGATATCACTTTATACGAATTCTCTAAGAAAGAAATAGCTAAATCAATTGTTATCTAAAGTAAATATGCCAAGATAACAGAATTTCCAGTTAGGAAAAATCTTGATAAAATAAATATCTCACATATAATTTCACAATTCTAATAAAACCATTTGAAAGATTTATTGTATAGTCATCATTAAAATATATTTTCAGAGATGTAAAATAGTTATATTAGGAATAGCTCAGTATGAAGATTCACATGTTAAATATGCAAAGTGTTTCAAGAAAAATGACTCAAATTAATTTAGGCTAAAGTTAAATATATTTCACATCAGAAGTTACCACTTAATCCATTTGGATAAAAAGATTTTCTTCATATCCAATTCTTAAAGTCATGTTATTTGTATGAATTAAAAAGAAAAGCTGAATAGGTTTTTTTTGCCATGGGCTTATACAAGATTAGGGTTATTTTTTTTCTTTTGAGAACATAAATAAATGATTTGAACAGAGATGTTTTTCTTTCTCTTGTTTTATTAATATATAAAAGCATTCTGTACCAAAGACATTTTGTGATTTCCCACTGGGACTCCAAGATTCCTCTTGCAGTTACAACAGTAACCATATTCCATTTGTTTTATACCGTACTCTTGGTTTTTCGTGCCTAAGTGTAAAGCCATATTTTCTCACCATTAAATTTCATTTTGTTAGACAGGACCGGTGTTCAAGTCTGTCAATATCCTTCTGAATCTGTTGAGACTTTGGAAAAAGTGCAAAGAAGAGCAACTAAGATGATTAAGAACCTGGAGACAAAAACTTATGAAAAACGGTTGCAGGTGTTTAGGCCTCATAGCTACGACTGACAGCCAGCAACAGCCAGGCCGCACCTGATTGGCTAAGGTGCGGCATGGCTGAGCATGGGCTGTCAGACACGCGGCTATTGGCCTCCCTGCTTGACAGCTCCATATAAATAGCTGTCAAGCAGGGGGAGGTCCCTGTGTACCTCTAACTTGTCTACTGTACAGATCTGTTCTAATAAACTGCTGTTGACTTACCTCAGGAGCCTCCTGCCTCATTCCTTCAGGGAATACTTCAGCAGGAATTGGGCATGGCCAGTGTAGAGAAAAAAAGGACTAGGGGTGATAGCAGTATTCCAGTATTTGAGGGGCTGCCATAAAGAAGAGGGGGTCAACTTATTTTCCAAGCACTACAAGGCAATAATGTATGGAAACTAATCAAGGAGAGAAACAATATGGAATTAAGGGGAAACTTCCTAACTGTGAGAACAATTAACTGGTGTTGTAGGTGCTTCAACACGGGAGATTTTTAAGAAAAGACTGGACAGCTACCTATCTGAAATGGTATTATAGGGTCTCATGCTTGAGCAAAGGGTTGGACTAGAAGACCTCCAAGGTCCCTTCCAGCTCTATTCGTATTTTGATTCTGGGGCTATTCCTACCAGCTTGGTGTCATCTGAAAATTTGATGAGTTTCCCTTTTATTCCCTTATCTAAATCATATATGAAGATATTGAAGAGTATTTTGCCCAAGACAGAACCTCTAGGTACCTCACTGCTTATTTCCCTTCATATAGATATATTTTCATTCATGACTACACATTGAGTGTGGTTGTCAGCTAAGTGCAAATCCTCTGGTGTTGATGCTGCCTTCCCCACATTTTTCTAATTGACCAAGGAGTAGGTTGTGATCTACTTTGTCAAATGCCTTACTGAAATCTAAGTACACTATGTCCACAGCATTTTTCTCGTCCACTAATTTAGTCACGTTATCAAATATTTTATGAATGGTTATTTTTACCACTCCGAATGGTTTAATAATCTGTACAACTTTGAAAAGTAGCAAACAAAATGTTACAGCTATCATTAGGAATGCATGTGATGCCCCCTATGCTAGATAATGGGGAAATATAATTCTTATTTCCCTGAATCCCACTCTTAAAAGAGAAAGAGTTTTAGATCTGGAGTGCAAAAATCTAAACTTCACTAGATGACATAGTGAGTTATAGTTTTCCCAAACTCTGTTTCATCTGCAATCTTGCATTCAAGAAGTAGTAGCCGTAGCTCAACACACTACTGACCTGCATCAGCCGGATTATTCATAGAACTTTTAGACTGATCCTCAACATCATTGGCATTGGCATCTTTCAGTCTCAAAAGACCATGGTATCGTGCTCTGGAAAGAGTTCGTAAAACAGCATCTGGTGTTGACTAAAAAGGCCAATTTGAGAATGGCAATCCCTTCCATACTGAGGGCAGATATATTCTGTCCCCTGCCCAACTCCCAGATTCGCTGGTTCCGGGATTGCCTCTTTGCCTCAGCCTGCCAAACAAATGTCTCTTCAAATTGGAGAAGGTCATGCTGTATCTTTAGCCTCCAAGCCGAATGATCAGAGGTAAAGGTTTCTCAGCTGTTAATGTCCATTCCCAAGGCCTTTAAATCCCTCT
This sequence comes from Thamnophis sirtalis, assembly GCF_051295495.1. Taxonomy (NCBI): domain Eukaryota; kingdom Metazoa; phylum Chordata; class Lepidosauria; order Squamata; family Natricidae; genus Thamnophis; species Thamnophis sirtalis. Next base: position 47,001,550 of record NW_028261388.1, on the reverse strand, counting down.
TGCAGATATCCTTGTATCGCAACTGTGGTCTCCCTCTGGGGCGCTTTCCCTGCACTAAGTCTCCATACAGGAGATCTTTTGGAATCCGACCATCAGCCATTCTCATGACATGCCCAAGCCAGCGTAGACATTGCTGTTTCAATAGTGTATACATGCTAAAAATTCCAGCACTTTCCAAGGCTGTACTATTTGGAACTTTGTCATGCCAGGTGATGCCAAGCATACATTGGAGACAGCACATATGAAAGTTGTTCAACTTTCTCTCCTGCCATGCATAAAGGGTCCAAGACTCACTGCAGTACAGGAGTGTGCTCAGGACGCAGGCGCTATAGACCTGGATCTTTGTATGTTCCATCAGCTTCTTATTAAGCCACACTCTCTTTGCAAGTCTGGAGAATGTGGTGGCCACTTTACCAATACATTTATTCAGCTCAGTATCTAAAAGAGAGTATCGGCGATAGTTGAGCCGAGATACGCAAAGTCATGGACGACCTCCAGTTCTTGTGCAGAGATTGTAATACAGGGAGATGAATCCACGTCCTGGCCCATGACTTGTATTTTTTTCAGGCGGATTGTTAGTCCAAAGTCTTGGCAGGCCTTGCTAAAACAGTCCATAGGTTGTTGAAGGTCTTTGGCAGAGTGAGCAGTAACGGCTGATATTCCTTGCACCAACAAACAAAAAATGGGAGCATAGTAATAACTGCAGATAAACAGAAAAGGCAGCATTATAACCTAATAGTAATTGAAAATCCTTTCAGGCTGAACAACTGCAAAGAGTTTTTATATTATACTAAATGCAATATAACAATAAATATAATATGATGCAATATTTTTCTATAAAGCATATAAATGAATATGAATATGAAAGGAGAAGATGCATCATTTCTTGAGTTATATCAAGTCTCTTTTTCAAATGCAGAGCTCTCTCTTGTAACTATTACCTGACTTTGAAGTGAACTTGGAGGTTTGTTGGGACTGCCAGTCAAGTGGCTGTGCATTCTGTATCTGCAGGGTGACCTGTTGAGTCTTCCCCAAATTGTAGCTGCTTCAGCATTTAAGAAGATGCCTTTCATTCTCAACTTGTTTTTTTTAAAATATTTTTAATATTTTTTGCACAAATCTAAGATTTGTGTAAATATGAGATTTCAGGGAGTTCTTAATGGTACAGATAATTGAAAAAGTAAAATTCCACTATTTTGATTTCTTGAAATTTTCTAATAACAGAAGCAAGGATTTAAGAACCAAATTAAAAACTAGATAGAGAGCATATTTGGTGTGTCCTGTGTCCTAGCTTAATAGGTTGAGAAACAAGCCAATTTGTAATAAATCTGCCCATGTGTTAAAGATATTAAATTACAATCTGATTAACAAAACTGTGGAAACTACTTATTCAAAGAACATATTTCATAAATTTAATTGAAGCCATATTTTGGAAATTTCAACATAAACAATTAAAAAGAGCATTCTGACTTATTTGCCACATACTCTATGATATCAATCACCAAACAAATATTGTCAAAAACATGTTTAATTTTTTAATCAATTCAGATTGAGACAAATATTTTGTCATCCATGTAAATTTGGACTATAACTATAGAGATGATAGTGTCTTTCTCACATTTAAATTGTACTATGGTATTGACTTCATAAAGTATATGAGGAAATATAGGAATTTCAAATGAAGCATTATAAACATATTATACAAATAAACATAGGTACAAATAAACCATAAACATTCCATACAATATAAGAGGAAATTCGTCAATTGAGACTCCACCCAATTTCATAGACTGATATGTGTCTATAATTTCTTGTAATGAAAATGGTTATGCCAGTTTCTTTTTATGTTTTTCAAAGTCTTTTTTCATTTCAATGTTTTCTATGAAATGAATAATTTTCTGTTCAGTTGCAGATATCTCTATATTTTGCCCAAAATATGTCATGTTATCTATTCTAATTTGCATTTTGGGTTAAGCCTATCAGTTGTAAACACTTTTTACAGTCTCAAATATAGCTTTATAATAAAAGACCTATGAAACCACAAAACGCCTTGGCCATTTAGATCAATTTCAGATCAATTTTGATTTGGGAAGGATACCTCCAGATATTGCTTGTTCAGTTATTTGATTGAGATTTATGTCTGATCTCACTTATAGTAATTATGTATTTGCTACATAATATATTGTACATAATTTAAATATAATGGTGCATTATGTCACTTGATTTTGTTGTAATCTGATAAATTGAAACTGGCTATATATAGTATAAAGTAATAAATGCAAATATTCACATGTCCATATTCACACACACTTTTGGTCTCATAGAGCATAGATGTATTATCAATATATTGATCAATTGGTTAAATTCTCTTAAGGTGGTTATCACAATGAGAAATTTTCTTCAGGATATTTGGTCATAAACTTGGTGTGTTAAGTTTTATAGAATTAAATAAACTGCTGTTCTATAGAGTCCATTGCTTTGTTAGAGGGCATCATCTTTTACTCTTTTCTTTATCCTCCCCCCCCCCCCCAGCAATGTAGATTTCTCAAGGGACTAGAATATTGCAGAGAACACCATTCTGAAATTTACAGGTAACACATGACAGCACCTGGACATATTTTTCAAGATACTTGATCATTACTACAATGTCAAGTACCAAGTGCTAGTCTGTGTCATAATTCTTGAGTGATTTTATTTTTAATTTTAATGATTGATCCTAAAAGGCAGAACTGAAAGTATGTCTTTATTATGCAGTATAAGGGTGGTCATTTACCTGTTGACATTAGTTTAATCATCTATATATTTTAATTTTAGTCTCATTTGTTCACTGTTTTCCTTACCGTATATAACTTCAACTAACAGATTATTTGCATTTTTGCCTATCAGAGTAGGACTAAAAAAAATGTAATATTCTTCTGATAAATTCTCTGAAACACAGATCCAGAAATCCTCAAGTATTCTGTATGTTCCATAAGCTGACTTGCTTTTCCTACTTACGCAGTGTACTGAAAGAAAAAAAAGAAGAACATTCAAAATGAAAAGCATCAAGTCCAGGCTATGATTTAATATCCCATTTCTTCTTTAGTTGTTTACTCTCAAAGCTCTTTAGTTTGTTATAGCAATCAATCACAATGGTCCCTACCTTAATATCACACGTGTGACAGCATCTTTCTGTAAAGCTGATAAATTTTATAAAGCTTTTTGACTCTATTTTCCTGGGAAACATTATTTTTTTAAAAAATCAGTAAGTTTTGCACTATAGTTTTTGATATTATTTTAAGCTTTAATCAATATTAATAAGCATTTTTGTAACATTATTTTTATAAATAAATTTTATCCCATTAAATTAGATGGGTAATATTGAATTGCAAACTTAAATAGATGGTTCAGTTTCTTCCATTGAAGATATTAAAACTTTAAAGAAACAAAACGGACCCCACCCACCCATTTTACTTACTTTTATAAGAAAAAAAATGATCTACTACCATAGAGCTGCAGGAAATGGCTAGAGAGGTTACTTCCTGGATTTTCCGGAGGGGAGGGGCACGGTGGTTGGAGGTCTGCTCCGAAAAATGGTGACTAATTTCACCATTTCAATTTGCACAGTTCTTTGTATTAACATCTACATCATTCTGGGTTTACTTGGAGTGCAAGCCTGCTGGTAAGTGGGTTTTTTTCTTTTATTTTTAATGTATTTTAAAATAATATTTTATTTATTGTGCATAGGATTTATTAAAATAGTTTTATTCTGTGTGGATTTCAGTTAAGAACTCCCTGTTATTAAGCTTTCCTCAATTAATCTCTGAGTAGATTCCCACCAACTTCAAGATCCCAAGGGTACATCTTGGAAGCTTGCTTAGTTTATAGATGATGCCTTTCCTTAAATATGAAAATAAATACATTTATTGTTCAAATGTGTACATCTCAATAGAAATGACTCTCAGGGCGACAACAATCCACTAAAATAATAATATAAAACAGTAATAAAAAAAACAGGAGCAACTGTTATGAAAATTATTATTAAAAAATAAAGAATAAAAATGGAGTTATTAAGTATATTAATTGTAGCAACCACAATACAATAGCTCGGTCCTTCTTTTCATTAAACTAGACATACCCAATTCCAAGGAATTAAAAGGCGCTTGCTCCTGGGGAGGAAAGCTATGGCAAATCTAGACAGCATCCTAAAAAGCAAGGTGACCAGATTTTCAGTAAAGAGGGACACCTTTGACTGGGGGTGGGGGCTTGATTAAAAATTTTATACGGAGCAACAAAAAATTTCATACAACGCAAAAATAGTATTGTAATATTTTTTTATTTCAACATAACTACAATTTACAAATATAAATTGTAACTGTTGCCAAACATCAAAATTTTGATCGTGTGACCATGAGGATGCTGCAATGGTCACTAAGTGTGAAAATGGTCGCTAAGTGTGAAAAATGGTCATCAGTCACTTTTTTCAATGCCATTGTAACTTTGGTCACTAAGCCCATTATACCACCTTTCTTGCCACAGTTCTTAAGTGAATAACTGCAGCTGATAAGTTAGTAACATAAGTGAATCTGTTTTCCCCATTTGAATTTGTCAAAAGGTGATTATATGACCCCAGGACACTGAAACCATCATAAATACGAATCTGTTGCCAAACATCAAAATTTTGATCGTGTGACCATGAGGATGCTGCAACAGTCGCTAAGTGTGAAAATGGTCGCTAAGTGTGAAAAATGATCATCAGTCACTTTTTTCAATGCCATTGTAACTTTGGTCACTAAGGCCATTATATCACCTTTCGTGCCACAGTTCTTAAGTGAATAACTGCAGCTGGTATTTTGTATTTTGGATAGAATCTTTTTTTAAATTGTCTTAGACTATTTTAAAAAAGATTCTATCCAAAATACAAAATACCAGCTGCAGTTATTCATTTAAGAACTGTGGCAAGAAAGGTGGTATAGTGACCAAAGTTACAATGGCATTGAAAAAAGAGACTGATGACCATTTTTCACACTTAGCGACCATTTTCACACTTAGCGACTGTTGCAGCATCGTCATGGTCATGTGATCAAAATTTTGATGTTTGGCAACAGTTACAATTTATATTTGTAAATTGTAGTTATGTTGAAATTTAAAAAAATATTACAATACTATTTTTGCGTTGTATGAACATTTTTGTTGCTCTGTATAAAATTTTTAATCAAGCCCGACCCACCCCCCGGTCAAAGGTGTCCCTCTTTACCAATCTGAAAATCTGGTCACCTTATACTAAGCCCAAAATGGAGTGTAGGGGTATGTGTGGGGAAGGAGAGCATGGGGGGGTGTCACATGACACTATAAATATAATTCATTCTTTTTCCTGTCTAATACAGAATTAGGATAAATAAATACCCGGGCAACGCCGGCTTATCAGCTAGTATTATTATAATAAGGAAGATTTCCCCACCCCCCTCACCTGGTTTAAACACATTAATTACACTCTACAAAGATATAATTATTACACCCATTTCCCAGTTCCCAGATAAGCTAATTAAAGTTATATGGATATGCTTTTATAGTAACTTCACTATTGTTAATTATAATTAAATTTATTTATTTTTAAAAAATGAAAGAAATTAGCTTTTGGTGGCAGAATATTTGGTGAGGAAAGATATAAGGGACAAGATCAGAGCTCTTTTAGTTTTACTGATTAAAATCAAAATAAAAGGCAAAAATGTAAGCTCACATGCATGTACTGAAAGCTGTCAAGAAATAAGATAGCAAGAAAAAGGAGGATTGGCAGAAAATCAGGAACAGCTGTGAAGTGATATTTTCTTCTAGGAGAAAAAAAAAAGGAACACCAGCCTATCACTCCCACTATGATCACTAAGAAACACATTTAAAATGTGGCATGAATTACAAACTGTATGGTAATGTTATAGCACTGTTGGAAAATCTGATTGTTCTTTCCTGAATGAAAGGATATATTGTTCTTGTATCAGTGTGCTCTGGGTTTCTGGATAACAGTGCAAACTGTTTGGAGACTGGATAAAAATAGCAGTGGAATGTAAAATAAAAAATGGGCATTGACAGTAGAACATAAAATGATTATGATGAATAACTGAGACCAGTCCAAAATGTGATATTTTGGTGGGTCTATTGAAAGCTATGGGAATATATAAGAAATTTAACTATGTTAACTATGTCTATTTGATTGAGTTATTGTTACACAAAATTTATAAGTCATTCAAATCACAATTTATTCTAAATGGTACACAATTTCCCCTCTTTGACTCAGATTAAAATAAAATAAAATCAACAAATAAAAACCATTAATCACAATGTAAAACTGTGGAAATAGTTTTAATCCTCACACCAAATGGATATGATCTTCATTACAAGAGAGTCAACTAGTTAATCAAACCTTTCAAGATTTGTTGAATTAGCTCAAACCTTCTAGATTCTCTAAAACCCTGTAGGAAAGTTTCAGGAGATGCAATTCCAAAAGAGTTAGACAGCAGTAGAGAAGACAAGCATCCCACAGTTTTTGAGCAAGGGGATCTAGAGATACCTGAACCTAATTGGCCATATCAGATGGGAGTTATTACTGGAAAAAGACTGCCCTGCAGATATTCAAATGCTGAATTGGATAGACAACCCAATAACAATTAAGACCTTACTTTGCACACATAAGTCAATTGGTGACCAGCATAGCTGGTCCAGTACCTTTGAAAAAAAATATCTGAATGTTATGTTACATACCTAATAACAGCAGAGACATTTTGTCATTCTTATTACCACAACATAATGCCAAATATGGACTCTTACACATTTCCTAGGCACATATATTGCATTTATTTATATATGTAAATATAAGTATAAATATAAATCTTTATTACGGTCAAAGACCAGCAATATACATTACTTTTTACAATATATTTAAAAAGTATATATGTAATTAAAGCCTAATCTAATTTGGTAATTTAAAAACTCTGGCATTGGTCCATTTATGCTACATTATGATTTCCTTACGTTAATTTTTTGTATTCTGGCTAGCAATAGATTTTCAGGTTTTATGTATGGTTGAGCTATTGTTCTTAGAACTTTTCTAAAATTCACTTTTTAAAATCCATAGACTTTAATGCTTGTCTCCTACCAAATCAATTTCAAGTAGTGTAAACACAATAGGTGATGTATTTAGAAGAGGTTGTATTGGATGGATAGTTTTAGGGGGAAATGATTTTTTAAAATGTGCTTGTATAAATAAAATAGGTCCACTCTCTTTGGAATTTTTTGCTTTCAATCATTCCCTGATTTTAGTCTTAGAAAATAGTTTTCTAAGTAATACGTTTTCTGCACATGAAATAATATTTACTAAGGAGGCTCCATCATTATTTTAAAGCCCATTCAGTAAAACAGTTTGTTATTCATGCACAAGGTTAAAATTACATGATCATGAATGTTTTGCAACTTACAGAAATACAGATTATTATTAGAAAGCCTAGTTTATGATCTCTATATTACATTCCTGTTACAATTGAACACAGTCAAAGCATTGCCTTTACAATCATTTTGTTCATTCAGGCATTGTAGAGTCTCCATTCAGATGAATAGATGAGATGAGGACAGATATGCTAGGTGATTGCAAGCTTCTTTTTAAAGTTCTTTTACAACCTAAACATTGTAGCATGAAAAGAAGTTAAAAACTATTTCTGCAGGCATATAATAAGAGATTATTTGGGGTGGGTGGGTATGAGAAGTGATTTCATGTGATGAATTCCTTTGGAAATGGCACAGACTACAGACACAATTATCTTATACTCTGAAAAATACGGTACCTTTATTTGAAAAATTCTGATAAGATCAAAATTAGCAAGAATAAATTATGTTAATTCTTATCTTCAGGTAGCTGAATTTTTTTTCTTTCTTGTCAAATGTTTCTTTTCAATAAGCATATTCTTTGTCTGCTATACTAGGAAGAAATACCAATATTAGGCTATCTATACAATATAACTTTACCATTTAATTTCCAGTGTAAATTAAGCATAGCATTCTTCTTCTTTGAATTTTGCCATATTGAATGACAACATTCTATTTATGTTTATTTAAGAGGGCTTCAGTCTAAAATTGAAAATTGAAGCATGTATATGAGAAATGAATAGAACACAAGACTAGCCTGTTAAACTTTTCCCTCTACCAACTATATAGTTCTCATCACAGTTCATCCTTTCTTTTTTCTTTCCTTTTTCTATCCTTCCCTCCCTTTCAGCCTTAATTGCTAATTAGGCTCCTGATACTCTGAAAGGGAACAGGTTTTCTTTGATTTTGGTTAAAAAAATAATCTATAATGGTGATCCTCACTTTATTCTGGTTTAATTACCTACTAATCTAAATCAACATGCATAATTCTATGTAACTATGTAATAAGTACTGGCCCCAGTATCAATTCTTAGGACCCACATTTGCACATTTCAACAATATGAAATTGCATATTTATTTCTACTTTCTATTCTCTAATTTTAAACTGTAGGTTCCTATTAATGCTGACTGTGCTTTCAGTTGTGTCTCTATAATTTCCATTACCTGACTTCATATTATGGATTTAGATTTCATTTGCTCATATGTAGGATAAATGTGACATGTGTTTAAGATACAATTTTCATAATTTTAACTTAAGTGTTGCTTATGACTTTGATATCATTTCCAGAACTTTGTAGCAATATTTTAAAAAATATTTCTTGTAGGTATATGAGTGGGAATTATTTTAAATTGTAATTGTCTAAAATTATTGAAGGGTGAAATGACACATGAGAGTGGAATGATCAATAAAGGAATATATAATTTCTAACAAACATATTCTTTCTTCCAATTTTAAAGGGCATATCTTATTTTTAAAATATGATTATTCTGAATATTAATATTAGCATGACTATTTATCTATGAATTTTATTTATTCTCACTTGTGTAAGAAAGAGCATTTATGTAAACCTGGCTCACTCCCACTTCATTATAAAATAAATGAGTTTGTTTCACTATTGATTACCAGGCATACTAATACTTGTTAGGAAGTGTCAGATCCCTAAAAGTGATACTGCCATTTAATTGGGAGGAGGGGAGCCTCAGTGTTAAATCATTAGCCACATCTGAAACAACTGAGTTTTACAACTTTACAACTGGTTTCCTGTCATCGGGAGACTGAAGGTCCCAACATCTCTGGAGGGATGTTTATGGTAGCCATGTGGGATATATAACTTTGATATCTAACTAGAGATAGCCATGGGAACGTGTGCTTTATTGACTCCCAGGGCAGAAGAGTTAAGGAAGCATCTTCACACTTGTGCATTGGTCAGAATCTGCATTCGTACAAAGGGGAGGGGTAATTATCAGCTTAATCCCATTTGCATGGCCTAAAGGTTTTCAGATGCTGCTTTGCTTCTAATGGTTTCCATCCTGCTTGATTAAAGGTTCCTTTTGAAATAATCTGTTTCAAGAGTCTTTACTTTCTCAAGTTAGGAGAGGAGCCATTACAGGAAGAGAATCAGTGTGGATCGTATATTATTTCATTGTTCATTCTATGGATATTTTCACCAGTTTGTATTTTCAATAGAAAACTGAGAAAAGGTAATCCATCTCTTAAATTACCCTCCTACGAGTTGTAAGCCGCCCTGAGTCCCCTCAGGGAAAAGGGCGGCCTATAAATGCCAAATAAAACTCTAAAAAACTCTAAACTCTAAATATCTTTGTATGTGGCAATTATCAAGAAAGTTGATATTTTTTGTTTACCCATCATGCATACAAGTTATAAGGTACTCAACTATCATAAAGCTACTAGCATTAGATTTTTCATCAAATATTTCACATATAAAGCATGTTATATAATTTTATTTCCCTTTATTGCTTTGATTTTAATATTTATTTCCTACTTTGAATCATAATATATTTGTATTCAAACTGGATTAGATCCAAGTATATGGCATCTGAACAGTTGATCAACTTTGCATAAAAGACATCATAATGATAATTCAATTTTCTGATTTGACTTGTAACTTCTTTGCAATGAACACAGGAAAATAATTGACAATAAAGAGCCACTGCATCATAGAATATGGAAATAAATATTTCAGAAAAGCATTATGATGTGTGACAGTTAGAGACTAAAAATCCTGTAGGTATAGTTATTTTCCAAGAGACACTGAAAATAAAACTGGTACAAGAAAAAAATAATCTAGAACTACCCATTTAGCAAATTCTGGTTTTATATTATTAGGGGGAAAAACAGGACCAATTTCCAAGCCAGAGATAAATAATCCAGAATGTAGGCAGTCACTTAAAATAAAGGAGATTATTTCCAAGAAAACAAGTTAAAGCACAAGGATCAGCTGACTGGAAGTGGCCAAAATTAATTTTGGGGTAGTTTCTTTTATTGGAAAACTTTTTTTTTGTTCCTCAAAAGCATGCAAACAAAACCTGCCCTCTAGGAATTTTTGGAAACCATAATTAGCAGAACATCCACTGAGAAAGTCTGTGGTTGGGCACCTACTGAGTTTGCCCTCCCCCATTTATTATTTCAACAGGACTTTCTGCTTAATTAACATTGCAGTTAAAAGTGGCAGTCACATGGTTGAAAAGATCTTTTATTATTTGATGGGAGGAATGTCTGGCATTCTGAAATAATGTTTTTTACCTGAATATGCCGGCGTCTTTTGTCAATTTCATTCTTTGTGTCTAGTTTGCTATCTTTTGTTTTAATGTAATTTCTCACTTTTTTGTCCAGGAAATGACTCTGAACTAGGGACATGAGGAATGAGGTAAGACTGAATGGTAGGGAACATTTCGTTTTGTTTCCACAACATCATACAGTATGATTCCAGAAGTTAATTTTATCCAGGCAACAAACTTATGAGCTTTCTTGTAAACGTCTGTATTTGGAAAGATTATTTTTTTTATAAGGAGCTGAAAGAACTGCATTTTCATCTCATTTTAACTTTTTTTTCTTTCATCAATCTGCTACTATCAATCAATTTCTACTATCAATCTGTTGATGAGTAAGTGATAATTTTTAATTCACCTTTCGAAGTATGCAGGACTTATTTTCTTGCATATCACTGTTGCCTGTCAAAATAGGATCAGAAAAGAACAAATCATGTCTAATGTTATCTAGCAGGCTTGAATCTGAACTCCTTTTTCATATCTTTTAAATCTACATATCAATCTTTGATGTCATAATAGCAGGTAATTCACTCTCCTTCCTATTTTCTCCCTTCTAGTTTTGTGTTGATTTTAGAATAAATTTACAGCATTTCAGAAGAAAAAGTGTTTGGTTTTGTTTTGTTTTTAATTTCTTGAAGTAATAGTACATCTGCCAGTATGACATTGCAAAGTGGAATTTTTTTTGAAGGTTTTGATAAAGAAAAATCTAATTTATTGCATGCATTGATGACTGAATCCAACAACAGAAACAATAAATCATTCCATCAGGAATACTTCTTTCAGGAAAATTATGATTTAATATGGATTTTTGGTTGTGTATAAAAGACATAGTAAAACTTCATTGCTGAAGTTCAGGAATGCTAAATATGAACCAAGTGAGGTTAAGAAAATGAAGTTTTGAATACACTGCTTACCACCAGTTCATAGGTGATTTAGTGAAACAGGATTTGCTTTATAAATTATTTTAAAGGCGAAGAAAGTGCCAGATGAATTTTTCTGAATAGAAGTGATGTACTTATGTTTACTTAGCAATGATCTTGCCAAAGGCATTTTTTGAATGTCTTGTCTATCATTCTACAATCTGGTCTTTAGTAATTAATTAAATCTGAAGGAAGACATTATGAGGAAATGCTTTTATTTGGGTTTTATCAGTTTGTCATAAGTGGAGTCACCCACATATGAAACTGCCCTTTCAATCCTGCCCACAGATTAAGGAAATAACTTTAGAACATAATTAGTACTAGTTCTAATCAGAATAGAAATATGGTCTACAAATTCACAGCAAAGTTCTGCAATACTTGCGATTAGATTAGAAGGAAATCATTCAGAATTCACAGAGAGCATTAATGTAGGATTTACATGCAACTTATAAGGAAACAGGCACAGTGTTGCTTTTGGAGCATCCTATATTCCAATTCATCTTCCCAAAATGAATCAGAGGCAATATTATCTGTCCTAATAACATAGTAGAGCCATCCATTGCTTTAGATTTAATTGTACCATGGTTCTTCAGGAAATGTAGGAATAGTCACATAACTTCTGTCTTTAAAGCTTTCGGGACTTTTCTTGAGAATGTGTGATGCACTTTGTAACTTCTGGACAAGAAAAAGCCATGTTTTATTTAAGAAGTTAAAATCAAGTGCTATGTACAAAGACACACACACAGACACAGAGTAAGGTATCATGTACAGTCCCCCTACACATATTTTTAAAGCATACTTCTTCAAATGGCAAGACAAGAGTCAAGACAGCTGAAGATAAGACTAGTGTTAAACCGGCCTCCCTCAGCAACCAAGAAAGACACCACTTAACTCCATTTTGCAGAATTAAGTGTACTTTTACTGGTTATGAAAAGATAGCAGCTAAGCAAAGCAAGATCTGAGGCAAAAGCGTGCGAAATCATACATATCAATATGTGACCAACCCCCTCCCCCTAGTAACCCTCATTCCACTGTCCAATCTGAAAATCCCTTAGGTGTCATGTCAATTCCATCTTCAAGGAGCATCATCAGGTTGGAATGCAGGATGGTTGGCCTTGACCAACACCAAGCACTAATCTCCAGGCTGCGCAGTAGACGGTGAGAACAAAACTCCCTTTTTACAATCTCTCCTGTAATTAAACTTCCCCTCCCAAATACCAGCCCCCCTCCCTGTTTCAATGGCAGCCGAAAGCAAATAGCGAAACAGAGGCTGACAACTAGGCACAGTGGATGACCAAGATGTCTTCTGTGCCTTTGCATTCCACAATACTCGCAGAGCTGCCTTCTTGACTGTTGGGCCTTCCATTGATCTCATCATTCAATCTACTGGAGTCTGCATGCACATGCTGGGATAGGCAACCCATCAGCTACCCCCATCTGGTTTAGCTGGCTTTTCAAATGATTTCAAAAAAACTGTTTAAAAGCTGAAAGATTGAAATAGGTAAGGAAAATATGAGATTTTATATTGATGGTATATTTGGTTCTTGTGAAATATTGACTTCCAGCAGGAGAGTATAGAGTGATATTGCAGCCTGGAAACCCCTGCAGATTTAAGGATTGGATTTAGGAAATGCTGGTACCAAGAGTGTATTCAGTCATGAGGCAAAGATATAGTATTGAGGAATGTTTGCGGGAGAACAGTACAGACAACAGTAAACAGAGTGGTCACCTTAGTGTATGGATCAAAAAATACAAAAGGAGTAAGAAAACTGAAAATGAGTTTTCAGTCGATAAAAACACTTATATCCAATCTGAATTCAAAGCCAATGGACAATATCCAGTAAGATGGCAGAGGGGATAATATTGCAAACTTAGAGAGGAGATCCTGAATCTGTAACTATTGAGGAAAATAATATGGTTTTCTGTGACCTTTCCTCTGCTTCTTGTCGACTTGACCACTCTTCTCCTACATAGCTAGTTAAACCAATAAGAGAGGATGGAAGACAAGTGCCAATATTTCTTTTTGAAAAAGGTGATATCATGAAAGGCTGCTGCTCCATTTGCTCCTCAAGAGACCTGGTATGGATCTGATTCTATTAGACAACTATCATCTCATATATTGATGCAGTAGAAACTACACTGGCTATCTATGCTGTTTGCTTCTAAGGGCAATTCAAGGTGCAGGCTGACACTTAAAATACTTTATAAGTGATAGCATATACTTATTACATTCAGGATGTAGATTCTGCCTGCCCAATCTTTGAACACAGAGAGTGCTTGATGGACCATTTGCTTCATTATATCTCCCCCTTTTTTTAAAAAAAAATCTTTTATAAAATGTTTTATGTGTTTTGCAAATATGCCTTAGAAAAATCATGTTTTGTGATTTTTAATTGATTGTTAACCTAAATAGGTAATATGTTATTACTGTCCTTTCACTTGCTGATGCCTTAAACATAATGTATAATGCATTTCTATACAAACTTTCTTGGTGCAAAAACAAACTACAGTTCCTCCTACAGTATATGCATTTCTTTCATTTTTTTCCTTTAGTTTAGTGCAGATATGTTTCTATATCTATGATATAACAATTTCTTCACTTTCTAGTTCAATAAAAGCCGACTGAATGCCACAAGGCATTAGGGTGATGTTTGGAAAAGTGTTTGTGTGTAAATGTCATGTTGGAAAGATGGAATTCAGCTTAACAGATGGGAAACAAAGAAAACAAACAGAGTTTGTCTCTAGTATATCTGGAAACTAAAATTAAGCTGTGGATTTATTGAATGTTCTTTTACATTCTGCTATAAACTCTGATTCATTATTTACACAATAACTTTGTGGATATTCAATAAACAAATTATTCATTCACATAACTTTTTTGATAGAATTCCTGTTAAATAGAATAGAAGAAAGATGACAATAAAAAGAAATATGATGGAATATAAACCCCAAATGTTTTTTCATGGCCAAAAGAACAATGATACCAAGACGTAACTTTTTCCAAGGAGGATAAATATCCAGGAGGATACAGGAGTATCCACAGGGAAGATGAAACAAGTCAAGATGTGGCTGTGCCCTGCAATCCAAAACCACTCATTTCTTGTTACATACAACACAATCAAAAAAATAATACCGGTAGATCTTTTATTACATGGCACAGCTGCCATTTTGACTTTTAAATTCCCACACATTTACATGCACAGTATAAATAGAAAATATGTTTACTTCTATATGCATAGTGCAGTAAATAATTACAATGTAAAAGGAAAAAAATTGTTAAGACAATTTTAAAAGATCCATAAGTATAATATGTAATAATCAGCCAACCAATGCTTTTCCTTAAACAATTTGGAACTTTGTGTACTGAGCAATTCAAACAAACAAATCTTTATTGCTGTGAAAGGTCAATATAGCAAGAATTAAATACAAATAATTAATATTTTTAAAAGATTAAAAATATAAAGGGTTAAAAACTCATACAAATTAATATATTAATCTATGAATTTATATATTTAATTGTATAATGCCATTGCATTAGGAAAATGTATTTACCCCTTAATCAATGGGATACCAATTGAATAGAAAGGTTTACACTCATTAGGAAAATAAATGGGTATTACAATTATTACACTGTTCTCTTGTAAAAATAGTTGATTAGAAGATGTTGAAAGTTAGGGAGACCAAAAATAAACAACAAAACTAGTGATATCACTTGCATAAACCTTAGTAAAATACAGAATATCAGAAAGAAGTCTTGAAATATTTGTACCATTGCTGCTATTACTCCAAATAAGAAAACCTTCTGCATAGAGGACAATTCTTTCTCCTTAGGATAAAAATATTAAAGAAAGAAAAAAAAAGGAAAAAGAGAAAGCACTAAATAAATGTGTATCAATTATATACAGTAATCACAGAAGGTCCCCACAGCAAATTAAATAAAACAAAAATAATAGCAACAACAATAATAAAAATCAGTTTATTTCCCGTGAAAATATTGATTTGTTATTTTTTGTTTATAATAAACAGACTGTTAATGCAAATAATTGCAGGTACATACAGTATATTTGGATAACCATTAGCCAGCATTAAATATTTATTCTTGTATCTCTACAAGAGATGGTGATTCTGTAGAATGCCTCAGCTGAGTGCTAATAATTTATTCCAAAACTGTACTGGCAATAGATAGGTTATTTATAGGCCATCATAGCCATCTGTCAAAATACCATTTTCACTTTTTTTGCCAAAAAGAAATCTGGTAGCCTTATGTTTCCTTCAGCCAAAGTCTGAACCTAATATTCAGAACTAAATCTCTATTTAAATAGGGTTACTATCAAGAGAATCTGCCATGTAATGTATTCAGCTGGCTGAGCAGATTTTATATATTTTGGGTTCAATCTTTGTAACAAATTGTGCATGTTGAAAACTCTATTATTATTCCACTATCTGAAGATAAGTGCTCTACTAAAGAAATAGCAAGAGGCTATATCTTAGGTATAACTGATGAATTCACCAATAAGATATCAATGGCTAGGAATAAAGAGACTTTGATGGGGGAGGGATATAACTAAGCAAAGAATAATAAAAGTGATAGTTATTCCTCTCTTACCAGAGAAGACTGACTAATTAACAGGCTAAATGTAATAGGCTAGGAAGTAGGTATATGACCACTGTATTTCACAGAGTCACCTTGGTTCAAGGTCAATGCTGGAAACAGTTTACCTATTAAATATCAGTAGTAGCATTTCATTGCTGATGGTATGTAAAAAAGATTTCTTCCAAACAATCACTTCCCCTTTTCAAAGCCAAGAAATTAGGGGTACTCAACCATAGCAATAGAGTTATTTTCACCAATTTCAGTGTCCCACTGCAAATTTGGGGAAAAAAAGTTATCTGAAGTCATTAGCCTTTTTTCTTAATGTGCATATGGTTGCCCGTCAAATTAGAAGATCTAAATTTGACATGAAGATTAGAAAAACAAAGAAGGGGGAAATGCAAAGAACGGGAAAATAATGACTTTAGCTCTAGGGTGAAATGGCCCATTTTACATAAGAAACACTATGTTACGTTAGTTTTTGTACTAAATGTAAAAAAAAGAGATAGGTGAGTAAGGATTGTCTGTTTTCATCCACTACTGTGTTCATATAAAGTGTTCATTTCCAGTGAATTTAAAGACATAATATGATGGTTGCAGAAATATAGTTTTACATGTTTTTAAATAATTAAATTCACTTCCCTTGCATAGTAAATTATAATTTTATGAAAAGGAAATATGTAGTATTATTTTATGGCTAAAATATAACCATATATATATATATGTATGTATGTATGTATGTATGTATGTATGTATGTATGTATGTATGTATGTATGTATATATATATATATATATATATATATATATATATATATATATATATATATATATATATATATATATATATATATATATATCAAACATATTGAATAACGTCTTCATAATTAGTTCTTAAACAATTAAACACAATTCAGTACTAGTTTGGGACAGTGTAATCTTCAGTCCATAATATAATTTTCCAGATAAGAGATTTATTATGCTTTATAACTACCAAGTATTTCTTTCCATATTTTTTCCACTATATGTGTGTGTGTGTGTGTGTGTGTGTGTGTGTGGTGTAATACCATTTTTACACTAAAATGGTTTGTTGTATCTTTATTATTTATCATTTTATTTTCCATTACCATTCCTTTTATTCATAAAATATTTTCTCAATTTCATCTAAAAGATAGTAAGTTATCAAATGTAAATTAACATATTTGAAAAGATATGATAGTTCTCTGGTCAAATCCAATTTTCAAAACCCAGTCAAAAGTTGATTCTTCTCTTTATCCAGTACCCTCCAGGTTGCATTAATCAAGTTATTGTTTCTGATTTTGGTTAATTCCATTAATTTTAAAGTCCATTCTTCTATTGTGGGAATATATTCTTGTTTGTATCTTTGGACATATAACAATCTTGCTTCTGTAGTCATATATAAAAGCAAAGTTTGCAGTAGTGGCAAATATCTGCAGCTCAAGTAAGGGATGAGGGCGAAGGTTCATTCTCTGAGCTTGTGAGTTGGTTTCCAAACATTTCATTACCAGGTTAGGTAACATCTTCAGTAGATTTTAGGAGATGTCAAGTCAGTGTTCTTCTTTTTATAAGGGCTTTGTGTGGTCAGTAGGTTTTGTGATTGGGCAGGTGTGGGTTGGTCAAGTGAGGGTCTTGTAATTGGTCTTGTGCTGGTTGGGGGGGGGCTTTCATGGGTTGGTTGAAGGCTGGTGCTGTCTTTAATTAAAAAACAGGATCCATAAAACACTGGCTGGCAGTCAAATGCTACGATACAAATCCTTAATCTCTATTCACACTGACACCAAACAGCATCATTTTGATTGGAGTAACACAGCTACCACCCGCCATGCTCATGAATTCAACAAAATTTGGCACTCCACAAGCAATTCCATCAACATCTATATTGACCTACAACCAGCCTTTGAACCACTCAGGGTCAAAATCAACTACACAGCTAACCAACCAACCAATCCACACAAGCCCCGCAACCAGCATTTCACCTCCCAAAGACCCTCACCTGATGTAATCTCCCCATCACAAGACTCCGGTTGATGACTCACACCTGACCCATCACACGAATATCATTTGATACCTCCACACTTGACCAATCACAAGACCTACTGACCACATGAAGCCCTTATAAGCAGAAGAATAGTGACACTGACATCACTTAAACTCTGTTGAAGATGTTACCTAGCCTGGTAATGAAAAGTTTGGAAACCAACCCACAAGCTTGGAGAACAGACCTTCATCCTCATAAAAACAAAGTCCATTGTTTTTTTCTCCATCTGTTTATCCACCATCCCTAAAAGAAAAGCATCAGGTTTCAGTATTGCATCCATTTTCAAAATTTACTGAACAAAAATATCTGATTCCAAAATTTCTTAACCTTTTTACATGTCTACCAAAGATGACATAAAGTACTTTCAAACTGATCACATTTCCAGTACTTATTTGAAATTCTCAAATACAAATTTGACCATTTATCTAAGGTTAAATGTTACAAATACAGTGACATTCCTGAAATGTTTCATTTAAAAGAAATTCTTTCAAACAAATATTTAATTTTAGTTTTGAAAGAATTGGGAAATATGTAACACTGCCAATCTTCCTAGTAAAATCATGTGCCTTTCAAAAAAATTGCTCACATTTTCGACATGGCAGATATACATTTTTTTTAGTTATTATGTTATATTCAACTTTCTATGACATAATGAAAAGGATGGTTACTAAATATCTTTTATTATTATAAGATAATGTTCATGTTATTATTGATAGTAGCCTTCTGTTGGCCTCTTTTCCATTTTGCCACGGGGCAGATTTCTCCATTGATTCTTCCCTTTTATATTATACTCCAGTATATAGATCTTAACTTCATTATTATTTCTCCACTAGACACTCTAATATTGAATAATTTATTCTCATTGAAGACCAAGGGAGTCTCAAGTATTTTTCTCAAAATTTCAAAGGATTCTTTTCTTTGATCAGCCTTTCTGCTGATCTAGCTTATTGAACCAGGTATTACACTAGGAAAACCATAGTCATTGCAATTCATGCATTTATGGTGATATTTTTTTTTAATTACACGAGTTGCAGTTAAATATTTTGTCTAAAAAGTATTTTTCATACTTTTTGTACCATTTGATTTCCTTATTTCCTGACAATAGAATATTTCTGTGTATTTCTGAGTGTAGGAAGATAAAGTATATTATTACTTTTATTGCTAACCTGCCTATTTGAATTGAATTGACATTAACTGTTAACATAATCTTTTTTGTTTTTTTCATTTTAATAGTTAATTGGATATTAGCTTTTGCTTTTTATTCTTTTACCTTCAACAACAGACCCCTTATATCATCTTTACTTCTAGCCATGAAAGTAGTATCATCAGCACATGATACAGCTTTGGTATTATTCCAATTGATATTTCTTCTATTTCAACATTTCTTATAGGTATTCTTCAGAAATAAGGAAAAATAGACAACCATGACAGATTCCTTACCCAATTTTGAACAATTTAGTTGTTCTATTTTCTTTTCTAACTAAACTTTATTTTTGAACCTATGCTTTCTTGTCAGTCTACAAATTCTTCAAAAGACAGTTAATATGGTTCTGCTGATTTTCTTAAGGACTGCAATTTGTTAATTCTGCCAATTACTAGCAGTTTAATTATCACTGGCTCAAGATTGATTCAGCTTTCCATCCTTCCAAAGTTGATACAATGAGGACCCAGATTGTTGAGGGCAATTGGCTGACTCTGTAAACTGCTTAGAGAGGGGTGTGAAGTACAATGAAGTGATATATGTCTAAGTCTAAGTGCTATTGCTATTAATTAAAGCAATTCATACCTGGGCAGTCCTTATTATATGATATGCAGCAGAAATAATTGACTGGATATGGAACTTGATAACTTGATTTGAAAACAAGAAATCTAATGACAATATAACAAACTCTACAACAAAAAGCAATGTTGATTGACTTTGTTTCCCAAGAGCCAAAGGAAAAAGAGGACTTCTAAAGGTGAACCAAAATGTGGAGGAAGAAAAGCATGCCTTGACTGACTATATTAAGAAAAGCGAAGAACCCTTATTAAAGAAAGTCAGTCAAATAAGCTTTTGGAAACAACATAAGTGAAGCCCAACTATAGAAAAGAAACAATCAAAAACCAATTCGTTAATTGGAAGAACAAGTCAATGCATGGTCAATACTTGATGGATGTAGAAGGTAAAGCCAAAAAAATAATAATATCCCCACCCCCCCAAAAAAAAATATCCCAAATGGAACTAATTAAGAACTGGAATGTTAAAGAATGAAATAAAAAAGTCATCTTATAACAAACTATAGTAAATGTCACCTTTTCATGGAAATGATAAAACAATTATTTATTTGATCAGCAAAATTCTACAAACTGACTATAAGCAGTGACATGACCAAGTTGCAAAATTTATTAAGTTTGCCCAAGGTCTGGGTTTGAATGTAGCACCATTAGGATCATCAAGTTGACAAGATTTCAGAAAATGAATGGGTTAAGACCTTATGTAGCTTTAAAATCTAAATAGAGAGGCACCTTGTTCATAACATGCATAATATAACAGTCATGGAAAAGAAGATTTTTTTTAAAAAAATGTGAAATTTGGATTTGAATATTAATGGGAAAAGAATTATGCTGTTATATCAATAATGATTGCAGCCTTTGAATCAATATCTAAAGGAGAGGTCATCAACCAGTGGTCTGTGAACCACTGGTGTTCCATGAGAAAAATTTGGTGGTCCGCACTGCACCCGGATGGAGGAGCTGCTCTGGGATGACCAATGGGCCAATCCTTTGATTAGAGCTCTGGTGCAGCTGGAAATCTCTGTCATAGAAGGTGGTACGTGCAATGTGCAACTTTGCAGGTGGTGCAATCTACAAGGAATAGGACAACTCTTGCCAGCCAGAGCAAGATAATGGTGCTGTTGTGGCAAGGGGGTGGTGGCACAGGTGGGCCAAAGCAATGGGTGCCAGCAACCTGCAGCTCTTTCGTACCCCTGCTGTGGCTCCCTGTTGGCTGAGCCTTCCAGTGGCTGACCCTGCCCCTCACCCTCCCCTCCCAGTCACTCCTCTCCTGGCCTGAGAAAGTAAGGGTAGGGGATGCAGACTCACTCCATATTTCACAGTGGGAGCGAAGCTCCCCTGTACTTGCTTCATCTCTTGCTGGGTATCACGGACACTTTTTCCAGCCCTTTTTTGGTGCTGCATTCACCTTGGTCATTCGGGGAGATGGTCGACTTCCTTTCTGCCCTGAGACACTGGCCCAGCCTGGCTGTTTCTCTTCACCACTGCTGTTGGCGCCTCCATGGCCTGCTGACTGCTCTTGCAGTAACTTGTGCAACACTGTTAAATTTAGTGTGCTTCATGATGGGGAAAATGGCATCCCCTCCTCCTGCTGGAGCCCATTATGATGCAGAACATCAGCCACAGCCAGGTTGGGCAAGTGTCTCAGGGCAGAGATGCAAGTTGTGCATATCCCCAAGCGAACCAAAGTGCATCCAGCATCAACAAAAGCCCAAAAAGTGCCTGCGAGACCCAGAGAGCACTGGAGAATCAGAATGAGAAAGAGAGAGATGAGAGAAAAAGAAAGAGATGAGAGAGAAAGAAAGAGAGAGAGAGAGTTACAGAGAGAGAGAGAGAGAGAGAGAGATGAGAGAAGGATACAGAGAGACAAAGAAATAGAGAGAGAGAGACAGAAAGAGAGTGAGACAGAGAAAGAGAGAGAGACAGAGACAGAGAAAGAGAGAGACAAATAGAGTGAGACAGAGAGATAAGAAAGATTCAGAGAGAGAGAGAGAGAGAGAGAGAGAGAGAGAGAGAGAGAGAGAGAGAGAGAGAGAGAGAGAGAGAGAGAGAGAGAGAGAGAGAGAGACCTATTTCCCATAGAAAAGAAAATGCCGGGAATTGCAAAACCTGGGTAGGCCTGCCTGGAGGGCATGGTGTCATGTAGCTGGATCGGAGTGAATGAAGTTAAATTGGCCACGTCCACCCAGGTTTTGTGGCTCCTGGTGTTTTGTTTTCTGTGAGAAACTGATCCAAATGGCTCTTTTAGTGTCTAAGGTTGCAGAAACAGGTGGCCAAGCTAAGTGCCTGAAAGACCCCATCCCATCACTGGGGGTCCAGGCACTTCAGCAACCAGCAAGCTGGATTCATATTAGTGGTCGCCGGAATTTAAAATTATGAATTTAGTGGTCCCTGAGGTCCAAAAGGTTAGTGACCATTGATCTAAAGCACCTTCAGGGGTGAAACCCATACATTTCATGTCCTCCTTGATGTGATCCATCTGCCATTTCTTGGGTATGCCATGGGTTCACCAACATCAGTATAAAAATGTCATATGAAGTAGCATGCACATTAATTTCTCTCATGTTTTTCATTAGTATGTTTAATCAACTTTCAAGCATATGTGTTTCTAAATGTAGTTTCAGGATTGCAAAACTGGTGTTGCTTAAATGTGAGCCCTTTGTTTTCATACAAATAGTCTTATTTTTCTGCATTTAACACTACTTAGGTTTAGATTTAGGTTTATTAGATTTATATGCCGCCCTTCTCCCAATCCACCCTATCCCAAAGGACTTTTGGTCGTGTGCAGCAAAAAGACAAAACAAAAACAGAGCAAATTCTGAATGACAAGCTCACTGAACCCAGCGTTTCCATTTAAAACATAGCCAGTGCTTGAACTGAAGCAATAACCATATACAATCAGTAACAGATCTCTTGATAACTTTTCTTGGCTTTGTTTTCTTTTCAAATTAAAATAAATACTAGACAACTTATTAATGATTACAAATTGCTACAGTTTTGAATCGGCATTCGGTCAAGAATCAGAATGTGTTCATTTAACATCATACATTCCCTTCCCAACATGTTTTTTATTCCATAATTGTATTGGCTTTAAACATTATCTTGAGTAGGCATCACATTTACATATAGAATGCAGCCCCAGAGTACATGTTTAGATCAAAGCATTTATTTTGCTATTGATTTTCATGTGAAATAGCTTGACAACTTTGCTTTTCGAAAATAAGCATTTGATGGTAGTTCAAATGAATTTAGTTCCCTCCTGCAACACTAGATTTTTCCAAATTTGATTAGCCCAAGTTGTACTCTTATTGAGCATGGCAGGTATAGAATAAGTAACCTAAGGCGAAATGACTGAAAATGAAGAAAGGTTTTTTGACGTATTTTTCCTTAAAAACATTTGAATACAATATTTTGTAGGAGCTTTTATCCACCCCAGCATAACCTGAGCATTTCAGAATGCTTTTGTAGTGCAATTAATAATTAGTTTGATTAATATTGTAATAATTTTGTAATGTGTACTTTTAACTGGTGTAACAGATTGTAAATTTGCCATGAAAATCAGAATATTTCTACCATAAATATTTAAACAGTTTGCTTAAGAGAAATAATGACAGTCAGTCTTTACAACTTAAATATTGTCAGTTTTGTAAACCAAGCTTTCATAGTTCTGCAGAAAAAGTAAAACAAGCGTTTATAATCCACCTTAGCAGTTCTACAAATTTTATCCTCAGTAAATAGCCATACAGCTGAATGATAAGTGAGAGGCATGAGAACTGGAGTTAATGGAATGTGAAGTATGCCGTTTTATAACTCTATCCACATCAATAGAAAAATAACACAACAGTTAATAACACAACTGCCTTAAGATAACTAAACTATATCATGAAAAAATAAACTATTGCTTCTATTTAAATCAAACTAATATTAGGTTTTGTTTATTATATTTATGTCACCTTTTTTTGAGAGCTTAAGGTGGTATATTAGGTGTATATATTAGTCAGATTCAACTTCTGATAACTACATGGAAAAACTACATGAAAAAAGGGGGAAAATAATTGTTATCATTGACCTTTCCTTAGAGTTTTAGATTTTGTTTTCTAACTTTGGCATTAACTCTCTAGAGTTTTTAAAACAACTTCTCTAGCTCACTCTTCATTTGTATTTATTCTTCTAAAATCTTATATTTTTTTCATTTTCAGCTCTAAAACAATTTATTGATTATATTTGGCAAATGATGAAAATGTAGTCATCACCATTGGTTAGGATTTTGTGTTGCTTTTAATCATGTTAATAGTATTATCTTAGAATAGGAGTAAGTTTAGCATCTTTATATAAACTAGAATTTCCTTGGGTTCAGATGCTAAATGAACAAACAAATAAGACAGCTGACTTACTTTGAATTCTTAGTATTGAATAGTAACCCATATTTCTCATTTGCCATGTTTACGATAAACTCTTCTAAATCCTCTTTATTTTTGGTGAACAAAGTTGTGTCATCTGCATCTCAAATGGTTATGTATCAAAGCTTTATTTTGATTTTAACTGTCATGTCTTCCAACCATCATTAAATGATGTTGCTTTTTCCATTTGATCTCCTCCTTCCTTCCTCCACCACCATCTGTGAAAACACTTCCTTTTTCTAACGGGCATGTCTATGAACAGATTTCATTGCACTTTTGGTCTTACCACTGCATCATACTCAGATGTTTGGTGTTATTTCCTAGTTTGAGAATGTTTCTGAGATGCTTTCATAAAGTGGCAACTGGACATACATGAAGGATTCAGCCACGTCATTATTCAAAATTTGATTTGTAATTATTTCTTCCAGGTTTTTTTCCTCTTCAGACTTGGAAAGCATAACATGTCTAGCTTTATTGTGGATTATTTTTAGCTTCATTCCTAATTCAACGAAGAACAGTGTCTAGGGAAGTTTGTTGAAAATTCAATTTCAAGTGTGCATGTGTATCTGATGGAGATGTTGAGTATATCTTGAAATGAGCCATCAGTCTTGAGAAAACTAAAGAGAGAAAAGTTAATAAAAGAGGACTGAGGGAAGAGATATATCCATTTACTACAAAGATAAAGAGTAACAATTTGCTGAGGCTAGCAACCGATAGCCATATCTTAGAGCCAAGGTGGCGCAGTGGTTAAATGCAGCACTGCAGGCTACTGCTAGATCAGCAATTCAGCGGTTCAAATCTCACCGGCTCAGGGTTGACTCAGCCTTCCATCCTTCCGAGGTGGGTAAAATGAGGACCCAGATTGTTGGGGGCAATATGCTGACTCTCTGTAAACCGCTTAGAGAGGCCTGAAAGCCCTATGAAGCGGTATATAAGTCTACTGCTATTATACAGAGCTTAATACTAAACATCAAAACTTTCTTATCCTATTTCAGTTGAAGCTCTTCTGGATCTTTTAGTTTTGTTCACAAAGCATCTGTGGTATACTGAGTGTGTCATTTATTAAAACTGATACAAAGTAAAGTCCATTAAATTAAATTAAATTACTCTTTGATATATTTTTATTGTCAAGATTTCAGTATCATAACCACAAACTTCATTATGTTTCTATATTGTGATATTTGAAGTAGGCCAGGATTTTCCACTAATTAAAATAAATTTATATCCATGTCAGAAAGTCATGCATTAAGACCTGCCCCATATGTGCAGAGGTTTTATTAGAATTATGTTTTGATGAGTTTTCCGCAGATTATGACAAAAGTTCTATGTGTCTGAGGAGCTGAGGGGCTGTTAATTGACAAAGTATTTCTTGCGATAGGAGAGGAAAGATGGTAATGAATTATATGGGTACATGGAAGTGATCTATCATCTTTACTATATCTCAGGAACAAATGTATTTTAAGGTTAAACATATTCCGAATGAAGATTTTACTAATGAAATTTAAGATAAAAATTTTTAATGGTATCTGCCAGACTAATCTGCCAGATTTAAATACTTATTTTTAAGCTAGATGATCTGGGTGTCTGTTTTAAATGGGGGAAAGTTTCATGCAACTGAATAATATTTGTAGTAACTTGTCTACACACTATTTGCACTATCAAATGTGAACACTTACACTAACAACTTTTGTTTCAAGATCTATAAAACCTCTATCCTGCATTTCATTGAAATAAAAATATTTGATTCTTAAATAGTTGAAATTTTGTCTTATTACATAAAAATGTCCAATTCCAGCCTTTTCTACCATCATAACAACAAACTTTATTAACTGACCTTATAAATTAAACTGAAACCAAGATGGTGGGTTTTGAGGCATAATAATACAAATAGATGTCCCTATATAAAGTGTAGATAATAGTGAGTAACAGCCCAGTTTCCTCCATGATCACTTAGATGAACAGTCAAAGATAAAGCAGAAGAAAGCAGTATAGCAGAAGAAAATATTTCACTATGTTTTAGAGGAACATGAAGGAGAGATAACTGTCTTGTTAACTGCCAAAAATAGTAAAAATCATTTTTCCTATTAGCTTGTGATGAAAGAACACTTTACTAAATACCTTGTGAAGTCAAATTAGTGTATATCTCACAAAATATCAAAGTGCAGTGCAGTAATGAGTTAAATTACAGCGTAAAAGTCTATTTGTACAAAGAAATTAGATGAGGTATAATAGAATGAGAAAATCTAAAAAGCATGCCAGTAACCTTTATCAAAGCAACCAAAAGCAATCTAAACAAGATAATAAGGATTAACTATTTCTTGCATATGAAGTCTTACACTTCCTGATTGGAAAACTGGAAAGCTGACTGCAATTGAAGGCTATTAACTACTCAGTTTTTGTGATTTCACATTTTAGGTCTTTTAATAAACACATCCCTTTTTGTTGTGTTTATAATTTTGACACCCAATTGTAAAATTAATGTCAGAATGTATAGTTTTCTTTCAGATTTGAACTTATGATTGTAGGAAATAGAATCTATTTAACCAAGTGAAAATATACTGTGGAAGGCTGATGCAGATACAAATACCTGTAGGTCACAGTTTTTATTATAATTGAATATTAGTTGATTGTGATGTTACAAAGCCATGACATTAAAATGCATAAACTGTAAGATTTCAAACATTAGAAAAAAAAAATCTAGCTATTGAAACAAAGAGAGAACTATTTGTCTGCTTTTTTTTCTCCATTATGTTTTATATATTTATAGACATAGAACTATAGTTTACGAGGGAAAAGACTTTGTCATTATAGGACCTGAGACAGGTATAATGTATACAGTGCCCTAGAAAACCCGAGTGCAGCCAAATTGTTGAAGAAATTATACTTGACCTAGTACACTAACCAGTTGGAAAATTGACCATAAAATATTTTTTTAAAACTCCAACAAAAGAACAGATTTAGGAAACAAATTACTTCATATCACTTAGAGTAAATTTGCCATCATATTCAATTACTTGTGAGAAATAAGACTGAAATCAGAAGAAACAATAATAAGCTGAAATTATGGACCAGTTTGCATGCTTTCTCCAAAAAGATTTTTTTTAAGTTAGCTTAAAATGGAATATTTAGTAAATTATGGCAGAAATTCAATTAAAGTTCTGTATTTCATATTTCATTAGAATATTCATGTTATTGTGTTGATAATCAATGACTTTCTGTCCCAACTAATTCAAATTGTGTATTTTGCACCATTTATTCATGAATAATGTTAAAGACTGAAACTATAACTTGATATCATTTTCTAAATTGGATTGTGGTAATGGTATTGATAAAATTTGATTTGATTTGATTTGATTGTATTTATATGCCGCCCTTTTCCCCCGAAGGGGACTCAGGGCGGCTCACAATTCAAATCAGGGAGGGGGGTATAGACAAAAAATAAAAATGAAACATAACAATGCATAATTTAAAAACATACAACAGTCATACCTTTCGAGACGGGGGCAACAGCTCTTTAGCCCCAGGCCTGTCGGAACAGCCAGGTTTTAAGGGCTTTGCGGAAGGCCTGGAGGGTGGTGAGGGTTCGAATCTCCACGGGGAGTTCGTTCCAGAGGGTCGGAGCAGCCACAGAGAAGGCTCTCCTCCGGGTAGTCGCCAGTCGACACTGGCCGGCGGATGGAATTCGGAGGAGGCCTAATCTGTGGGATCTAATCGGTCTAGTGGAGGTGATTGGTGATTGGCAGATATATAAAAGGAGTTCTGTATGGCCATTTGCTTGATTTAAGTACTCTTTTTCAAACTGTTGATTTTTCACTGGCAAACTTAGTATAGACCCTTAAAAACCGCTTGGGAAGGTCTATTTGTAAAATACAATATCCCTAATATTATATTATAATTCTAGTTGTCAGTTGGGCTAACAATTTCACAACCGTCACAGATGAAAATAAAAGGATCAACATGGTTTTTTTTATAATTTTTTTTCTACATTGGACAAGGTTCAATTGTTTCAAGAGGAGAATGTTAAGTATAAACCTGAACTTTCAACTTTCAAGAGTGGGGGGGGGGGGGAGTAATGGAATCTGGGATGCTAGCAAATCAGGCCCAGTCTGTGGAGACCTGGTGAGGTAGGATGGGGGGGGGAAGCAATTGTGGGGACTCCAGAAGACCATTAGGTATCTCATTGGATTAGGGGAGGCCTTGGATGGCTTGTTGCAGCACTAGGCCCCGCATGCTTTTCCCCACTCTGAGATACCTCATGTACATTTAAGGACATGCACATTCGATTAACTAATGCATTGGGGAAAGCAGGAAGTGCTCACTTTCATTTAATGTGATTCAATCAAATGAATCCTCAGGTTATGAATGCAAATGTCTATTATATTCATAACTCAAGCATTACCTGTATAATGAGAATAAGTGAGGGTCTCAAGGAAGTCCTGTCTTAGCACTTAGCCACCACAGGTTTCCCCCACAAGTCCTGTGCAACGCCCACTATGACCATGCCCACAATGGCCACAACCCCTGGGCATACCCTGTCCCCCTCCAAGGTTAAACACAACCCTGATGCGGTCCTCAATGAAATTGAGTTTGATAGCCCTGGTCATCGTAGTGATACTCACAGTGGAATAAAAATGTACAGGTCTCTGTCTCGTCTGAATTGTATAGGATTCATTGAACATTCTTCAAACATTTTTCCCTCAGGTTTCTTTCAACCTCTTTCAACCTCTCTCCCATACCTGTCTATTTTTCCATGTGTTCAGTATTGATACTGCTGAGTTCTGATCAGTAATAGATAAAATAGAGGCATAGATTTAATCTCTTGCTTTTGATGTTTTCAAAAAATTGAAAACAGAAGGTAGATAAGCTAGAAAAAATGAATTTAAATACATGCACTGGTTCAGAGGATTATAAAGATTAATATTAATAGAGACCAAAGTTCTTTCTTTTGAGACTGAAGGAAAAACAATGTAAAAATAATATCAATGGAAAAACAGTGGAAAAAAACAGAGGAATTTTGTTTTTGTATATGGTAACTACATTGAAATTATTATATGCACAAAGTTGGAAAGATTTGGCAGTACTTACAATGGAGGAATGGTTGATAAAGATGATACAATTTGTTAAAATGACCAAATTGACTTCTTTGATCAGAGAAAAAAACCATTAAATTTATTGCTGACTGGAAACCCTTATGGTCTTTTTGCATAGAAAAGAAATAATAAATGTATAATTTATGCTTTTTACAATTAGACATTAAAGTTTTCAAGAACAAGAGATTCATTTACAGTACATTATAATGTAACTTTAGAGAAGTAAATGTATAACTGAATTTAATATTGCTGTAAAGAAGAATGAAAGCCATCAAATCAGAAGATTCTTTGTATCTTTTTTCTTCCTTTTCTTTTTTACTTTTTTCTTGCACTTTTAGCATTCTAGTTGATTTCTTTCTTTTTTTCTTTTTTTTTCTTATTTTATATTTGTTTTTAACCTTCATTTTATAGATTTTAATAAAAATCATTTTCTTAAAAAAAGAAAGAAAACAGAATGTAGGTGATGAATCTATGATAGAACATCCAAAAATAAAGTAACAATAAAATAATATAATATCAGTTGGGCTTTGGCTTTAGAAACTTTTAAAGATGAAATTTTCCTTTTCAAAAACACCCTGTAATCAAGAGGACCATACACCATGCTCAGAATATACACATATACCAAAGCTTAATAAGCCAACAATTTAGAGTTCTATTTTCAAAAAGTGCCCTTTACTGTTTTGGAAGACTGAGTGATTTTACACTGAAAAATGCAAAGATTGTATTTTGCCTGGGGGGAGCTTCTGGTGCTTATTGCACTCAATGCATTCCCTTATGCTTTGTTGAAGGGGAAAAGTCAGAGAGCATTTAAAATGCAAAGGCTTTACACTGCTCAATTTGATTTGATTTCGGTTTTAGCATGAGTAGATTCAGTTCATGCATTTTGATGGTGTATTTTACTATAAAGTTTTGTTTGCAGTTGCTGCTATTCTGCCTTTTGTCTCTGATGTTTCAAGCATTAAAAGAAAAAAAGATGCTTAGTCTGCTAAGCAAAGACTAGATGCATGTTTCACAACTGTTGTTTTTTGTTCTGCACGGAGGTGTTTTAGGTTATAAACAGGGATACAGACAGCTTAATGTTTCCCAGCGAAGATCTATAATATTCTCATTCCAGCTAGAGTCAATCAGCAACTGTGATCATACATCTGTGATCATACAGCCTCTTTTTCCCTCTTTTTGGCAAACATCCAGTCACTGCTGGGCTGCCAAAACAACATGCTGTATATGCTTCTTGAATATGCTAATTGCTCAGGAGTTGGTATGACATCTGCAAGACAGCCAAACATTTAAAAAGGGGGGGAAATGAAAGAAATCCATTGCTCAGGTAGAGTGGGATTTGTGTCTGGGTTACTCAAGGGAGTCTAACTTGGAATATGCTGGAAAGAATGAAATACATATATGCTTTTAAAAAAAAGGATACAGTTAATTTCATCATATTTCTTCCAGTGCATATGACCTCTGGGGAAGATTACCTGAGCACTCACAAAGGAAATTGATTACTTTCATAGAATTTGTCTTCAGTGGTTCAAGAAATGTTGTAAAATTCACTCTTTGCCAAACGTTTCGAAATTTAGATGGCAAGTAAAGGGAAACCATTCCATTAACTTGTGCCAGTGAAATTTCAAGGAAAAGTCAAGGGAGTCATATCAAGTTATGATTGCTTCCTATGACCAGACCTTTGAAACAAATTTGTTCTGTCTACTGAAACTATTTCAAATAATGTCCCAACAGAACATTTAAGCTGTTTTGAATCTTGTTCCACTGAAAAACTTCAATTCAATATTTTCCAGTTGAATGTTCTGGTTGGGATTACATTTTTCCAAATTCATAGTAAAATATATTTTTATTTTGTGTTTACTCCAAACATTTTCCCAAGAAATATCCAATATTATTCTATCTATCTATCTATCTATCTATCTATCTATCTATCTATCTATCTATCTATCTATCTATCTATCTATCTATCTATCTATCTATCTATCTATCTATCTATCTATCTATCTATCTATCTATCTATCTATCTATCCATCCACCCACCCACCCACCCACCCACCCACCCACCCACCCACCCACCCACCCACCCACCCACCTATCTATCTATCTATCTATCTATCTATCTATCTATCTATCTATCTATCTATCTATCTATCATCTATGTTGCATTTGTGTTGCATTTGTGCTGATAAATAAATAAAGAGAGACTAGTATATATCTATTTCAAGCTATTTAAAGGTTTAAAGGTTTAAAGGTTTATTGCATTTATATGCCGCCCTATTCCTGGAGGGACTCAGGGCGGCTAACAAACCCAGGGGAGGGTGGTAGTACACACAAGGTAACACAAACAGACAAAATACAGAGAAAAATTTAAAAACAATCAACAGTCACACAATTCGAGTGGGGAAGGGAACTCGTCAACCCCAGGCCTGCTGGAACAGCCAGGTTTTAACGGCTATACGGAAAGCCTGAAGGGAGGTGAGGGTCCGAATCTCCGTGGGGAGTTCATTCCAGAGGGCTGGAGCAGCCACAGAGAAGGCCCTCCTCCGGGTGGTAGCCAGTCGACATTGACCCATAGATGGAATACTGAGGAGGCCTAATCAGTGGGATCTAATGGGTTTTTGGGAGGTAATTGGCAGCAGGCGGTCTCTCAAGTACCCAGGTCCAATACCATGAAGGGCTTTATAAGTGACGACTAGCACCTTGAAGCGAATCCGGAGACCAATAGGCAGCCAGTGCAGCTCGCGGAGGATAGGTGTAACATGGGTGTACCGAGGTGCACCCACAATCGCTCGCGCGGCTGCGTTCTGGACAAGCTGAAGTCTCCGAATGCTCTTCAAGGGCTGCCCATGTAGAGCGCATTGCAGTAGTCCAGTCTTGAGGTCACAAGGGCATGAGTGACTGTTGCGAGCGCCTCCCGGTTCAGGTAGGGACGCAATTGGTGCACCAGGTGAACCTGGGCAAATGCCCCCCTGGTCACAGCTGACAAATGATGTTCTAAAGTCAGCTGTGGGTCCAGGACGACTCCCAAATTGCGAACCCTGTCTGAGGGGCATAGAATTTAACCCCCCAGCCTGAGCAATGGAATACTTAGCCAATTATCGGGAGGGAAACACACAAGCCACTCGGTCTTGTCAGGATTGAGTGCAAGCTTGTTTACCCCCATCCAGACCCTAACAGCCTCCAGGCACTGACACATCACGTCAACCGCTTCACTGAGTTGGCACTGAGAGATACAACTGAGTATCGTCCGCATACTGGTGATATTTTATCCCGTGCCACCGAATGATCTCACCCAACGGCTTCATGTAGATGTTAAACAGGAGGGGGGACCGGACCGAACCCTGCGGCACCCCGTACTTCAGGGGCCTAGGGGTCGACCTCTGCCCCCCAACCAACACCGACTGCAACCTGTCCGAGAGGTAGGAGGAGAACTGAAGAACGGTGCCTCCCATCCCCACCTCCCATAACCGCCGCAGAAGAATACCATGGTCGATGGTATCGAAGTGCTTCTGAGAGGTCAAGAAGCACTAGGACGGAGGCATGACCTCCATTCCTGGCTCTCCAGAGATCATCGGTCAGTGCGACCAAAGCAGTTTCCGTGCTGTAGCCAGGCCTGAATCCAGACTGAAAAGATTTAGCTCTCATTGGCTAGCCATTTGATTCCCAGTAAGGGTATGGCTAGCTGATGAGAACTAAATAGCTTGACATAGATCTATACTAGTCTCCCTTTATTTATTTATCAGCACAAATGCAACACAGATGTAACAAGGTAACATAAAAAATGGCTTTCTGCCTGGATGGCTCGCAGAGTGAGTCGATAGAAAGAAAAGGGAAGCAGTATGCTCCCTCCCATATTTGGGCATACAAGTGGTTGTGACACAATACATACCTATTTCCCTGGCTTAACTGATAAAGGATGAGAGCCTGTGGCTTAGTGGCTAATATAACTGCCTAATATGTAATACAGCCCAGGTTTGATTCCCAGTAAGGGTATGGTTAGCTGATGAGAGCTAAATGGCTTGACATAGATCTATATTAGTGTCCCTTTATTTATTTATCAGCACAAATGCATCACAAATTTAACATAAAAAATGCCTTTCTGCCTGGATTGCTCCCAGAGAGATCTGATAGACAGAAAAGGGAAGCAGTATGCTCCCTTCCATATTTGGGCATACCACGGGTTGTGACACAATACACACACACACACACACACACACAGACACACACACAAATAATCCAAAATTGTTTGCAATTGCTGTGCAATGTCATTAAATTTCTTAACTTCCCTAAAATGGGAACATTGAAGACTGAATGAAAGTTGTCTAACATGGTCAGGTCCAGCAATGACAATTTTAAAAATAACTATTGATTTTCAAACATATTAAAAAGATAATATTTATTTAAAGGATAGACAAGGAAAAAAAGGTTTATGAAAGACAAAAAAATAAAAAGAATTAAGATAGACATGCAAAAAGTAAGAAAACTTACTCAGGGTTTCAGTTTCTCATAAAAAATCCAAATGTATATTTCAAGTAGTAATAAAAATAATCACTCTTTTCCTTAATCAAAGAAGCCAATTTTACCACTGTCACCAATTCTTTCAGTTTTGTCAGCCAAGTATCTGTATAGTAATACCTCTGGATTACCAATGCCAACCTTCACACCATCCTAAAGTAAAGTGGGCATATATTGAAAGGAGAATAACATCTCTGGAGCCAACCAGATCTTAGTGATCTAACCAGATGAGGATGGCCTTTTTATAGGAAAGAAACAGTAAACTAAAATTCCAGGCATCTACAGGGTTTCCTCTGATGTTCAGGAAATAAGGCAGCTACAGGGTAAAGTAATGTATCAGTGTAAGACACCATGGCCTTATTCTCTCAAAATGGCCCATCACATTTGTCTATACATAGATATAGTGAAATACCATTTCCAGAAATACATCATCTTAAATCCAATACAAGGTAGTCCCTGGGGTAGAATCACATGCATCAGTGACAATCCAGGGAACTGGGATGCTTCTGCTTAAACACTTAACTGATTCCTGGTACCCAAACTGATTCTGATACATTCTAACAAATAAATATTCATCTCTTTCTAGCACCTCCAAAACTCAGTCTTATACGGTCTATTAAATGAAATAAAAAAATACTAAAACTGTTCACATTGTATTTCCAATAGCTGGAAAGGCAAATCAGAAAATTCCACAGAAACTAAAAGTCAGACCCACATAGGAAGTCAGAAGAAAAGCTAGCTAAAGTGAATAAGAGTGAAACTAAAGCATCACTAACATTCAAACATATCTCAATTATGAGATATGCACAGAATGCCATGGTGCCCTGTGCCAAGATAAAAACTAAAATAAATGTGCATTCAAATAAAAATAAATATGTCATGTGAAATGCACTGATACAGATAAGAGAAAATATCAGCAGATGATCATTATGCACAATGAAGAAATTAAGCTGTTGGGTGTATACTTGGATTCTGAGATCCTTGGCTATGTCAACACAATGTTCCTGCTGTGATTCAATTTGGGGACAGAACTACATAATTCTTCTTGGAAAGACATTAAAAAGATTCAAATCACAGACATCTGCTATGATTATTGGATGTTTCTAAAAGCAGCAAGAGGTAAGGCTATCTATCAGTGATTCAGCTTTTCTTCTGTAGTTATAATTTGGAAATAATATAGGAATAAAGGAAGACAAGGACATTTAGAAAAAAATGGAGGTTGGAGCCTATGTTATTTACACTTGAAAACTAGTTGCATCATAGTATGGATCTTTTTTAAAAAAATGCTTAAATTATTTACTTTAACACTTCCAATTTAATAAACAACTACTAAACTTGATAAGACTCGCATCTCTCTTATGCTAAAACAATTTCATAGGTTCCTAATCCATTTATGAATATATGTTTTTGATCATTGAGGTCAAAATCATTCTTGTTCATAATATTTTTAATGTAAGTTGTTTGGCAAATACTATTCTGTTGAAAGTGTAAAACAAATAAATGCATAAACATATTCAAACATTCAGTTCCAATATTTTCATATGTCATTTAGGCAATTCCAAAAACCTTTAGTCCTGTGGTTAAATTCATTATTTTTTTACTACCAGTTCTTTGGATGTGGCTTGGTGGGCGTGGCAGGGGAAAGATACTTCAACATCCCCATTCCCTCCCCACTCCTGGGGAAAGGATATTGCAAAATCTCCATTCCCACCCCACTCTGGGGCCAGCCAGAGATGGTATTTACTGGTTCTCCGAACTCAAAATTTCTGCTACCGGTTCTTCAGAACTGGCCTTTTGCTGTAAAAAAAAATTGGCCATTAGTGATGAATAATTGGTTATCTCACCAATTTTAAAACAATTGAAGTGGTTTCTAGGCTATTTTTGAACACATATTAATTATAGTACTAGACTAATGATGACAGGGAATCTTATGAAGGGAAAGAAGAAGAGCAAATTTGGTTCTTCAGAAGTTGCCGACTTCTAATATATTCCAAATATCTCTCATTTTCTAACAGCTAGAACTATAACTGTTGGAAATTGTAGCTTAGCAACCTCTAGGTAATAGTGATATTTCCCCCTACCTGCCATAGAGATATATACTCTTAGAGAAAGCAGAGTACTGTATATGCAGGATATAATCCAAATTAACTAATTTGAATGTATGTTGCTTAGCAACCAGATGGAAGTTTTCTTTTCACATTTATAGTCTTGTTATGTATTACCAGTATATTCTTTTATGAGTCTTCAGTTTTGTTAGATATTCATATTTCAACATTTAATGCTATTATTTATGGATCTATTTTTTTTTCAAATTCTTGACACCTGAAAAATTAGCTATGACAAATATTGTCATAAAGCTAATTTGCAAGGATAGATGTATATTATAACCAGACACTAATTTGTACACTAATCTTCTTTTATAAACTTTACATGAAAAAAATTATACTCCTGAAATTTTTCTTTAATTTGATTGAATTTTTGCTGATAAAAACAGTTTAAAGCAATTTTCTCTAATAACTATTTTGTGTTCTCTTCTACCAATTATAAATGCATTCTTGAATATAAAGAGAGGAGTGGATATTTTAATTGCTATTTTATTTTGTTGTGAATTTTTTCAGCAAGTCTTAGAATCCTAAAGCAAAGTCAACATTTAAAAAATAACATATGCTTTTACTGTTGTTTCTGGATTACGCATAATATTGTCATAAAGCTAATTTGCAAGGATAGATGTATATTATAACCAGACACTAATTTGTACACTAATCTTCTTTTATAAACTTTACATGAAAAAAATTATACTCCTGAAATTTTTCTTTAATTTGATTGAATTTTTGCTGATAAAAACAGTTTAAAGCAATTTTCTCTAATAACTATTTTGTGTTCTCTTCTACCAATTATAAATGCATTCTTGAATATAAAGAGAGGAGTGGATATTTTAATTGCTATTTTATTTTGTTGTGAATTTTTTCAGCAAGTCTTAGAATCCTAAAGCAAAGTCAACATTTAAAAAATAACATATGCTTTTACTGTTGTTTCTGGATTACGCACAATTGAAACTGATCAATAGCTCATATGAGCCAGGATCGTTAGTCCATAAAGTCAATGGCATTCTACTTTGAGGTACGTAATTAGTGGATGTTGTTGAATTCTTGATTTTAATTTAGGAAGTAACAGATGCTTTTCCAGTTGTTCTGAATTCAATTCTTATGAACCAAACATCATGTAGCAATTTACAAACAATGTTAGAAGTGATAATTTTTAAAGTTCACATTTCATTACCAGAAAAATGAATAAACTTCAATCCAAGATTTCTAGAGCAATTTGCTATAGGCATAAAAATTACAAGGTGAATTATTTATTGCCATCTAGTCATCAAAAGTTGCCTTAAAGCAGATGGCACTTCTTTCTCATCTTTCTGTCCTGATGTGACCATGTTAAGAATTTTCTGACAAAATGCAGGATCTTACATCAGTTTCAGATTGAAATATTCTAGAAAGAAAAGTTTTCCTAGAATCAAAGAATTATTATTATAGTCTATATAATTAAAATATATAAATACATGACAATATAATTGTATCCCCTATACACTTAGAAAAATGGAAATAAAGAAAATAGGGAAAGTAAAAATGCCAACGTGGACTAGAAGTTAAATGTATACTGGTAGGTAATGTAGCGTAAAAATAATTATAAATAAGATCTTTCCAGAAATACATAAATATGCAAGCACCATTTTTAATCCTCATGTATATCACTATATATCACAATAATGGTGATGTTTGGTAGTTGATAAGAATAGAATATCCTCATTAAAAGTAATTTCAATTCACAAGGAGTTGCAAACAACTTCATCATGTTGAGAACTAAGCTTGACATACAGCCTGATATAGCTACAGACCTTTAGAATGTGAATTAGATTCCATATATCTGAAACCACTGAGCTCTATTTTGTTTGGCAAGCAGGCATATTTTTCTGATAAGCAACATCCATTCTTGAATGTTATTATCTAATTATGGCACATCTGTGTTTAATCTTATGCCAGGGTGGATTTTATGGCTAGATAAATGAAACCATATATGTATGTATGTATGTATGTACGTACCTACTGTATGTGTGTGTTTGTGTATGTATGTGTATGTATGTATTCAATGACATACTCAATATTATATCATATTTTTCATAATAACACAAAGGTCTGCTGCCTAAATCAGTAGCTTACCACATGGAGTCTGAGTATCAATGGTAGTCTATGCACCAATGGCGGCATATGTGATTGCCCACCAAATAACCTTTCTCACACTACAGATCTGGGAGGCTCAATGGTTTACTGAAGAGCCCTTGAACATGAAGGACCAGAAGTGATGCCTTGAAAGATGTTGATTGTGGAGGAAGATGAGAAAAGAATGCAACTGAACACAGGTATAAGTCAAGGCTTAGGTATACACTATTGGCTGATGGTAATAGTAATTCTTATCTCTCAATATGTTAGCAGAATAGCTTTTGGCAGCACTAATTGAGGAGGCTCAATCTCAAATCATAGCACAATTTGGCAGAACATTAATTGCAATCTGAGAATCAGCTAAATCTGAAAATAGATCTAAAGAATATCAGAATCTTGTCATTGAAATAGCAGATATTTCTCAAGCACTACTAGAGATGCAATCAAGATTTATAAACATCCAAATGAGTTAAATAAGGAGAATGGTTACAAAAGAAATTCTATTCCATGTGCTGATAATGTAGGATGATGTAATATCTATTGCCAAGCACCATTTTAGAACTTCTGAAAAAAGTAGCAGCATGACAAGCAAAACTTCAGCACATTTGTTATCTCACATGGCCTGACCTAGAAATCCTCTCACCAATAAATAAAGCTGTGAAAGCCTGTGACCCATATTCAATATTTCTGTCCAATATAATATTTGCATAGAGGGGAAAAATCTATTAGAAATTAATTCTTTACTGTAACTAAGAAATTAAAAACTAATGAGTAGAAAACAATCCTTAATTAAAAATTATTTGAGGGTCCTTGTTGCTGTGCTAATTTAAAAGTCAAAACTATTTTTCAGAAATATAAATACAATTCATCAAAAGGTCTAATTTAGTTTTTTAATGCTTTGAGAACAATAACAAATACATTATTTTCCTATCATGTCCCATTTTATAAATTTCTGGGAATACTAGACTGGATACTAGAATTGATATTTCCCCAATTTCCTTCAAAACATGGAGAATATTACTAATTATGAAATAGAACTATCAAAGATATTATGATACTTTCACTGCAGAACCAATACAGATCAGCATAATACATTTTAAAGGAAATGGGGGAATGGTATTAAAGTTGGTAAAAAGATTTGAAGATAATTTTACTTTATAATTCCAAATTCCAAATTCTGTACCTTTTTTAATATTTGAGAGAGCTTGCTGCAATTGCAAAAGTAATTTTAGATTATATTAAAAATATATTTTAATTTTTATAGAATAAAATGATAATATTATCATTTAAAAATAAATTCAGTTTGTTTGATCTTTAAAATATTGATTGGCCTATAAAAGATCAATGTTTCAAAAGGCTTCAATGGCTACAGAGACTGGAATAATAGTTGGAATAACCTTTCCCTTCTTTCAGAAGTATTTCTCAGTATTTTTCAGAATTTCTCAGTATTTCAGTGGAGAGGAAAAAGAAAAATGTATTCATTATAAATGTCAAATCATTATTGATGTAATGAGTTTGATGGTTGCAATCATTTTGCATATATCTTAAACTGCTGGAAATCAATAATGCACAGAAAGGCTCAGAAAATTTTGAGCTCATCATGCCATTGAACCCCCTCTTTTAATGGGACATGGAGCAATATTCTATGACAGCCAGAGTTTAGAAAAATACAATATTCTATCACCAAGATAAAAGAAGCTAACAATATTCAACATTTATTGGTTGGCTTATAATGTTTCATGCAGAAATGCATAATTAATTACAGCAAAACAGAGACAGTGTTAAGAAATTTGGTTTTTCCTGAATGGCTATTGGCACTGGAACAGACTTTGGTTATTCTTAAACCGGAGATGTTGGATAAAATGGAATTCTAATATCAGCTGGAATACAATTGAGACATACCAATCTCCACTTCAAACTGGCCCATGTTGACTGGGAAAACTAATCAACATGCACATGAATGTTAAAGTTACTGAGAGTGAGAAAAAATGGGCAAGTTTTTTTAAATTTTATTCCAGAAACTAAGAAGCATAAATACTCAAACCAGAACTTTCAATAGGATTCACATAATCATTTTTCAAGGAAAGATAGCTAACAGTCTAAAATTGAACTGAAAATTGCTATGACAATCTTCCCTTGTTGAACTGGTAAAATTTTTTCAGATTCTTGGAACATAGATGTGCATTAATGATTTATTTATGGGAAATAGAAATAATAATCTGTTTTTATAAAGCTTTTTTTTGGTATTGTATTCATCCGAATTCGGAGGCTATAACAAATTTAAATAAATAAAAAAATAACATCAGAAATACTGTAGCTCATGGCTGTTTTACATGAATAACTAATTTTCTAATGGTTGATTTTACCCAAAAGTTTTAATTACCTGAAAATAATTTAGGGTGGATAAAATATATGAGTTTTTTATTACCAGTCATCAGCATAAAAAAATAAGTAAATAAGGAGACCAAAATATTATATGCTTTTTATACCTTTAAATAAAATCTGATGTAATATTTTTAAATACTTGCAAGAAACTAGTGAAGTAAAATCATTTTATAAGTTTATTTTCTTCATAAAGAGACTGTGATTGTAATAGTTAATAAACAGCATTTATCAGACTTATGGCATTTCCACGTTAGAAGCAATTAAATTGCATATGAGGTAAAAACTTATATAACTTTCTTGTGACAACTAAAGCCAAAGTAATGAATTCAAAATTATCAGTAACTTAATTATTTTATTCTTCACAAAAACAATTAGATAAAATACGCTGGAGATTATTTTTAATTTTTAAAGAATGCACATTAATTATTTGTAGGATTATTCTAAATTTTAGTTACAAGGATTTGGCCAGATAAATAAAAAAATTTAAAAGTTTATATAGGAATAAGATCTCTTTTTTTCTTACTGATTTTACGGAAGATACTGATTAGTTGCAAGTCTTTGAATCTTCTTTAAAAATAGTCGTATTTGTTAGCACATACTCTCTCCAATGAAACAAAATTCTTCCTGTAAATATACATAGTGATATAATAAAAGAAAAGCAAACAAAATTGTTATTTTCTATTTAAAAACTTTGTTAATATTAGTAATCAATATAGCTGAATATTTTGCTGTCCAGTTCAACATATCTATGAAAAGAAAAGAAATCTGTGATTTGTTATTCATTGAAACAACAAAACTTGATATATTAGTGATTTATTTATAGTTACACATTTTAAAAAAATCTAAGCAAATATTTATTGAGAATTAAGCTGTATGTTATGCAAATACATTTTGTTTTTACAAATTATGTAAGAATCT
The DNA here is from genome assembly GCF_051295495.1 of Thamnophis sirtalis. Taxonomy (NCBI): domain Eukaryota; kingdom Metazoa; phylum Chordata; class Lepidosauria; order Squamata; family Natricidae; genus Thamnophis; species Thamnophis sirtalis. The sequence goes on along the minus strand of NW_028261388.1, from coordinate 46,960,004 downwards.
GACTTACATGCTTTTATTTATGAGAGATTGTTGCAAATGTGTGTGTGTGTGTGTGATATTGTGTGTGTGTGTCTGTGTGTGTGTGTTTGTGTGTATAGTTCAGCACTAAATTTGCCTTGTATTCCTACATTTTAAAACATAATATTGTTAATCCATTGCATAAATCATTGCCATGGTGTTATATACAAATAAAAAATAGTATTTGGTTCATTAGAACCCCAGAGTTTGTAGTAACAAAAGAAAACAATCTAAAGAAGGCAAATTGTCACATAACTGAAATGTGTTTAAAGAAAATTATGACTAATCATATCAAAAACTCTGAAAAACATTTGGAGGTAATTATGGATATCAAGGAGAAGGGTATCCAATTCAATAGAAGAATACATCCAAATCAAGATTTTATGGTAGTCCCATATTCCCTAAATAAATACTGAAATCAATTTTTAACCTACAGGAAGCCAAATAAATCTTATTTGCATTTTTAAAAAGTATATAAAAAGGTGTTGGGAACAACATCATTGTGACATCAAATAAATATAATTATTATAACATTAATTCAAATTACAAACTTTTCTTGTACTGAAACATCAATCCATAATGTAGTTGCTTTCCTTAAATTGCTTTCCACCAGCTACTGTAATTTGTACAATGACCTGGCAATTGAAAATAATGCAGATATGAGGAAAGTTCAGTTTAAAAGTATGCTAAATTACTAACATGATTTGTATTAATTGTATAGATGATACAATAATGCAGATGTGAGGAAAGTCCGGTTTAAAAGTATGCTAAATTACTAACAGGATTTGTATTAATTGTATAGCTGAAAGCAAAAACTAAATGTTTCACCTGGCTACTCCTATATGAAGATTCAAATCAATAAGAATCTATGCACACAGTAATATACAATCCTGTATCCCCAACTTCTATTATGAATAGAAGAGAAGAATGTCCCTTGCTATCTAGTTAACAGATATAATTGAATAACTTGGGGAGGAGACTGCTCATTCCCTTGTGACCTCAAAATTGGACTATTGCAAAGAGCTTTACATGGGGATACTCTTGAAGAGTATTCAGAAACTCAACTGGTGAAGTCACAGTGTGAACAATTACTGGTCCCAGTAAGTTGGTACATGTAACATCATTGCTATATGAGGTATGGATTTCAATGTGCTTTTGAGTGCAATTGAAAATGCTGGTTATTATCTTTAGCGCCCTTTATGGCCTTGGATTGGTTTACTTACAGGATGCCTGTAACTGTAATTCTTATTGGGGTGACTCTCCCCAATTGTCTTTATCCCATCTTATCCAAACTGGCAGAAGGAACAATTCATCAGGAAAGCTCCAGGTAATATTGACTAACAATTATTGGGTAGTGAGAAGGAGATCCTTTTCTGCCATGCCATTTGCTTCATTCTTCTCATAATTAGATTTGTCCTGTTGCCTTTGGACCTTTCATAAGACCTTGAAAACTTGGTTTTGTGCCAAAGGCACAGGACAAATCTAATTATGAGAAGAATGAAGCAAATGACATGGCTTAAAAAGGTCTCCTTCTCACCACCCAATAATTGTTAGTCAACATTACCTGGAGCTTTCCTAGGGCCCTCAGTGTGGGATGGAATTTATATCCTGGCTTTAGGATGATTGAATTGATAATGTTTGGCTGCCATATGTTTTAATTGTATTTTCTATATTGTGTAGTTTATGTATGGTGTATTGTAACACCATAGTCACATAAAAGCGAGATGGGTGACTATGAAATGATTTCTTGACTGAACAAATGACTCCATTCAGAATATTTTGTTTGTAGTACTGATAATTTTTATATTTTCTCAATTCACTTAAAAATGAATTTCTGGACCTAAGCTTATTATATTTTAACAATTACAATTACTTATAATTGCATTCACATTAGGGACATCTATTTACTGATATTTCTTATGAATGCATTTCTAAATCATATAGTAAAAATGTAAGATTCTGTGGGTGATTTTCCACTTTGAAAATAAAAGCAAAATAGCAAGTGCTGTCTCAGGTCTGAAAATGTTCTTGTTTTACAATACTACTGTAATACTATTCTTGGTTATATATTTTGCATTTACATTGCTGAATTTGTTGCTCAGTCTAATTTCATATCCAATTAGTGTACCCGTGCAACAAATGAGCTTTCCTAAAGACATGATACCAAATTCAAACATTACTATTATTCTAGTTGTATTCTGTATACATGCCAGGGAATTTCACAAATTCATGAAATTGAGAGTTTAAAATAATTGTATTTAATTACTTAATTTATTTTATTATGTTTTAAATAATATTACATGAATGATAAATTGTAATGTTTATTACAATTATATAATAAACATATACTATAAATTATATAATTGTAATTTATAATAAGAGAGTAGAAAAGTTATAAAAATATGGGTATATTTAAATATCCGTGAAACAGTCATCTGGATTCTGGTCTTTACTTCATGTATTATTTCAGTGTAGCAAACTGGATGTTTTCAGTTTCATCCCTGATAGATAGACCATAGTGGAACAAGAGCTGATAGAGAAAACCACACATACATTCCCCTAATAATTATAACCCAGTAGAAAAGCCTTGTGATAGTTTAATAAATATCAGACACATTGGAAGAAAAAAAGTGATATAGATGTATTTTCCACTTGGCTCTTCTGATCAAGAATCTAAGAGTCTGAAAAGCCAGGCTACCTTTCCAAGAGTATGTGTTTCTGCTTATGACTTGATCTCAATTTCTGCATCCTAATTTTTTTCAGAAGTGCTTTTTTCTGGCTGAGATAACATTACTATTAAGTCAAAGAGTGAACAACTAAATATATTTGGTATCTGTGAATTAGGAAAAGGATATTTATTATTTCTTTTCCTAATAGTGAAATGCAGATGTTCCTGGTAGTATTCCAGCATGAAGTATTTATTGTTATTATTACAAACTAAAAGAAACAAAAAGATAAAATGTCTCCTTATTTATCAGTATATTGCCTACTTAGATCTGGAATGAAAGTAAATAATTGGTTACACAGATGTAAGAAAATATTTTATCCGTTCTTTCTTGTGTATTATTTCCTATTGCATGCTACACATCTTTTAGATTGAGTTTATATGTAGTGGAAGTATGAAAAAGAGCCAAGTAGCTTTCTGGAAATTTGCTTTGGCAGTATTTATATGTTTTAATAAAAGTGATTCTTTTTTTCACTAAAGCAACAAAAAGAAAGTCTGCACAATAGTATGTTTTATAACCACAACTGAGATAACTCAATTGGAGCTTGCATTTATTGTTATAAGAGTTCTTTGAAGCTGAGTGCTATGGTCATAGTCAGGATTCTTGGCTTTTTTTTTTACACAAAATAAGTTTTGACATTTTTAGCTTACACACAATTTTTCAAACATAAATACAAAATATCCGAAGCACTGAAATTTCTGTGGACTTTGAAGTTAGGATATGTTCAATATTTTCATCAAAATAGTTCACAACTTGGTTAAAATCTGTACATCAAACCTATGAATGGTTCATTCTCTTTAAGAATTGATTTGAAGTACAAGGCTAATATACCCTGAAAACATTCAATCTACTCTTATGTAAAGGGTTCAGCTGCAATCATCCAGCCACATAAACCTAGTTTATATCTGACATTTATATATATTTATATAAAGGCAACAAAATCTTTTAAATTGCAAACAAATATAAATTTCTATGGCACTTTCTCTCATGAGTTTAATTCCATTAAAAGTAGTACAGCTATCTTATGTATAGTCTGTGGCTAAGAGGGTATCATAATATTTGATAAATAATTTCAATTTCTTCAGCAATAAAATAAATTACAGTATTTATATTGGTTGACTTGCTGAACTGAGACCATGGTATTGATGTCGTCCAGGACTACAGACTAAAACTATTGAATTAAAATGAAAATAGACAGTCAACAGAAGTAGACCAAACTACTTCCATTAATTATTCTTAAATTGCCAAAAAACCAAGGTCAAATGTAAAGTTTTGGTCACAGATTTATTAGAATCCACATGCCTTTTTGCCCCTCTGGATAGCTGTTGTTGTTTTATGCTTTGCTATCATCTTCTTTTGACTGGATGATATCATTGGATACTTTGATCTCTATAGTATCTGAACTTAAAACTTCTTTTCCATTTTCTTCCTTTAATGGCAATTTCCTAAGAAAAATAAAAAGCAAAAGGTATTACAATTGAAAACCAGTGTTGATAGAGAATGCATATTTCATTTGGCAACATACTTTGTATTGATTACACTGTTCCACCTCTCACATACTGTATATTCCCAATCCACATTTATATCCATTGTTTTACACTTTCCATCTATCTAGGGTTGTTTTTAATATAAAATTGGAGCATCAAGAACTATCTGAAAGTTAATATATTGTGTGTTTTAGCTAAGATAGTTTTATCCTATAATAAAGCCAATTAAAATTTTCTGCTAACGATTAGTCCATCTGATTCCTTAGTATAATAACTAAATTTTATACTAGTCATTCATTGTACAACATACTTTTAAAGTGGACAAAATCAAAAAATATTTTGGATGAAGAACAAATAGGGTTTAAAGTTTGACATTCGACATTAGATTAAGCTCTTTATTTTCTAATATCTGGTTGAGATATATATATATTCCAACTATATATATATATATATATATATATATATATATATATATATGTATGTATGTATGTATGTATGTATGTATGTATGTATGTACGTACGTACGCACGCACGCACGCACGCACGCACGCACACACACACACACACACACACACACACACACACATATATATATATATATATATATATATATATATATATATATATATATATATACATATATATACATATATACATACATACATATATACATACATACATACATACATACATACATACATACATACATACATACATACATACATACATATATATATATATATATATATATATATATATATATATATATATGCAGGTCTTGGCATATTCGGGTCTTTTCCCGTGTAAGATTTAAAGTATCTTGGCGACGTTTCGATGAGGTCCCACTCGCTATCTTTGGGTTGAGCTTCATGCTTGTGTGATCAAGCGTGATATATATTTGTGGATTTTCATGGGCGTAGGCATGCTGGTCTTGTTGTATTTGAGTCTTTTCCCATGTAAGATTGAGATTGAAGATTGAAGATACCAGCCTGAAGATGGCAAAACCCAAATACACCAAAACCTGCATATACATATATGTATGTATACATGCATGCATGCATGCGCGCGCACACACACATAGACACAGACACAGACACAGACACACTCACACTCATATATATATACATATATATATATATATATATATATATATATATATATATATATATATATATATATATATATATATATATATATATATAGTGCTGATAAATAAATAAAGGGAGATATATATGATATGCACAATATGCATCTTTTATTAACTTCAGATTAAGTTTTGAGCTTGTCTTTAGACAAAAACTATAGCATAAACCTAAGAACTCTAGCACAGTTAGTCAGCTTTTCTTCCTAAACTCAGTGAGAACTCTAATGTAAAAGTTAGGTGCACTACAGTAGTGGGTTTCAATTTATTTTACTACTGGTTCACTTGTGCATGTGCAGAAGCATCTGGGCAGGTGGCTGGAGCCTTCTACTGCCACCATTACTGGTTCACATGAGGGAATATTACACTAAGCAAAATTTTGTTGGCAGAAGATTTAGTCAAAGGTGTAAATCAATTCTATGGTGGCAAAGATAAATAATCTAGTTTATCATTTCCCAGAATTGAAGGATGGATACTTCTAAATCCTCCTCTATGCAAATAATGTTCTGTTGTCATTGTAGATTTTTTAAAATGACTTTTAAAAAGTGTTATGAACTTTAACTATATAATTTAGTACAGAAGCACTGCTTTAATAATGCAAAACCCAAGCTACTAATATTTGCTAATCTCCCTAGTATTCATGTATGGGAACTAAATAAAGATCTTATTAAACAAATATTTCAGTGAATACTAGTCTGATTGTTTTCTAGGTAGTATGTAATCTTTTCCCAATATATTCATTATATAATTATGTATATTCAAATAAATATACTTGAATCAAATCTTTACTATAATAAAACAAAGATACAAAGATTAAACAAACCAATTCAATTGTTCCATTCAATATTAATACAATTTTTGTCCTCCACTTATATCCAGACTTGAAGGTATATTCCACACCTATTCGTTACACTTTAACAACTATTAACAATTGCTAATTGTATGAATGGTTTGCATAAATAGATGTATTTTATTTAGAAAGTGCATATTTAACCCTATTTACATACATGCATTTTGTAGTTTAGATAAGAATAAAATGTTTTGGTTGTAAGAAAGTTCTAGATTATGATTTCAAATATGATATAATACAGTTTTATAACACTTAAAGTAACTTTTTTCTAATATATTAAACCAGCCACAGATATTTACAGATTATATTTAAAGTTTACAAAATGGATTTTAAACTGATTTCACACTTAGTGATTTCACACTTAGTAATAGTTTAAAATGAAATACATTAGTTTGATCCTTGTCATCCTATTAGTAACCACTAGTTAATTTAATAGATACAGGGCCTTGGAGAATTAGTTATATATTAGTTGAAATCTGTAGAACTAAAACTTTTTTTTAACCTAAGTGCCAAGCCACACTGAAACTTCATTAGTGCTAATAGTGAAATTGCTAAAAAATATCAAAATACATACTCTGGTTCTGTTAATGGTGTTGTTTCATTGGGCTCATTTACTGGACTTCCATCTTCATGATTGGTAATTCTTTCATCCTCTGTTCTCATTTCAACTATTGGTTCTTTTGATCCATCTTTCCTAAGTAAAAATAAAGGCAAAAATGTTTAATGAACTAATGTTTTAATTTTAAAATGGTGATGTTTATTACCCTGCCCATGAAAGTTTATGCTAAGATATATTTATCAATTCTCAAAATGTCACCAGAATACTTGCTAAAGTATCAAAATATTATTAATCAGAAAAAATGTTTATGATACAAAAATTTCCAAAATGAATATTTTAGAATATGCAGAAGAGTAAATTCAATGTATTTTTTAAGATGAAAAGCTATGTTCTTTTTCCAAATCTTTCACTTCATTTTAGATAGAGAAAAGACTTTCAATAGCTTTCTTGAGATGATCTCACTGGATTCAATTCTAGAAAAATGATATTTGATGAGATGCATTCTTATATCATTGTATGCATTATATACTAGGTCATTGCCAACATCTGAATTGGCCAAAAGCCTATTGGTAAACAGTACAATGACTTTAGGTAAGATACTACTGTAGCTTGCAGTGATAAAATCGTTCTGCTAGTTGTATATTATGCATACCTCCAAAGACTGCCCTATAGAACACTACACCAATTCAGCTGAATGATGCTCAGTTTATAAATCAGTAATTATTTAATAAAATGTTTACTATTATTCCAAGCTTTGTTTATACCTTATCCAAAGCCTGTTTCAAGTACACAGGTTGAAATAAATATTGATTGACTATTAATATACTTTGTATTCTATTTTTTTAAAAAAAATACAGATTGTTCAGCATAACAATCAGGTTTCAGAAAAGATTACTTCGTTGTTCTAAGTAGAAATAACATGCCTATTTGTATATGCTGCCTAGAGTCATTCAATATAAATTTAGTAAATATTAATAACATATCATATCAGAACATAACATAGCATAGTATAATAATATAACATAAGATAATTCTATCCTGCTATAATGAAGGGCTGCTGTGCCATTGAGCAATGGCTCCTCCTCAAATAAATCAACCTTTTAATAGAATAATTTCATTATGCTAATACAATTTTAAAAATATATAGCAATGCTATTAAGTAATATAATTTTAATCTTTGATGATTATAAGTTAATAATAATAAAAGATAGGTTAAAAATGAAAAAGATACCTTGGTACAACATCTTGGGGAAAAAAACTTTATATACAAAGAATGACCTTGGGTTTCTAGAAAGGAATGTTTTATTTTGACAACAACACATTCTGCTCCTTACTATTCCCCCTTCCAATTCCCCACTAATGAAATAGCATAGTAAAATAAGAGAGTGTGGCAGGCCAAAGATCCTAAAAGGAATATGACTGGAGGCCTGACAGGTGGCATCTCTTCAGAAAAAAAAAGTTTCCTGAAAAGAGGATAACATAAAAGTTAACATAAAAAATTAACCACCTCTTTAATTTTCCCGATAAGTCAAAGGGTCCCCTTTGGCTCGGGAAACTTCTCATGGAATTGTTTTACTAATTTATCTGCTTTTAGGTCCCAGCTTTTCTCCCAAGTAGCCTCGGAGAAAGGGAACCCCTTCCAATGCACTAAATACTGTAAGCGACCCTTATATAGCCTGGAGTCTAAGATTTTTTTTTCACCTTATTATGTGTTTCCCCTTCTACCACTACAGGAGGAGGGGGAGCTTGAGTGGACAGTCTTATGCTGGACCCAATTACTGATTTCAACAAGCTACAATGAAATACTGGGTAAATCTTCCCTAGAATTCTGGGTGGACTGAGTTGAACTGTAACTGGGTTAATTATCTTCATTATTGGGAATGGGCCTAGAAATTTTGGGCCTAATTTCTTGTTAGGCATTCTTAATCTTATGCATTTGGTAGATACAAAAACTTTGTCCCCCACACGAAAGGGGGGTTGGAGTGAGCGGTGTTTATCAGCTTGCTTCTTGTAGGTGTCTGACGCATCTGCTAGAGCTTTCTTCACATTTCCCCATCCTTTCTTTAATGTGTCCATCCATTCATTCAGAGACATAGAAGAGGGAGGTTCTGTAGGCAGCTCAGGGATGGGAACAAATTCCATGCCACTGGTAATTTGGAAAGGAATTAATCCACTGCTGCTGTGGACTGCATTGTTGTACGCCACTTCAGCGAAGGGTAGCAAGTCTGACCAGTTGTCTTGCTGATAGTCCATATAACACCAGATGTATTGTTCCACCATTGCATTGGCCCTCTCTGCTGCACGGTTTATGCTAGGATGAACTGATGAGCTCAGTCCTTGTGTGGACCCAATGGATCTCAGGAACTCTCTCCAGAATTTGGCTGTGAACTGGACTCAACAGTCTGAAATGATCCTCTTTGGAGAGCCATGCAGGCAATAAATGTGTTTCACAAACATTTTCAGTAATTTCTTTGCGGACTGCAACCCTGAGTGAGCGATGAAGTGTACCTGCTTGGAAACCAAATCAATAACTGTCCAAATTACTCTATTCCCACTGCTATCTGGGAGTTTGACGATGAAGTCCATTGCGATCTCGTCTCATGGTCGGTTAGGGCTGGCCACTTGTTGTAGTAGTCCAGGGGGCTTCTCTGGCAGTGTTTTCATCGTTGTGCAAGTAGCACAGCTTTTTACATAATCTTCCACCTCTGATTCCATCTTTGGCCACCAAAATTGATGCCTGGAGAGGTGGAGCATTTTTAGGAATCCAAAGTGGCCTCCTAGTTCCGCCTTCACTGTAGAACTTCCAGCCTCAACCCCGCGGGAACATACAGTTTGGACCCCTTCCAGACTAATTCATTTTCCATCATTAGGATTTCCTGCTTATTGTTGAGCCACTTATCTGTTGGGATTCATAGCTTTCATCAGCTTATCCTGGCTTCAGTTAGTGACTTGGGCTGCCTTTTGGTAGGAGGATGAAAGGATAAGATGAACAATTTCTCCCTTCTCACTGTCGTACTGTGGCTTTCTCGATAAAACATCCACCAACAAGTCTTTTGGTACTTGTTGGATATCTAGGGGTTAGGTCTCTGCTGCAGGTGCTGCAGGTTCTGGGCTCTTGGGTTCAATCATCCCTGGGTGGCCCTTTGGCTCTGCTGGTGGTAGCACCCAAACACAATCATCAATTTTCCACCACTATCTTCCCACTTTATCATAGGCTTCCACTTGTCAAGCCATGCAAGCCCCAAGATAATATATTCTGGCATCTCTGGAGGCAAAAAGAATCTGAGAATCTCATAGTGGTGACCTACTTGTAACTTTACTAGTTTGGTCATTAGCGTGGCTGGGGCCCCTCTAATTAGCATTCCATCTATCTGATTAACCTGAATGGGACAGGCTAGAGGTCTTGTGCGTATGCCTAGTTGCTTTGCAATCGACATACTGATTAAGCAACGAGTGCAGCCGATGTCCACGACTGCTTCAACTTCTCCTTCCACCACCGTTTCGGATACTTGGAGCTTGGCTTGGAAGGCAAAGGGATGGATGGGTGCACTCACCATTGGGTCATCTTCGGCATTTTCCTCCTCTGAGGCCATCCCATTGGTAGGACTCTTCATCACCTTAGGTTGTTGATCCTCTTTCTGAGGTTGTTGGTCCAGATGACTCTTTTCTGGTGGCATCTGTGGCCTTCTCTTTACTGCCATGGTGGTTGGTGCGCACGTTTGTGATATTGGGGCTGGAGCCAGGCACTCTGACGCTCTGTGGCTGAGTTGACAGCAACAGCAGCATTTTATTGCCCCACCCAAGGGACAGAACCCAGTTACATCTCTAAACTTAGGAATCCTCTCATCACATTGTTCCGCTATCCATCCTGCAGCTTCCCTCTCATCCATCCCTTTTTCCATTATAGAGAACTCTTCTCTGTAGGAAGATGGGATAAAAACCTGTTGGGGCATTGCAGGTGAGAGTGGACTTGGTGGGTGGGGGTGAATCCCTGGGTTGGCCACTGCCCAGTTATCTGACATGGTGCCATCTGCCCACTAGCATCTCTCCCATCCATGACCTGGGAAGAAAATCCATTCCAGGGTTGCTTGATTCACAGGATGCAGTTCCAACATCAATGGCTGACTAGGGGAAGATATGGTCCAAGCCCCTTTCTGCTGGCTGGATTGATTTTCCAAAATTGATGGCCAAGTAGGTGCCCACTGGCATCTCTCCCATCCATGACCTGGGAAAAAAGTTCAACCTGGTGGTGCTTGATTCACAGGTTGCAGCCCAAACATAGTTTGCTCGCTAGGGGGAGATATGGGTCAAGCCCCTTTCTGCTGACTGGTTTGAATTCCCTATGTTGATTTGGGATCTGTCCACAATCAGTTGCAGGGTAATGGGTCATTTCATTTATCGCTGTTTGGAAGGAGTCAAAATCGCCATTCCATTTTTTTCCCCCAAGCCTTGGCTGGGGAATGAGGGGGAGCATCCACTCACATTTAGCTGCACAAGTTGGTCTTGGAGGCTCCAATCATATTGCCATGTGTGTGTGGAATTAGCCTTTACAGCCCCCTCCGGCTGCATCTTCCCAGACGCTATAAATCTTCCAATTTCTTCCCACACAAATTCCTTGGCACTTAAGAAGATTCGCAGAGAGGTGTCGCATCCTCTGCTTCCATTCTCAAAGGCTTGATTTTCATCTTTGCTGATATTTTACGCTGACCAGGTCAGGTCAGTGTTGGGAGTCAGCATCCTCGCCAGCACCCTATGCTGGGGTTGCTGGTGATTTTTTTAAAACAGATTTGGGTTGATGCCAGCGTTCCAAATATCATCCAAAATTAAATCAGAGTTCAAGGCAGAGCTTTCCTCAAAGTTCCAATTTATTAAGAGAGACATGTTGGTACATCTGTGGAAACCTGAATCTGAAATCTTCTAGGGTTCCCACCCAGTTGAAATTTCATGATCTTGTCCCCCACACCCACAAGTCCATCGCATGGTCCAATCTTCCAGTGCCATGCTAGCAATTCCACCCATCCACTTCCGCTCAGGTGCAGAGGTGTGGAGACAAAGAATGACCTTGGGCTTTTGACAACAATACATTATGTTCCTTACTATTCCCCCTCCCAATTACCCACTAATGAAACAGCATAGTAAAATAAGAGAGTGTGTGGCATGCCAAAGATCCTAAAAGGAATATGACCAGAGACCTGACAATATGTTTCATATCCGTAGATTTTTCCTTCCAGTGTTTTAATATAGTTCTTTTAACCAAATTCTATCTCTCAAAATCCACCCTTACTGATATATTTCAAACATTCAGGATATAAACAAGAATATACACATATGCACATACAACTTCAACATACAGTATTTGAGCCACAATTATATTAACAATCTTCCTGATGTCAACTATAATGAGAAAAGAATATGAAGCCAAGCTATATGTTTCAATATTCTAATTTATGAATGTTTCTCCATTAGTAAAACTGTTTTCATTAGTCCTCATTAAACATTCTCAGAGGCATTCAATATATAAAAATTTTATGTGTTCTTCTATTATATTGTATTTTAAGATCAGAAGGAACTAATTTCTATTAGGAACTGTTTAAAGAAGCTCTGGATTCATCTTGAACTTCTTATCACGAAAATAAGTGACTTAAGAATTATAGATAATTCTTCTAATCACTATAGATTACAAAAGTGGCAAAAGCCTTTTATTCAAATAATCAAGGAAAAAAATGTTGAGTTGCCTGTTGAGAAATTTAAAGAAAGTTACATCTTCCCCACAAATCCCTCCCCCCCATGTGAATGCTTAATAAATCATATCAAATCAAGACTTTAACATTTGGAGAAACACAAAATGCATTTTTTAGCATCTTGTTCTTTTAAGTTAAAGCAAGAACATCACTTGTTAGAAATATTCCTTTCTTTCTAAGTGCACTATAATTAAAAAAATAATCCCATATCTATGGAAGAAGTAGCTATTATGCTCTTAGCATCCAAATTTATCAAATATATAGTTATAATTAGATCACATAATGAAATCCCTTGTCTTCTTTAAGAATAACCATGACATTAGCTTCATCACAAAAGAGAATGATTTCTTTGAAAAGCTTCCCTGCCTCTAATAAAATAGGACACATAGTAGGACCTTTTTAAAAAACATATACTTCTTCTAACAATTGACTGGCAAGCAGTATAGAGGAGCTCTCCAGATTTCATAATAATGACAACTTTTTGAAGGAAAAGTTGTAAAGTAAAATTAATAACCAGCCACACAATTGTTATCTGTGACCTTCCATGCTGGATTCAGAAAAATCAATAGGATTCACTGAATGACTATGATTCACTTAAAACAACATGATTCACTTAATGACTGCAGTAAAAAATTCTTGTAAAATCAGTTATGGCATATTATTTTTGATTGGTAGATTTGCTAAGGATTACTAAAGTAGAAATATCTTGTGGTAGGATAACTCTTTTAAACTGAACAGTTCAAGACTAGATTTGATGTGGAAAAATGCACAAATGAACAACATTGGAGGATAGATAGATAGATAATGTATGTATGTATGTATGTATGTATATGTATGTATATATATATGTGTGTGTGTGTGTGTGTACATATATATATATATATATATATATATATATATATATATATATATATATATATATATATATATATATATATATATATATATATATATATAATCTTCATTCAGTTCGTTTAGTATTACTACTTACACAGAATTCTGCATCCCCATTTAAAAAAAATGTTTGTATATAGAATATGAATGCCTTGCAGAAAAGCAGCTGCACCTTCTACTTTTTTAAATAATTGACATTAGCTAGATTCCAACTAAATTTTATTAAGGAGAGCATGAGCAAAGAAAAAAGGGTATATAGAATCTCAATTCATATCTTCTCTGATCTGGATTATATCAAAATACCAAGTTTGCTGCCCAAAATGATAGAAAATATTAATATTATAAACATCCCTGCATCATCTATACAATGAATGTTCAAGGAATAAATCATGGTTCAATGACCTTTTTAAAATTGTGGTAATACAAATAATATTTGAAATATTAGTGATACATGTCTCAATATACTCTGCTCACAGTATACTCTACAACTACAGTCCAGAGAATTCAGATGTCCAACTGTATAAATTTGTGTTGTTTTGACTGAATAGAATAAAAATACAAATATGAATTTTGTTAAAGTAACATCTGATTTCCCAAACTCCATCTGTCACAAAACTTTGGTAGAGCTGCAGAAAGTAAACAACATTAAGTAAAAGTTAGAGAATATTTGTTGAAGCACAATCCTTACGGCTCTTGAGATACTAGAGTTTGTATGTTATTTGCAAGTTACCGGTAAATATTATTTTTCTCAAAGTGTTGTGACCAATACTCACAAATATGCTGCTTTTCCTTCTTCCAGCTCTTTACTCTTCCCACTGGACCCACTCTTTTTCCCACAGATCCTTCTAGTGATGCACATTAGCAATCCACACTGCCGTACAAAGAAGCAGCTGACGTCAGTCACCACAAGTATTAGCAGAAGAGCAGCTACACCCAGTCCAATGACTGCACCAAGTCCAAGTCCATTAAACAAAGTACCTTTAAAATAAATGGAATAGATAAAGTCAAAACAGTTAACTTCCTGTGCGGGAGAATTTGAGTTTATCCCAGAAGAGGAAGAGATGGGGGGGGGGGCTGGAATAAGGGTGGGACAAAAATCTTAAACTTAGCCCTCTTGGATATAAAAGAAGGAGAGGAAAGCACTTTCAACATTCTGTTTGAATTAATAAAGTAGATGTTCAGTGATTCCGAGTGAATCTGTGTGTTTTTTTTAACATGGCTTAACTTGAAAGTGTAACAGCTCTTTATTTCAGTGATATGAATCATGTGACACCCACCCATCCACAGCCATATTTCACAGAATAACTAAATAACATAGTTGGAAAGGATCTTGGAGATTTTGTCCTCCCTTCTCAGGTGGAAAACCCTATGCCATTTCAGACAAAAGACTGTCCAATATTTGTTGAGTGGAAACCACATTTGCAAAATTGCAAATCTATATTGATGTACATAGGCAAATTTTCATATTACGGTATTAAAAGATGAATCAAATTTCTTTTCAGCCTGTGATCACTTCTACCTATAAAAATTAAATTATGATGTTATTTTTAGTGTAGTTTAAATGTATTGAATGTTTCATCTGTCTGTCAGCAATATATTTCTGAGAAAACAAAATGGAATGAGACCAAATTTGGTGTGGAGGAAGTTTGCAGATGGATCCAGGTAATCTTGACTCCGAAAAACAGAAAAAAATATATATGTTAAAATACAGGTGAAACTTAAAAAATTAGAATATTGTGCAAAAGTTCATTGATTTCAGTAATGCAACTTTAAAGGTGAAACTAATATATGAGATAGACTCATTACATGCAAAGCAAGATAGTTCAAGCCATGATTTGTCATAATTGTGGTGGTTATGGCTTACAGCTCATGAAAACAGCAAATCCACAATTTCAGAAAATTAGAATATTACATGCAATCAATAAAACAAGGATTGTACATAAAACAATATTGGACCTCTGAAAAGCATATGTACTCAATACTTGGTTTGGGGCCCTTTTGCAGCAATTACTGCCTCAATGCGGCATGGCATAGAAGCCATCAGCCTATGGCACTGCTGAGGTGTTGAAGCAGGATGCTTCAATAGCGGCCTTCAGTTCTTCTGCATTGTTCGGTCTCATGTCTCTCATCTTTCTCTTGACAGTGCCCCATAGATTCTCTATAGGGTTCAGGTCAGGTGAGTTTGCTAGTCAATCAAGGACAGTAATCCCACGGTCATTGAATCAAGTTTTGGTGCTTTTGGCAGTGTGGGCAGGTGCCAAGTCCTGCTGGAAAATGAAGTCAGCATCCCCATAAAGCTTGTCTGCAGAAGGAAGCATGAAGTGCTCCAAAATCTCCTGGTAGATGGCTGCATCATCCCTGAACAATGGACCAACACAGTGGACCAACACCAGCAGATGACATGGCTCCCCAAATCAACACAGACTGTGGAAACTTCACACTGGACTTCAAGCAGTATGTGCATCTCCATTCTTCCTTCATACTCTGGTTCCTTGGTTTCCAAATGCAAAAATTTTTCTCATCAGAAAAGAGGACTTTGGACCACTGAGCAACAGACCAGATCTGTTTTTCTTTAGCCCAGGTAAGATGCTTCTGACGTTGTTTGTTGTTCAGGAGTGGCTTGACAAGAGGAATACAACATTTGAAGCCCATGCCCAGGATCCATCTGTGCGTGGTGGCTTTTGATACACTGACCCCAGCATCAGTCCACTCCTAGTGAAAGTCCCCAACACTTTTGAATAGCCTTTTCCTGACAATTCTCTCCAGGCTGCTGTCATCCCTGCTGCTTGTGGACCTTTTTCTTCCACACTTTTCCCTTCCACATAACTTTATATTAATGTGCTTTGATACAGCACTTTGGAAACATCCAACTTCTTTTGCAATTACCTTTTGAGGCTTTCCCTCTTTATGGTGGGTGTCAATGATGGTTTTCTCCACAATTGTCAGATCAGCAGTCTTTCTCATGATTGTGATTCCTACTGAACCAGTCTGAGAGACCATTTAAAGGCTCAGGAACCATTTGCAGGTGTTGTGGCTTAATTAGCTGATTAGAGTAGGACACTTTGAGATTAGAATATTGCACCTTTTCATAATATTCTAATTTTCTGAGATTCATCTGTATTTCCAGAATACATGCTGAGCAGCAGCTTCAAATGCTGCCAACTGTTCTAGGTTTTCCTCTATACATTGGGTCATAGGATTCATAATGGAATACATGCAATATCCCTTGTGTTTCCCAGTATATATTGCCTTATAAAAATATCTAGACAAAATACAAGGGGAGAACAAAAACATTCTAAAAATGCAAAATCTGCAGCTGCCCTCTACATACACGGAGGCAATATGTATGTACCAATCTCTACTACACATACATGCACACATACAAACATGTACACGACATGTGATAATAAAAGGTGGGAATAATCCATGCTTTTCCTGATTTTTGTTTAAATACAACTTCCAGATAAATGAGAGAGAGAGAGGGAGTCAGAGAAGCAGATGTCATGATACACCATTTAATTAACCCCATTATATTTTTATTTTACAAGCATCCATATTTTCAATACTTTATTGTTGATGCTTTAAATTTTATTTTATTAGCCATATATAAAATCCATAACCATATAAAATCCAAATATACTATTTGTATTAATATAAATAATTTTTTGTGAATTTCACTGTGACTTTTTAGGTTTAGATTTTTTTTCTTTTTAATTTAACTTCTTGTAATGAGAATAAAAATTAAAATTACTGTATTCCTTGGACAAAGACTGGAAGTAAAATATATATTTATTCATTTTTAATATGAGCAATTAATGAAAATCTAAATAAAAATAATGTTTTGCAGACTTACTGCAGTGTTTAAAACTGGGAGTTTTTTTGTTTTGTGAATTTTAATTTGACTGATTTTGATTTCTAAGCATTCATTATATGCTTTAAAAGTGAATAAATCATCATAAATTTTGACATGTTAACGCAACAAATTCTTGTCACTTCTGTGTCATGTTAAAAAATTACAATAAGATAATTGAACAAATCTGAAGTTTATTCATTCCTATCTTTTTAACTTCAGTTTATTTCAATTAACTTCAATTTAAACTTCAGCTTGAATTGAGAATAATTTTTAATGACTCTTGAAGAAAAAGATAATTTTCACTTCTCCTTTCCCTACAACTTTTATATTTCCTGCAAAGTTGGTCTGAAGCCTAGAAACCTCTGTGAAACATGAGAGAGAGAAGGGTAGGCAGATTGAATGGAGGTAAACCACGTGAGGCAACTGATATACTATTGGTATTAAGTAATCTATCTTGGCTATTCACAGACTGATCCTTCCAGGTCCATATACTCAGTTAGTTATTGTTCAGGCTAGTCAATTCCACAGGATAGAAAAAAATGTTGTGCTATGCAATATTGTGTTTGATTGTACAATAAATTAGTTTACATTAAAAAAGAATCATGTTGTATTAATGACCATTGCTTTCCTGAAAGAAACAGAGCCTGACTTCAAGATGGTTTTTTAAAAGTGCTCTTGTTATTTGATAGATTTATATCCCACTTTTTTTGCAGGGGTTCAAGTCAGTGGGCACAGATTTTTCATCAAAATATTCTGGTGAAGAAAGTGACTGGCCCCAAAATTACCCAATAACCTTTCCATAGCTGGAGTTCTATTTGAATATGAGTTTGTTAGCGCTTTGTCCAATTTCTTAACCACCGTCTCATGCTACATATTTCTACCTTACCACATAAAATAGACTTTAAAAAAATATTCAAAAATAAACAACCTCCTACTTGTCAGTCTGGAAATGATAACTCTGTTTGAAATAAGTTCTGAACATACTTCCTTTTCAATAAATTATGTGCCATATATGTCTTTTTGTTTTGTTCTAATTTTATTGAACATTTAAAAAGTATATAACCAAACAGAACAAAGATAACAAGGGAGATTTATAAATATAAATGAATGATCGAAGATTTAGAAATATCAGAGAAGCTATGGTTTTAAAATAGAACATCATAAATAGGCTAAATATAACTATTCACTTCTAAATTAAGAATCAATATCAAGAATTGTTGTTAATATAGTATACATCTTCAAGTAAAATTATAGGTTGTAAAGGTTGATCCATAATACTAAAAATGCTCAGTTTTTAATATTTTGTGAATTTAAGAATATGCCTAGAGAAACCACATTTTAAACATTGTAGATTACGAATAGTTTCCAGTTCCAGGGTTTCATATGAATTGTGTGTCAGATTTGCTTTTGAGATACAGTCTTATTCTAGATTTTGATATGTAATTCCACAGCTAAAGCTGCATGTTTATATATCTATATCTATATATCTATATCTATATCTGTGTGCGTGTGTGTGTATGCACATGCGCGTGCGTGCGCACACACACACACACACATGTAGCACCTACATATGAAATCAGAGCAAATAGAAGACAATTAAATGGAATAATTATAATAGGTAACATGTATTTTGTAATAACTGATTACAGTTAATTGACAAAAAACAAGGTATACTGTTATAGATATGGTTGGTCCCTTATCTGTCTATTCTGGGCATTTCCTTTCACACTCAGTAATTATATTCCACATATTCACATAAAACACATACTATTACCATACATCTTCTAGCCAAGCCAGTTAATCACAAACACTGCAGTTCATCAGAAACAGTTAAAAAGGGGAGGAGAAATAACCAATAAAGATAATAATGGAAGAAAAAAAAAGAATAATGGTTAGGACTCTTGGTGGAGACATAGTTATTTACGTATCTTCAAATGTCTGAAGGGCTATCAAAAGGAATTATTCAAAGTTGTTCGACAGACATATCAAGAAACAGTGGTTCAACAAGGAAGTACATTGTATTTGGACAGCAGGACAAAATAGTAATAATAAGAGCTATTTAACAAATGCACAGCTTGAGAATATAAAGGACTCTCCTTTACTGGAGAAGTTGAGGCTGTCTGGCTACTGGTATGATAATACAGCAGTAGATTCCTGCCATGGGAAGAGAGCTGGATAAGATTTTCAGGAACTTTTCTCTACTATAATATTATTATATTATCCTAATGAGTGGTTTGGAAGGACAAGACATAAAAATAGTTGAAGGCACAAATAGATGTATCCTTGAGATAATACAAATCTTAATTGCAGTAAAAATATCCACTTCTTACTGGGAAAATTAATAATGGAAAAAAAGAAATGATAAAAAAAAATTATTGCTCCAAATTTTATCAGTTCAGAATGACTGAAATTCATTTTCTCCATATAAATCTTATTGAACATTTCAATCACAATTAAAAACTAATGCAAACTATTTATAGTGAAATAACCAAAAGAAAAAATACAAAGAAAGAAAAATTAACAAAATGAAAGAAAAAGAAAGGGAAAAGTGAAATAAGAAAAATAAAAGAAATGTATAGAGAAGTTACTTCCAATCTTCAACATCAATATAAACATTTGATAGCTCTTTATTCTCTATTAGGGTTTCAAACATTATCACTTCTTTTCATAGCAATAGCAATAGCAATAGCACTTAGACTTATATATCATTTCACAGTGCTTTACAGCCCTCTCTAAGTGGTTTACAGAGTCAGCATATTCTCCCCAACAATCTGGGTCCTCATTTTTCCAACCACAGAAGGATTGAAGGCTGAGTCAACCTTGAGTTATTCAGAATTGAACTATTGGAATGAGCACTTCTGAACAGCAAGTTAGCCCTGCAATACTGCATTCTAGCTACTACATCACCATGGCTCATAACATCTACAGGCAAATCTATAAGATGTCAAATTTTCACAGAACGTTAGAACACCTAAAGATGTAAATAAATGCAGGATCCAGACAAATTTGGAGTATTTAAAGTAATAGTATCAGATTTCAGAGCCAGTTTTGAGTAGTGGTTACGGCATTAAGTTAGAAACCAGGGGATGCTTCTACTTCAGCTTTATGCATGAAACCAGCTGGGTGACCTTGGGACAGTCAGTTCTTTCTCAGCCATAGAAAGGAGACAGTGGCAAGCCACTTCTGACATACATGTATCTCCAAGAAGCTTTTTTTTTTTAGAAAAGAAGTGGGGGCGAGACCAGACCGGTGGACCTATGGTCAAATGATAACTTTCAGTTATGGAAATCCTATCCTTAAATCTAAAAAGGAGATGTAATCAGAAGGGAATGTTTGCCATTGGTTTAGATACTTACAATTGAAAGGAAGATTTAAACTAGACAAAAAGAGCTATGAATTTGATTTTGTGAAAAAATAATTGGAAATCCTATGTATGGTAGTGAAGAACATATTATTGCTAAGGTTTGTAAACTGTTATTGAAATTGATCTTGGAGAATCAGTATGTAACACATTGTATGGCTCAGTGGACCAAGAACTCTGGATATAATATAATTCTTGAACAATAGGAGAATATGTAGACTAAAATTCACATTAAATTATAATTTAAAAGAAAACTTTATAAGATGATGTACCATTGGTATCTAACAGATTGTCAAAAAGTAAAACTGATGTTATTTATGTTAATGACAGCAATAATGCTTTATGCACAAAAATGGAAGGATACTTTGATTCCCAAAATGAACGAATGGCTGCAAAATTTGATGGAGTTGACTAACTTAGATGGAGAGATGGATACAGTGACTTTTTTGATGAAAGAAAATAACACAATTAATTTTGAAACCATCTAGTGTTTGGACTTTGTGCTTAAGGTGGAAAAATGAAAATTGCTGATTGGATAGGTTTGTGGTTATTGAAATGGCTAATATATGTTATTATATAAAAATAAAAAGTTGATGTTTTATGTTACTACCTTATTCCACTGCACTAAAAGCAATTGAAAGTCGATGCCTTTCTTTTTCTTTTCCCATTTACTTCACATTTTCCTCTCTTCCCATTTTCTCCCTTGTTTTCCCATTATCTTTACTTTTTCTTTGTATTTTATATTTTGATAAACCAATAAAATGTTTGAACCAATAAGCCCCTTTTACTTACTTACTTACATACATACATACATACATACATGCATACATACATACATACATGCTTTTCATTGGAATATCCTCAATTAATTTATTAAGCAAACTTTTATTTAAAAAAAAGATGTCTGGTTATTCAGACATTGTTTTTATCTCTATCACTATCTGTGTGTCTAATTTCTGCTGTCATTTACATGCAAGAATTCCTGATTAACATGTTGCTTAGTGTTAGCATGACATAAGCAATAGTCTATGATATCTATGATATGACTCATGGAATTTACTACTAAAATGTCCATAATATCTACTACAGATGTTTAATATAAGCAATTGTATAATGTGTGCTTTCTCATTCTTAGGAAATAATCAGTTACTTCATTCAAAAAAAAAATTATATTATGAAGCTGTGCATCAGTCTAAAGAACTTCAAGAGAAAATACAGAATGTGAGTTAACACCCACTCTCATTTTAGCTGATTTTATTCTTACAGTCAGCTAATATATTTTAACTACTAATAGCTGTTTTCTGCCAAGGCTTGTAGAAATAATGACAAATAAGAGAAAACTTAGTAACTTAGTCTTTAAAATGATTTAAAGAATGAAACAGAACAATGAGGTTAAAAAAAGAATACAATGGAATATATTAAATGTTTTTAGAAAGAAAAAATACATTTATCATTCAAACTAACAAAAAAAAGGAAAAAGAAATGACATTTTAAGCTAGGACAGGTAACTGTTATTTATGTGTTCTATTTTATGCATATGTTACCTTTTAAAATGTAAACAATATGTAAGCCATTATTAGTTTAAATCTTAACTGAAATGCCATATATGCATAGTCTCTGCGAACAGTATTTTTCTGCAAACAAATGAGAAAAAAATAGGGACTTCTTAAATGTTAGGTAGATTCTTCTGAAGTCTTTAACCCATTAGATCAACAGTGGTTAATATTCTGTATATTTCTTTAACTGTACAAGAGCTTCATTGATTGTAGCAATTAAAATCAGTGGAAGCCTTTTGGATAGTTTTCTTCATTTACACTGATTACCAGACTCTGTGCATTTAACTGAACTAATTATGAACTGTTTATTTAGTAGGCGTACCAGGCTTGAAATGTGTGCAGATTTTTCCTGTATATATAATCAGTGACTTTATCTTTACTTAATGTTGTATATTATTACAGAAGAATAGTTATAAATCAGGCTAAAGCAAACAAGACTTAAAGTGCTTCTATGGGTCTTTCAGGAACACTGCTGTTTTTTATTTAGTGAGCATGGATACGTATTTTAAAACTATGGGTGTCAAGGTAGGAAGTGGAAGCAAATAGGGAAATATACATGTGACATTGTGAGATGAATCCTGCCCTGTGTGGTTTGCATGCAGCATTGTAATACAAGGAAAGAGATTGTCTTATATCAAGATACACATTCCATCATTTTAGCATCCATAGAATATTAAAAATAGATGTTTGTGAGGAATAATCTGAGGAATGTAATGTAATCCTGATGAGAACAAAATCACAAATTCCTCAAAAATTGTCACTCAATGTATTACTACTATAATCAGATAATTACAAAATAAGACTTTCTTCAACTTAAAGATAAGTACAGCACAGCATAAGTCTTTGTGGAATGCAAATTAATATTTTATGATTTCCATGGCAATAAGCAATATTGCACATAAACAGTGGATTAATCAATTTCTACTGTGGACATGAAGTTGTCGCTATATATTTTACTTGGAGGATATAATGTAATTCAATCATCGATAACTCTAATAATTTCTAAATAATTGAAGCAATAATGGAGAAAACAGAAATGTTGGCTGTGTGTGAACATGTAAATCCTAGATCCTCTTTGTGTTGCTCAAGTGGAAGCTATCAGTGACCACTCTTGACACCAGTCAGGATCTATGACTTTAAGTATTGAGTTGTAGTTTTTAATGGGAAACTAATTAATTCTGCAAAGAAGAGAGTCAGTCTTGAGCATAATTGTACTTTTTATTTGCAAGAATGTTTGGTGATCCACATAAATTATAAAAGGATAAACATATAATATGTGAATAGCTAAAGATAAGAGCAATGAGAAAAAGAGAGGAAGGGAGGGAAAGAGGGAGAGAGAGCAAAAAAGCAAGAGAGAGATTGGATATAGATGAAAGAAAAACGGTAGCTATGCTAAATATAAATTGTTAATATATAGTATAAAATAGAAAAAAGGACAGTCTGGTCTTTTGTTGGAAAATTTACTTCTCTGGTCCGAAAATGATGAGGTAGTAGTATAACCAGCATAGGAATATTTGGAACAGTGTTTGTGAAAGTAAATTTATCCAGCCAGCTTCTACTAAACAATGTTTCATTACTAACCATATACTGCTGAACAGCTACCTAATGAAACTGGTCATGTCAAGGTAT
Organism: Thamnophis sirtalis; assembly: GCF_051295495.1. Lineage (NCBI taxonomy): Eukaryota > Metazoa > Chordata > Lepidosauria > Squamata > Natricidae > Thamnophis > Thamnophis sirtalis. The sequence continues at coordinate 46,936,189 of NW_028261388.1, read as the reverse complement.
GTTCTCTCCATATTTTTAACTTCGTATATTTTATAGTCTCTTTAATTGTAAACACCACAGAGTCACTTATATAATGAAATGAATGGCATATAAATTTGATTAATAAACATTCCAAATTATAGTATCTCTTGGGAATCTGTGATCCAGGCAGTAGGAGGTTCACACTGATTGATCTATGCTTTTTGTTCAATGGTTCCCTCATTAAGACATATAACACAAGAGAAGACAACTAATATGCCTAAAGGAGTTTTTAACTTTCAAGTAAATGCAATCTTTAGTTATCATTCAATGTTAGAATCAGTTTTGAAAACATAAGAAAGACTATATAACTTGATAGGATACATAATATAGTATAATAAAACAATATTTTAATATTTTTAAAATTATATTTATGGATAAGTTGGTGTTGATTTTGATACTTTTTATGACTTTTTAAAAGAATGTTGCCAATAAAATGTAAAGTGGAAAAAATGTGGAACATTACCAATAAGTGGTATTAACTTTTTTTTTAAAAAATGTACTGCTAAACGATGTTATATCACATTTATTGATTCCAAATTAAAAAGATTACATAAAAGAAAACTGACACCAAGCAGGTATGCAATGAAAAATATGCATAGTTACATATATTGTGACATTACATTTAGCAAGAGGCTCTTACATATACAATTTACACATATTTTAAAAAAATAAGATACATGACAGTAAACATTTGTGATTGTTAATAACATAGAATGACATGGACAAAAATTAAATGAAAAATGTACACTTTATAAACTACTTTAAATACACATATTCTATATTTGGAGAGTTTTGTTCTTAAATAATGTTTTAGATATGAGTTTATTCATTTCCTCATTCTTATTCTCATACAGGGTTCTGTTTCAGTGATAGTACATACAAGTGAATCTTGGATTTAAGTTTGAATGTAAGTTTCTTTCTCACTTTGTTACAGATGAGAAGAAAGAGAATACTGGTTGTCTCGTGCTAAAAGAAACCAGTTTCAGACTAAAATAAGCTTCAGGAAATTGCCATTCTAATTAAAGTTAATTTAATAAATGCAAGATTAAAATGTAACATAAGTCAAAATTTTCCAACCTTTCTGGATTTGCAGACTGATTGGGGGGGGGGGAGCGATGGTTCTGCAAAAGTGGTGGGCAGGCACACATTTGCACAAGTGGCGAGCATGCTTGTCTACCGCTCATGCAGTGCATGCACCAGCACTTGCCCACTGCTCACCCACTGCTTGTGCAAGTGGAGATGCATATGCGTGCTTGCCTACCGCTTCCGTGGCCCAGTTCTGAATGGCTCATGGCCCGGTAATGTAGCCCAGGGGTTGGGAACCGCTAACCTAAGTAATCATTAGATTCAGGCTAGTATTTTTTTTAAAAAGATTAGAATGTTCTGCAGTCTTACTTTGGATTAAGATGCACATGACTTTTAGGGAATGAATGCTACGAATGTCTATAAATGCTATGTCTCAAGCCTTTATTTTTCTTTTTTCTTTTTCTCTTCCACATCTACATCTTTTAACTCCCAGTTAACTTCTCAATTAGTTTAGAGCTCTAAGTCTCATATTTGCAGGCTTTCTTTCTCTTCTTCATTCCAAAAGCGGGGCAAGTTCTTTGTTATTATCAAACTTTGTCTTGTTTATTATTGTATATGCCAGTATTATAGGTAACATAAGTGTTAGAATTAATGTCATATACTATCCTTGTTTGTTCACAATATTCTGATTGGATAATTTTTCTGGTCACTGGGTGTCTTTAGAAGAAAACTATTTGCACTGAGATATTTTAGCAGCAGCTGCCAGATAGACTCTTGGACAATGCCTTTGAGACAATGCTATCCCTAAATAATTGACATTGTACGTGTATTTCTGTGTATGTGTACAAGTGGTGGGTTCCTACCGGTTTGGCCCAGTTTGGCTGAACCAGTAGTGGTTTGGCGGCCTGAGTTGCTGGAACTGGAAGAGACCCAGACTGCCATGCCCCCGAACTGGTTCTCTGGCGGCGCTATCTTGTTTTTTTGCTTCTGCACATGCACAGAACAATTCTAATTGCACTGTGCATGCAGTGTATATCAAGAATGTGTGCAGCACGCCCATGAGCAAACCGACAGTAGTGCCTGCCGGAACCCACCCCTGACCCCATTCCTACACACACAAATACAGACACACACACACACACAGAGAGAGAGAGAGAGAGAGAGAGAGAGAGAGAGAGAGAGAGAGAGAGAGAGAGAGAGAGAGAGAGAGAGAGAGAGAGAGAGACCATCAAAATACATAAGGTACAGATACAAAAATCATTTTTAAAATTAAAAAAATGCTTTTCTTTATTTCCTGTTTTTTTCCTGAAAAAACCAATTTTTTTTACTAGCACAATGGTTATAACATTTGCTCAGGTGCCAATCAAAATGTAGTATTGGTCTAGAAAAAGGAAAATAGGACAGCAGTGCTTATAGTTATCTGAAGTTGCCCATTCCTGTCATGCAAACCATGTTTACAAACTCCAATTGGGTAACTTGTCAAGAAGGATAAGTACTAGATCTTGTTTGTTTTATACTGTTCCATGTCACTTTTAGAAAGGTTAGTTACAAAGGTCATGATTAGAGTGATGAGAAAGCCATTTGGTGGTTATGGAATAGGAAAGGAAGCCTGAATACCTGAAGCCTGCTACCAATAAATTTGCCATGGTGAAGATATAAGATGAACAACCTAATTCAGGTTCTCTGTGTTGCAATTTTTTTTTTCAGTGGATGTTTTCGCCTAGCCACCCTCTCTGGAAATTAGAAGAGGAAATGATTCTAGTGATCAATAGTCACAGATTACCATTAACTGGGGCAAAGATGGATCAGTGGAAGTGAGATATATTTGGGAACAGAATTTCCTGTTGTCTTATAGATTCTGCTTCTTGTCTGAAGATATTTAATACGTCGATCCTGGGCTGCAATTTTTAGAAATCTAATATTATAGCTGCTGCCTTATTATCTACATTACATTAAAGAAACATGCACATGATAAAATAGAATTATAATGCTGTTTGAACACTTCAACTTCTTTCTATTATGAGTTAGTTACATTTTCCCAAACGAAAAAGTGAAATTCTATACAGAAATTGTATGCAATATCTATCAGATGTAACCTGAAATAGGTTAATGTTCTCCCTAATACCAAAGATACATATTTAATTTCAAATCTCTCAATTTAATATTTCTTTAAGATAAATACAGTGCAAGTCTGTGTCCATGGGAAAATTTCCCAAACGTTTATATTCATCAGTTTTATTTTCCTTGTTTCTCTTTTCTAAAAAATGCAACTATAAATTCCTTCAATCACCAAAATTAGCAATATGTTTCCACTGAAGCTGAACAATTCTATGCATATTTTAAAATGTTCTAATTCATTTTCAGAAGTCAGCTCCATGGAATTCAGGACAATTTTTTTTTTTTTTTCAAGCACAGGAAGTTTTTTGCTTAACAACCAAAATTCAGCAACCATTTGAAGTCATGATAGTGCTGAACAAAGCGACTTATGACTGGTCCTCATATTTAAACAGTCACTATCCCCGTGGTGACATGATGATGATTTGAATTCTTGGCAATCATTGCACATTTACAATGGTCACAACAACTTATAGTCAAAAGAACATCATTTGCAACCTTCCCAGCTGGATTCTCACATGCAAAGTCAATGGGGAAGCCAGACAAGACATTTGCAAGTCACAATCATGGGATGTCTTAGTTAACTATAGTAATTTTTTTAAAAAAGCACCACAAAAAGCTTGTAAAATTGATAACGTGATGCTTCCTGTAATGACTGTGCTGTGACTTTTTTCTCCCTGTTGTAGTTGTAATCAAGGACTATCTGTAAACACAACGTGTTTAAGTTTGAAGAGAACTGCATCTTAAATAAGAAAAAGAAATGAATATATTTAGAACTAATTTTAGATTTTAAATTCATTAATTGGTTTTGAAAAATGTTAAGAAACTTAAAATAATTCTTATATAAGAATTTAAGTGGAAGCCTAAACTTTAACTTTTATTTCTGTTAAATAAAGTAGCAAAGCTATAACATTTATTTTAACCAAAATGTCATAGTGTTCAATGATTTATTGTTTGTTTGTTTGTTTGTTTGTTTATTTATTTATTTATTTATTTATTTATTTATTTATTTATTTATTTATTTATTTATTTATTTATTTATTTATTTATTTATTTATTTATTTATTTATTTATTTATTTATTTATTTATTTATTTATTTATTTATTTATTATTTGCCAGACTAATAAAGGAATGAAATAGTGTGAGTCATTGCTGGTTTTTATCCCAGCAGAATGGAATTCACAGAATTATGTATTTTTAGTAAGATTCTCTGACCAATATGAATTTGAACCTCATTCTTCCAATCTCTGTAAAAGAGCCAATATCCCTCCCAACCCAAAAACCGTTCCATAGAGAATGCTAATGACAGAGCTGGTGCAACTAGGCAAGATTTGTTGCAGGTTTTTTTTTAATTATTGTTTAGAATTAAAGTAACAGAACTATTCTTATCTGGTAGAAGCATGAAATAGTCTAATTATCCCTATTACATAACTTCTATTTTAAAAAAACCACATGTATTATCAGGTTTTGATATGGGAATTACCTTGTGTTATCAATATTACCGTTTGCAGGTATTTATTAGAAAAAGGTTTTTTAGGCTACATTCTACATCTTGGTAACAAAGTAAATATGTTTATGAGGTTTGAAGTAATACCCTTGCAAGATCAAAAATCTGACATCTTGTATTTTGATTTTCAATTTCTCTGCAAGTCATTTCATCATAACATTGAAAGATGCCTTAAAATTTAATGACATTTGAAGTAAAGGTCATGATGACATTTAGAGGATATTTGTGTTTGCATGAGTATGCATGGAGCAAACTGCTTTAGTTTATGGCTATATTTTATATATATTACAATAATATTAATATTATAATATTTAGAGGATTTAATTGTCTGAAATATTTTGATTAGAATACAAAAAAATTATAAGGGGGAGTTACCAAGACTTTAGCATAACAAAGTAGCTGTTTGTGCAAAAATACAAAAGTTTCAATTTTTCAATATGTAAATTATATATTATATATACAGATGAAACTCAAAAAATTAGAATATCATGCAAAAGTTCATTTATTTCATTAATGCAACTTAAAAGGTGAAACTAATATATGAGATAAGACTCATTACATCCAAAGCAAGATAGTTCAAACAAGGAATTGTCATAATTGTGATGATTACGGTGTACAGCTCATGAAAACCACAAGTCCACCACTCAGAAAACTAGAATATTACATGCAATCAATAAAACAAGGATTGTACATAGAACAATATCGGACCTCTGAAAAGTATAGGCATGCATATGTACTCAGTACTTGTTTGGGCCCCTTTTGTAGCAATTATTCCCTCAATGTGGCATGGCATAGAAGCTATCAGCCTATGGCACTGCTGAGGTGTTGAAGCAGGATATTTTAATAGCGGCCTTCAGCTCTTCTGCATTGTTCGGTCTCATGTCTCTCATCTTTCTCTTGGCAATGCCCCATAGATTCTCTATGGGGTTCAGGTCAGGTGAGTTTGCTGGCCAATCAAGGACAGTAATCCCATGGTCATTGAATCAAGTTTTAGTGCTTTTGGCAGTGTGGGCAGCTGGAAAATGAAGTCAGCATTCCCATAAAGCTCGTCTGCGGAAGAAAGCATGAAGTGCTCCAAAATCTCCTGGTAGACGGCTGTGTTGACCCTGGTCTTAATGAAGCACAATGGTCCAAATTCTTGTTGCTCAGTGGTCCAAAGTCCTCTTTTCTGATGAGAGCAACATCACAATTATGACAAATCATGTCTTGAACTATCTTGCTTTGCATGTAATGAGCCTTATCTCATATATTAGTTTCACCTTTTAAGTTGCATTACTGAAATAAATGAACTTTTGCATGATATTCTAATTTTTTGAGTTTCACCTCTATTAGGTAAAAAATATATGGTCTAAAATTTCATAAGAAAATGGATCCTATATTTTCTGGTCTTTCCTCTAACTTCAGTGATATTTTGCAGTGTCTTTATTTGGTATTGTTTATATATAATCACAGTACAATCTTTTTTAAATTATTTGTTTAATGGCAGAGATAATCTTACATATATTACAGAGAGGCATGCAAAAATCTATTTGATTATTCAGTGGAGGAAGAAACCTTTTTGAAGACACTTATTTATTAGCATGTATAGTATGTAAGTGAAGGCTGAACTTTACTAATTTTTTTAAAAGGAATGATGTAATAAGGAAGATATCGCATATAAACACATTTTCATAAAGGCACAGCAATATGCATAGTAGTTTAGATGAAACCAAATATTTAATAAGGCTCCGATTATATGCTAAACATAACATACAGGTGATTTCATAATCCTATTAATAACTATATATTGATTGGCAAAAACTGAAGTTAGATGAGAAGAAAATATTTTACTTTAAAACACACTACAAGCAACCAATCATATGTTTATTTGAAACTGTTTATGGTGATGAACCAAGGACACACTTTAGCTTGGTAGGGGTCATCTTTGAGTTATAATATGTTTCTAGGCAATGAAGCCTTTACATCAAATTATATCTAACAAAAAGCAAATTTATAATTTATGGTTTCTTCACTAAAAAAAACACTTGTGAGAAATATTCGTGCAGTATCTCCAGTTGCTGTAGTGCTAGTATAACATAACAAATATTTTAAAATCTAATCTAATTTGATGCATACTATTTTAGATTTTTTTTTAAATCACAGAACAAATGCATCACGATGGGCTAGGTTCACCAAAAGTATTAAGAAACACACAATATATGTATAACTATCAAGAAAACAAAACCAGCAGCATTCAGCTGCAGTGATTGACTTCCATTTCCACCTTTATGGGCTTCACAGCAAGTATCTGCTTTGATGAAAATTGATATAAAATTGGATTGAAAAGTTGAAAAAAAATGAGAAAAAAGTATGTGTAAAAAGAAAAACAGTGAGAGTGAGAAAGAAAAAAAGAGAAAAATAATTAATGCAATATTTACACAATGCCAGTCAGTTACTTAAAGCAATCATTTTAATATAGAATGCTGAAACTATAGATAAATGAAAGGCTTTTAAAAAGTAAGATGAATTTCAGATAAACAGTGATTTAAAATTGTGGTAATTTCCTCTGTGAACTATAATAGAGAGATCAAGTTCATTAGGCTGCTATCTTGCAGCCATGAACAGGAATATCATATTATCACACTATTGCAATTGCTGTCATTTAATCATTACAGTTTACTTACATCTTATGTTCAGGAAGGACACTGAAAATGTAATAGAATTCTTTTGAACTCACCTGTACTGAGTATCCATATAACTAGAAGTGACAGCTAAAAGTGACAATATTTCACTAAACTCACTCTACAAATTACTTAGTCTCAATGATTTATGTTCAGTTACATGGAGTTAATACAGTATAATACTTCTATAAAATGATTTACCTGCAAGTAGAAAAATGACAGGATTGCATTTATTAATCCTGGCAATGAAATATTAAATTTGCATATTAAGTTGCTCAGGAAGATCAGAGTTTAACACTCAATGTTAAAATTAGGAATTTTAATCCCTGAGTTTATTATAGAATTGGTGCTATTATTGTATTATTTTAATGTCTATTTCAGACCACATTTCAGAATAATTCTAGGATAAATTTTAACACCAAAATCTCAAGTATTAAGTATTATTGATGATATATTATTCTGCTTTTTACCAGTCGTGGGATACTGTTCTGGTGCGGTCAGTGATGGGATTCAAATAATTTAACAACAGGTTCTCTGACCTAATGACCAGCTGGGTAGGTGGGGCTCGGTGGTCATGTGACTGAGTGGGCATGGCCAACTCAATGTCACTCACATCGATGGGCGGTTCACCTTAGCTGTTACAATGTACTAAGGGTTAACCAGAGAGCAGTTTCTGTAAACAGGGCAATAAAGATTAGGCTAGAAACAACAACAGAATGTTTCCTTCCTGCCTTCCTTACAGGATTAGCCCTGGAAAGTGGAAAAAAACAAAATGAGATTTCTTCCAACAACCGGTTTTCCAAACTGCTTGGAAAGTTAACAGCTGGTTCTCCCCAATAGGTGTGGACTGGCTGAATCCCACCACTGGATGCGGTGCTCCGGAGGGTCCACCCACACGCTCATTCCCCTTACCGCTATTTGAGGTGACTGGGATATTTGCGCATGCGCACGGAGCGTACAGTGCCTGCGCAACACTCTGCCAAGCAGCTGGAGGGTCATGGGCAGTGGTTACATATGCGCGCACTGCACGCGTGCACGTGATGGGTGCCCAGCCCCGTTGCAATGTACCGGTTGCACCGGGATCCGGAATCCACCACTGCTTTGTACATAAGTTGCTAAATGATAACCAAATCATTCAGCTTTTTAAAAGATCATTTTTATTTACATAATATACTATGACCTACCCACATATATTTTTAACCAAATTCATTTCTATTATTAACTCTTCTTTTTGAAACTTTATTTACAGTTTGGGTTCTATGGGGTCAGAATTAAAGTGATTTGCTGAAGAATGTGTTTGAACAGAATGTATAAAGTACACAACTTTCAAACTGCTGATATTCACAAATGTAGGCATTGTAGGTTTACAGTTAGGGTAACTTATACATTGCTTCAGATCACTGTTTCAGATCACTGTGATATGTGATTTTTATTCCAATATATGATTTTTTAAAAAAAAAAATTAAACAAGGAAATGTAATTTGCTCAGGACAATGAGCAGGGGGAAAAAAGCATCTGTGTGTGTGTGTGTGTGTGTGTGTGTGTGTGTGTGTGTGTGTATGTATATGTATATGCAAAACAGTCAGGTCTATGGTATCCCAGAACTTGTGATGTAGTTACTAGTGAATCAAAGTTCTGTCTTTTTTTTAATGTAACTCTGTCATTACTTATTTTAATGGACAGATGGAAGGTGTATTATGAAATTTGTAAATGCTAATAAAAGTGTTAAAAAGTTACGCTACTAGAATATAGAAAAAATAGTATTTTGAGAAAGCTGGAAGAATGGGTTGAGAGTAATAGAATGAATTGTAAAAGAATAAAGTGAAAGGTTTTCACTGAGAGAACAAAAATCAGATGGCCCAGAGACCTGGTGGTGATACTGGATTTGGTAATGGCATGGTATTTGTAAAAAAATATTTTGAAATAGTAGTTGATGAGCAAGCAGAACAGAATGCTTTCAAAGAACAGAAATGCAATAATTTCTAAATCAGGGAAAGCTATCATTTCACTCTATTCTGTTTCGGTCAAAGCCCATCTTAACTATCATTTCACTCTATTCTGTTTTGGTCAAAGCCCATCTTAACTATTATGCTCAGCTGTGGGAGGCCCAATCACAAAATTTTCAGAAAAGCTGGAACTTATTCAGAAAAATAGCAATAAAATGATGAGGGGAATCTCTGGAGCTTTGAGAAGATAACTGATAGGAAATATGATAGCTCTTTTCAAATATCTGAAAATGGTTCTGGCAGATGTATTATTTTTATCCATCTGCAGACTTAAAGAATCCAAGTAAGAGATTTTATGTATGTTTGTTTTTGTTTTATTGGTAGTCAGCCTCGTTTGCAGCTTATGTTATACAAATACTCCTTAAATTATCTGCAAGCTAGTATGTTCATCATTTGTGGCAAAGAGACAGGTTAGGCAGCTAGAATATTCTCCCTTACCCCCACCCTAGATTCACAGAGAGCAATGTTGGTAATTAGGGTTGCTGAAAAGTTGAAGATTAATGACAAAAATGGGGGGGAGGATCAACCAACACCAGAAGAATGTGTGATGGATGTAAACATTCCCAGGAAGAGGAGGAAAGAGAGTTGGGCTAGAAAAGAAATCTGAGCATGGTGGACGAAGTATACCATAGAACAAGACAACACTGAACCAAAAGCCATACCAAATGGTAGAGTTAAAACCTTTTCAAGAGGTCACTTAGGAAATAATCTTGGAAAATAATCATAATTATTTAATAATCATAAACAATAATAATAAAATAATCATTAAAATTAACAAGTTATCCATTTTAAATATTTAAATGTTTCAAGCACCTAGAAACCCACCCACCCCCCAAAAAATCTATGGAGAGTCATCCATGTGATGATTGTCCCAAAGGTGTTTTTTCAAACTGGACTTTCTTTGTTTTGTTTGAAGATGTTTCTCTTCTCATCCAAGAAGCTTTTTTAATTATGAACAGAAGAAGCTTCTTGGAAGAGAAGGGAAATGTCTTCAAGGAAAACAAAGTCCAGTTGCCTTTTGAAAAAGCAATTTTGGAAGTATCTTAGAAAAACTTTATTAAATGTATATGCATCTAACATTGGCAAATGTATTATGCTGTGCGTATGAATACCTATTCTTAAAGCATTTTAAAGAAACTGGGGGGGGGAAATGAAACAAGTCCCATTAATTCATAGATGGAATGAGCATCCCTTGAAGTCTTTAATATAATCTATGTGCTGGTGGTCTGTGTTAATTGAATCCTGGATCACTCTGCTGCAAGGAATCTGCAGATAGTTAGTAACATTTGGTAGGACAATCAAGATTTTTCTCTATCAAGGTCACAAAAAGGCTATGTAGAGAGAAAAGCCAGCATGAGTTCTGTAATGCGTGTGGAGTGATTTTCTTCATCATCAGCCATCCCAACTCTTCCAAAGGAAAAGAAAACCATCTGTCATGTATAGAATATAGATTCTTTTGAAGAATATAGAATTAAATATTTTTCTTCACATCAGACCATTCCAATCAATAAGCATTTTGGCTGAACAAAACAGATTTCTAGGTGTCTCATGCATTATCTTATTTTTCTCCTCTTCAACTCTTGCATGATTTAAAAAATAATAATGAGAAACATTCTCTCATTCATAGTTAATATTAATTAACAGTTAATACTACTAATCTATTGCTAGTTAATTTCTATTTATATATTGTGAAAAAATGTTTTTGATCATGCATAAATTTTATGTGACTTCAATTTTAAATCTATAAGGTTAACATTTTTCAGATTTTGATTTACTTGTTTGGTATATGACTATCAATTATGTACATTAATAGAGATCACAACTCTTTATTGATTTTTTGTATAATGCCTGACAAAAGATAGCAAAAGTAGTTGAGACTCTAACTCAGATATTATTGCAAGTAAGCAAAAAAGCATAGAAAAATCAAAGGATATAAATCATTATGCCTATTAAAACTGAAGTCAGTAGCACTGAAGCCTACATCTGTCCTGTAAAGAATCCCAACTTGAAAGACTGGGGAGGAATATATGAAATCTCAAATTTATATTATAATATTGTAAAAAGCTCTTCTGGCAATATATTCAAAGGAAGTGAACAGGGAAGATAGAGAATAAGACTAAGCAATTCTTCATAGATTTTTTTCCAGATTTTAAATAATAGCAGCATCCAGTTCTTTCCATATGTGTCTGTGTGAATAACTTCTTTGCTTTGTTGAAATAAAAACAATGTAAAATAATTCTGCATGCCAACACATACAGAAACAGCCAGAAACAGATGCTGAAGCAGCCACATAATCCTGGTTAATTATTACCGTAAGTATACTTCAGAAAATTTCCACACGTCTTCTGCATAACAAATGAAAGCAGACAGGCAAGCAAAGATATAGTGCAAAATACTAAATTTTGCTGCCCAGAGGAAATTAAGCTAGTAATTTCTGGCTAACCTCACACTATATCAGCAAAAAGTCAAAAAGAAGATGAGGATGAGTACGATTAGACTATATCCAAATTGAACCTGGACTGAAAATGGTCCAGAGTGCTAACTAAAAGTTGCCTAGACTGAGGGCAATCACAAGTAAATTCTAATGAAATTAATGACAGCTCAAAAAGAATGAATGACTAAACAAATACATCCATCAGTCAATCTCTGCTTTCTGAAGTTTGGAGATTTGCGAAGATTTAGGCATCTTAATGTAAGCTTGGTGTAATATTTTCTACTTTGACTACTTTTGTAAGAATATAATCATTTAGCACTTCAAAAAATAAACTTGCATTAGCCATTATTATCACAATTCACTTTTTCACAACTGCTTTTCAAATCTGTCTCAGATTCAGATGGGGTAGCACACTCACCTGCATCCAATAATCCACAATCTATTTTTTACTCTAATTCTAGAATTAATGTTGTTAAGAGGGTTGTAAATAAACAATTCTATCTAGAATTTAATAATAATGTTTGCCTAGAGAAAAATTATTTATGTCTTTCCAAGGCTGGACTGAGTTAAAAAACTGGGCTCTAGCTAGAAAGGGCATGGCCAAGACTTTTTTTAACTCAGTCTCAAGGGTAGTGGACAAAAGTTAAACCCATGCTTGGATTCTCCAAGAGGTGCACATAGAAGGTACGTTCAGGTAAGCCAATGGTCTTTTAAAATGTCATAATAAATCTTGCATTAAAAATGTTTGTTCATTGCAAAATAAACAAAGTTATGTTGTCCTGCCTCTAGCTACTGAATGCTGTTGAAATTTAATTTACACTTCATGTCTAGGATTTTATTTTTGTTGTTTTATTTATTCATGAAAATGTGTCCTTTTTTCATTTCAAAGACCTCATCTAAATTTTGTAAGTAGCATAATTAATTTACAGGCAAAGATGTTAATACTGTATAATTACATTTCATTAAATGTCATTATGTGTAAGGCACAACCAACTAGAGCCACACGTGAGTAGCTGAAATCAGTAACTTTATATTCTACCAGTAATGTTACAAGAATCTCACCAAACTACTTCCCTTCCCCTGGAAATAACAAAATAAATCTTCATGGCTCTTGGAAAAGATCAAGCTTATCTCACTAGATGCTGTGCAACAACTCCAAGTTAGGTCCTCGCTTGACCTCTCCTTTCAGCCTAGCTGGCAGTTTTCCAATATCATGCTTAATATCAGACAGCTATTTTAAACAAAACACATCGAACTGAAAATATTTTACACACTGTTTCATGCATTAATATTGCTTCATGTAGAAGGAGGGGTCTTATACAAAGATTAGTGTTTCTTTTCTTTTCTTTTTTACAAAAACTGTTAGTAAGTTGCATATCGTTCTCGCCAACTCTGGAAAATCTCTTTATAATATTCATTTATATCTGGATGCCCCCCAAATTGTTCAAAAATTCTGATGTTAAAAAAGGCTATAATTAGTAAATTGTATAATGATGATTTAGGCTTTTGTGATAAATATTGATTAGCATGTAAAACACAATAAAGAGTTATCTGTTTATTCCACCAGTCACAAACAAAGTTTATGGAAAGCCTTAATGATTTATAAAGGAGTTTAAAAGCATATTAACCTCTGTTAAAAGTAAAAGTAGACGTAACTGCTAGATAACATATTAAAATTTAACTTACCTGTAATAATATTGGGCTTTGGTGGCATGATGAACTCATATAAAGTTGGTTCAGAATATCCCAGTCTGTTTATAGCAGTAATTTGCACTTCATAGCCCATTGTCCACTGCAAATGCTCAAGAATAATGAAGTCTTTATTACCATGAACCTTTTTTTCTTGCCATTGCTCTTCCTTATCTTTCTGTAAAGTTTGAATAGTAGTTGAAATTATGGTGAACTAATATTTATAATGAATATTTTTAATATTGATTTGCAATTATTTCAAATCAGGCACTATGATTATTTTCCTCTTGTGCACAGAGAATCATCTAATCTTAAATCTTTATAAACTGTATTTAGAATTAGGTTATGAAAACCCGGACTCTTTTTACTTAAACATTTAATCTTGGAACAAAATGCATATTCTCTGGCAACAAAGTTGTTATGTACTTTCACTGAAATAGCAATATTCCTGTTTCAAATATCAACTTATTTATATACACAGCCAAACAACTTTGTAGGTCTCATCTTTAATTTATTACAAGGTGCGTGAGCCACTGGTTTATATTATATTGCATATTATAATGAACACATGTAAGGATTATAGGGATAAACAATGTAAAATGTTTAATATAATGCAAATCTCAATTTTTGGTCTTCACATTAAATATATGTCAGATCATATTACTAGGATACCTTGGCAGTTAACAAATTATTAGGTTTGATAGCCTATATCCAATAGGTCTCAAAGAATTCAAATGTGAAAATGCTAATAGACTAGCTAAAATAATATAATATAATATAATAATATATATATATATATATATAATATATAATAATATTCCAAAGGTTGATATGGTATGATTTTATGCTACATTATATTATAGTTGCTTTCTCTCATGCCCTACCAGAATCAATAAACCAATCAATATACCTCATCTGTGCATGAACTAAAATAGTTACATAAAACAATATTATTCAATTGTTAAGCAAATGGTAATAGTAAACAATAATCTGCAAATGTTGACTATAACTTATTTTATTAATAAAAAATGAAGTTTCAGTAAAAAAAAAGTTATACCTGATAATAATAAATATACAAACATATATTTCAAGCAAAGAAATATGCAAACATAAGCACACACACAGAAATATTTTTTATCAATAAGTAGAAAGCCAAAATTATAACACTGTCTTGATTTATAGAATGAAAATATGTGATTTTTATTTCATAACACTTAATTTTTTTCACTATCCAAAAATAGTATATATGGGAAGGAAGAATTTAATTCATATGAAAGGTCAGATCTAGAAAGTAGCAAAATATGGTGCACAGATGTCAGAAAGCACAACAATTTCTGGTAAACAATTGTGCTTTAGGTTTATTATCATGTACATACATTAATTGAAAACACTTTATATCATATCCTTAATTCACTTTCTTATAGTATTATTTGATCTTTGATTGCACAAACATGTGCAATAAAAGGTGAGAGGTATATATGGTACATATACAAGAAGATAAATTCTCAGCCACTATTTCAGAGGTTGCAAAATATTTACATTGCTCATATATAAATCCTGTTACTTTGAAATATCATATCTTCTGGTAATAATTACTAAACACTATAAGAAACTATGATGCCCATATATTACCACTGTGATGCTATATTTGTGAATCCTATTTCCATGTCTGAAACTTCCAACATTGATGTAAAACTCCCATTATCATTATCATCACCTTCAAATACAGAAAGTACAAATATGTATTTTCTAACTAATGAAAAGGACAGACACGGAATATCATCCAATTTACTGTCCCATCCTTAGGCTACTTTTGGTTGGATGTTGGTGATAGTTAAAAATCCAATTTAAGGTACACATTTTGCACCTTAAATTGTGTCTTTAGGGCAATTGATAACTAGATCTTTTAGTACAGGCATAGTAATTCCTGAATCTTGCCCCCATTACATGGCCAATTACAACCTTTTGCTTCACTTGAAATTTTAAGATACCAGAATGAAGAGCAGACTTTCATCACAGGGATATAATAATATAGCTGGGGCATAAATGAAAGAAATGCAAGCAAATTTTTGCATTCAAAGCTGACTCAGTTAGCTATGGAAGCCATTCATTGCCAGGGCTAATTCCTGAAAGCAAATTCAGATAACAAATCTACTTAAAGAGCACTTCTAAGCTGGGATCCTGATCTTTTGGGAATGTTCTCAGTGCCAATTGCTTGACACAGTTGGCAGTAAAACTGCCATAGGGCCTCTGGCTCATTTTAGGAAGGGGGAGGAGGAGGAATTGACTATAAATCACTAGAAAGCAAATGGCAGTTATCCTAAAATAGCAATACAACCCATAATTAGAGGACAGATAATTATAAAAATAAACAAACTAAGCATTCTAAATATTTAGATGTTTCAAGTATATAGAATCAAAAAAGGTAATGCAGCTTATGCTTCCCTTATGGCCTATGACAGTGTAGTTGCCATTTTAAAATTTCACTGAAACAAGGGAGGATACTTTATTCCGGATGCTGCATAGCTATTATACTGGTGGGATATGATTCCATGAAATTTCCAATGAAAAAAAAAGTGCAATATGGCTTTCTGTTATACCTGTTTATTGCCCTCAGGAAGCCAGTGCAGATTTAAGATTGTAGACAGGATTACCCATAATATAGGTCACAATTTAGAAATCACATGGCTAAATGACTGCAGTCTTACATTGCAAATATTTTTTACTTTCTTATTTACCTCATGTGGGTATGAGTCCTTTCCTAATCTTGCTTTAACACTCTCATGTTAGCCATACTGAAGGGCAAAATTGACAAAAATTCAGAGATGACATTCAGAGGCAATGCTCATGTGGATTAGGTAGAGTTGAATCCAGGCAATATGGGTTTTCATTGAAGTTTTATACATTTGTGCATTATATTATAATTTAAGATTAAATTAGTCACTATTTAAATGATTCAAGTGGGACTGAATAATTTTATTGCAGTTACTCATAGCATTTCCATTACAAAATGCTGTTACTTCAAAATACAGTTTCAGAACAAAATGACTAATTGAAGCAGTAACTGCGCTTATTGGGAGTTGAGTGGCATAAATAAGTAATGAATCATTACATTTGTGTGTGCAGTCAGTCAGATGTTTAGACTGGATTGGGCATTTTTGTCCACATATCAAGTCTTTTCCCAGGACCTGGAATAGGCATATATTCTAAAAATAAAGGTATCATCGAAGGATGTTAGCCATTTCAAGTAAAACTGCAAATGACTGTTGATGATTATGTCAATGCTAATACTGTTTAATTGATCTCCTGATGTGCCTATGACTCTTGGTATTACCTTTGCTTTATTTTGCCACAATTTTTCTATTTCTACTTGCAGGTCTTTGTATTTTGTGATTTTCTCCAGTTCTTTCTCTTCTAATCTACTGTGCCCAGATATTCCAATGTCAACCATCTAGAATTTTTTTGTCTTCCATATTAACAATGGTTAAATTAGAGATCAGTGTGGTAGATTATTGTCTGCTTGAATTCTAAAGTCCTAGAGCACTTTAGCTCCTTCATTTTCTATTGATTTCTCTATTTCGTGGGCTTACCAGCTTTTGCCTGCAGACAAGTGGTATTTCTCGCTGATATTCCAAAGTACCATTCTTGCTGATTTGTCATGCTGTTGTTGTACAAACTTTTTTCAGCAGGTAACTAGATGGCCCATTGTTTAATCAGCTTTTTGCAAAGATGGCATTTGCCGTTAATTGCTGTCTTCTCATTTCTAGCTTAGTATGCATTTGTTCTGAAAACTTGGTCTTCCTCAGACCTTAGTCTCTTTCTTCAACGTTCCTGTTCTTATTCATTTCCAGGCCTTGCGGTTATAGACTTTGCTTGCTAACTTTTTTGTGTACTGGCCATATAGCACTTTGCTTTGCCATGTCTTTTTTCTGTGCTAAATTTTATATTTCTTTTTAGGTCAGTTTGATCTCTTTGGAATTCAGTAAGCTTTCATGGTTGACTAACTTCAGTGTATCTTCTTGCTGTCTCTCAGGTATTCTTTCCCTTTTCTCCATCATTCCTGCTGTTGTTGCAAGTTCTTTCATTTCAGTTTTTTTTATTCCTTCTCCATGTCCATTATCCAAGTTGCATTCTTCCTTATTTCTTTTAATTGCCCCATAGCTGTACCCAAAAAGAGCTGCACAGTTTCTTCTATGTCAGAAGTTGGCTGGTTCATTGACGTTTCTGTTAATGGAGTGATATGTTTGTGATTTCACTGAAGTTGTAGAATCTGCCTGTAGTGTACAATTCAAGCTTCATGTTTGATGATTTTACTTATTTATAATTTCCAGTGATTTTTTGATCTTCCTTGTCTCTAGGTTATTTTTCTTGATTAAGTATGTTTTTGTCTTTTTCTCCCAGCTTTTTTTTGTCCTGATCATGCTGTCATATCCTGTCATGATCAGCCAAATATAGGAGAAAACACTAAAGATTGGTTGATTGCCAGAGGCAGCTTCTGAGCTGGAATCTCTACAAATTAGGACCCTTTATCTATAAAGTCTGGATTGAACTCCCCCCCCCCAAAATAGCCTTTTCTCTACCAGTCACTAGATCAATATTTTTGCATGACCATGCTCCATGCTTCCCATCTTCCCCATCTTTTTTTACACAACTTCAATCATGAATGCTACTAGTTGGCATCAAAGAGATACATAAAACCCAATGCCATCTAATTCATGTTTGGATTTTTGCAATTCAATTCTGGAGGTCTATATAGAATGAGGAAAATGATTTTTTATGCAGATATGTAGGAACCATTTTGCAGATAGAAGGATCTGAAGAAATTTTAAATTAAGTGTGAGATAACATTAAGAAGCTTCTCAGAGAGACACTTCTGAAATTAAGCTATAAAAAGGGGAAGATGTATAGCAATCAAGACTTGCAAGATTCAATATTACTAAGGCTAATCTCAGTAAAAAATAACTTTAGCTTTCCTGTGGAGTTGATTTCTTGGTGTGGACCATGTAATGGGGGATATTCTGCCCTAGAAAAAGGTTAAAATGTTATTTACGTCACCGCTTCAAAAACCACTGCAGCACAAAGGACAAAGGACTATGTAAAGAGTGAATTCACCTGAACAGAACATCAGCAGTTCTGATCTTGCTAATAAAGATGGCTGTTTCAGATTGTCTCTAAATTGACATTGATATTAGTAGAACTAAGTCCCACCCTATATATAATGAGGGTTTTGAAAAAGAATTCTTAGTCTTTAATACTCTTGACCAAAGTTCTGGCCACTAAGTAACCTGACCACTATGTTGGTAACATAAATGTGATCAACTTATATTCCAAGTAATGACATTATGGACTACAAGATTGATTAAGGCCATACCATTCCACCTTTAAAGTGGGAATGAATGGAAAAGAAAAATTCTCAGATAACTCAAAAGGATATTGAAGCATAAGGCTGGAAGAGACCTTGGATGCCTTCTAATCCAATCCCTGTGCACATTAGGAGTTTCTATATCAACCAGATGAATAGTTGTCCAAACTTTTCTTGTAAACCTCTAAAATGGAGCATCTGCTACTCTTGGAGGCAAGCTGTTCCACTGATTAATTATTCTCGCTGTCAGGAAATTCCTTCTTATTTTTTAAATATTATTACTATTAAGATTAAAAACAGCAGCCTAACATTTAATTCAAATTCTCTAGAATTTGCTATTCTCTGCTATTCAAATTCAGATAGAAAAAACTGAAAATACTAGGCTCCATAATATTTGGGCACTATCTATGGACAGATGAGGAAGTCCAAGGAAGATTCACCAGATTTAACTAGACTAAAGTTTTAGAGGAAAGCAAAGACCTAAGGTCCTTATCTAATAACACAAATTACTTAACTATTATAGTTCAATATCTAAATTATTAATAGGAAGGCACTGGGTTCCTAAAGAAAAATAATTCCTTCCTGAATGGAATCACCCAGCAGTATAGTGTTAACAGAGCAGAAAAAGAATGTGATATTGCCAATATGGCACTCTAAATTCCTCTATCTTTGTTCATAAGTCATAAATTAAAATGAATAAAGTTGAAAGACATAGATAAATCAATTGGGTAGTAGGCTTACCAATTCTGGATGTGAAAACCACAGAAGAGCTGAACCTGATTATTGGTTTTGGTTACAAACAAGGCCACAAGTTTTCAAATTTGAGAATTGTTATAACTTTCTAATGAATGTTCTGCTAAATTGATCACTAGACAAATTAAAATCTCATGCTTTTATGCAAAAATGAAATTTTATCTAATGAAAGCCCTCCTCTGTCTCATCTCTAGAAGATATGTGTTGTGTCCAGATTTCTTCATTAAGATAAATTTGTAGATCTTTAGATTTCATCTGGACATACTGTACTTCCTTTCATTGTACTGTATTTTCTTGTCAGAAAATGCAGAAGGTCCTGAAAACTTAAGGTTTGTTGGCTCTCTGCTCAGCTCCACTCTCATTCAGCCATGTCTTTATTAATCATTTTTTTAACTAATACACCATCTTTGGTTATGATAATTGTGTATATTCTGTAATAGTATTTTCTTCTATTAGCTTAGTTCTACAAACATAGCTAGAATGCATCAAGACATGTTATTTATGTATAATTATTAATATAATACTTACACTTCTATATTTTACAATATATTCTAAAATAGGTGCTCCTCCATCATCTTGTTTTGTTATGCTAAGTTTAAAGCTTTTTCCACTACCTGGTTGTCCATGAATTGATGGAGGACTTGGTTCACCTAAAATAAATCAAAATAAGATATGCATTTATAGACATTATTTAGAGATGGGAGTTGTTCACAGTCAGTTTCCTTAAATCATATTTGTTTGGTAATATTGAAATAATATCCTAATATACAAATATATTCAGAATACACCATATTAAAAATATAGTTTCTTAGCCACAATCCATTTCATAAACAACAGTGCTGGTAAAGATGATTGATCGATCAATCAATTGATAGATTGATAGACCAAAAGATAAATAATTTTCTTTACAGCAGAAAGTACACACTGTAGAAGGAAAGTAGCAGAAGTATAAAAATATGAACTCTGTACTTTGAAAGTGAGAGAAACTGAAGAAAAATTGAAGAAAAAATGGGAAAAAATGAAAGAACAACAAAACCATTAACGTAATTATGTGCTCCTACATAGAATGAATGTTTATTGATCTATGTGGGGAAAAACATTCACTGTAGATCAATGCACTAATGATACCAAATTTTATCTTTAATTGTAGATGTTATTGCTGATGTATCTATGAGGAAGCAGAGGTAAGGATTGAATAAATCATGCCCAAGAATTTCTTTATGAAAAATGTAATTTCTATTGTGTCATAATCCTGCAATAAGAAAATAATACTATTATGATACAACAGTCTACTAAGTTGTTCATATTTTCTTTAATATAATTTTGAAAATTGGATCAATTTACTGCTCCCTTAAAAACTTGAACTTATATTTTGTATCAATATTTCACAACTACCTTAATAAAAGATAGAAAGTTAACTTTCAAAATATAATGACCTGAAATTTGGGGTTTATATTATAATAGAAAATCTATAAATGCTGATGTTATAAGCAGACATCCTGCCTTTACAATTGCCCGTTTTTGAAAAAAATAGGTCATATCCTCACAGAGCAAAGCTAATATTAAGCTGACTACAAAAAGGCAGTTGTGGCTAAAAGGGCCTTTTCACAACTTTATGTTGTGCATCAGTTGTACCCTTTCCTGGATTATGAGGCCCTGAGTGCAGTCACTCATGTCTTAATTATCTCAACTGGGTTACTGCAATGAGTTCTATATAAATCTATCCTTGAAAATATTTGAACGCTACAATAAATTCACTTTAATAAAAAAGACTATCTGAGCTAACTGAATTTCTGTCTCTCGTATCACAAAATGTGATTAAAGATGTGTTAATAGGCAAAGAGCCTATTTCTTATTTACACATTTTTATTTTAAAAAACAGAAAAATAAAGAAATCAACGAGAGACAAAACAGACATTACAAACATACATTATCAAAATTTCATAATAGGTCCTTAAAATAAGTGAAAAATGCAAAAGAAGAAAATATAGAATATAATATGTTGCTACAGCAGTAAACAGTTACAAATATGTATAAATTGTTTAATACAAACATAAATGTTTAAATAATGTGTTTATAAATAATGTGTTTATACAGCTACTATGTTTTTTGACTTACAGTATTTTGCATACATTACTCATTATTTCATTGTAGTATTTTTCAATATAAATTTCATTATGTTTATCCATACAAAGTCTACATCTATAGTATAGAACAGGGATGTCAAGCTCAAGGCCTGGGGGCTGGATCCGGCCAACAAGATGCTTAGATCTGGCCCATGGGGCTGCTCTGGAAACAGCAAAAGCCCGGCCCACAGTACCTCTGCCAGTGAAAACAGAGCTCGGGAGAGCTGTGTGCAGCCCTCCCAAGCTCTGTGCAGCCCTCCAAAGCTCTGTTTCAATTGGCAGAGTTTGGGTTGCAGGAAGCCATTGCAACCAAAAATGGTGTTCAAGAAGGCCGCGGGCAGCCTCCCAAGCTCCTTTTTTGCTGGCAGAGGGTTTCAGGAGGCCAGAAGGCTGTTTTCACTGGCATAGTGCTTGGGCCATTACAGGCACTCCCAACACAAGTGGCATCAAGCTGGCCACAGCCACCCTGGCCACAGCCACCCAGCCCCCAAGGTCGAACACAACCCTAATGTGTTTGACACGCCTGGTACTGGCAATCCAAGCACAATTACACAGCAAGTGTAATCAGGTATTTAATCCACTGAGTAAAAGTGGTCATATATATTTACCTTTCCAACATTGCAATATCAATCTCTTAACTATAATAAGGGCATGGAGAATCCATTTATGTTGTGCAGATGTTAAATTCCATCACTTGTGTAATTCAAAATAACATTATCCTCTGAAAAGTTTAACTTTTATTGAACAATCACATTTATTTAGTCCACTACTTCCTCCCAATATGTAGTAAATTTAAAATATTGTAAACTCATGCTTTTAAAGAAGCATTGTCCTTATTACACCTTCAACAAAATCCTAGACAATCTTTACTTATACAGATTAGAATCTATATATTACAGATGTCATGGAATGCAAAAAATTCTGAATATTATTTTTATGATATTCTATGAGTCATAATCAAACATTCCTTCTATAAAAGTAAAATTACTCTCCTATTGTTTAAGCAGTATAGGAGCTGTTAATTCTTTATTCCATCAACTCTTAAAAGCTGCATTTCAAATGTATTGATAGCAAAAATCTAACAGAGGTTTTTTTTTTAGTTTTAAAAGTTTAACATATTTATCCAGTATCTTGGATGTTTCGAGAGCTGAAAATGGAGCTGATCTAAATAATCTGGTTAACACATATTGCAGCTGTACATATTGTCAGTTATGACTTCTCCATAAATTCAATTTAATATAGGAAAAAAGTTTGAATCCTTATTTTGGCAAAGAATCTATTTTTTTAAATAAAATCTATTGTCCAGAAACTTTACTCTGCAAGAGTGTGTGTTGTGTGTGTGTGTGTGTGTGTGTGTGTGTATGTGTGTATGTATGTTTGTATCTGTATGCATGCACATATATATTAATAATTGAAGTACATATAAAATGTTTTAAGAAACTAGCCATGTAATTTAAATAAATCCATCGCTTAGATTCAATTGATTCCTATGTAATTAAAGCAGTAATTTATTCAATCTTGTACTTTCTACAGTCAATTTTTTTAAAAAAATCAGCACCAATATTTGGAACTGAATTGTGAAATCCAGAATTACTTTCAGAACAGCAACAATTCAGTTACTTCGTGTATCCTATTTATGCAGAATTATCAGACAGTCATAAGCAAATTCAGGAATATCATTAAGTTGTGTCAAATTTTACTTGTGATGCATAAAGGCACATGCCATATGAAATCTAAAAAAAAAACACCAATAACTTTATTTTAATCAATGTGATTTAAAGTACCTTAATTTACCCATAGGGCGAAACAATAAATTACTTACGAACTGGTAAAGTCTGAAATATCTCAATTTTACTATATTCTCCTTGCCCTTTTCCATTTACAGCAGCAACTT